>NC_064580.1:45893299-46493299 GCF_937001465.1 Orcinus orca | reverse complement strand
AATACATATGTTTCACAAAGAAAATAATAATAGAGCTACCATATGATCCTGAAATCCCACCTCTGGATATTTATCCAAAGGATTTGAAATCATGATTTTCAAAGAGATACCTGCACTCTTATGTTCATCACAGCATTATTCACAATAGCCAAGACATAGAAACAACATAGATAGCCATTACTGGATGAATGGAAAAGTAAATCATGGTATATACATACAATGGAATAATATTCAGCCTTTAAAAAAGAAGGCAATCCTGCCATCTGTGACAACATGGGTGGACCTAGAGGACATTATGCTGAGTGAAATAAGCCAGACAGAGAAAAAAAATACTGTCTGATCTCAATCACATGTGGAATATAAACTAGTCAACCTCAAATTCTTAGAAAAGCACAACCTTCCAAGACTGAACCAGAAAGAAATAGAAAATATAAACAGACCAATCACATGCACTGAAATTGAGACTGTGATTTAAAAACTTCCAACAAACAAAAGCCCGGGGCCAGATGGTTTCACATGCGAATTCTATCAAACATTTAGAGAAGAGCTAACATCTATCCTTCTCAAACTCTTCCAAAATATAGAAGAGGGAGGAACACACCCAAACTCATTCTACGAGGCCAACATCACCCTGATAGCAAAACCAGACAAAGATGTCACAAAGAAAGAAAACTACAGGCCAATATCAATGATGAACATAGATGCAAAAATCCTCAACAGAATCCTCAGCTAGCAAACAGAATCCAGCAGCACATTAAAAGGGTCATACACCATGATCAAGTGGGGTTTATCCCACGAATGCAAGGATTCTTCAATATACGCAAATCAATCAATGTGATAAACCATATTAACAAATTGAAGGAGAAAAACCATATGATCATCTCAATAGATGCAGAAAAAGTTTTCAACAAAATTCAACACATATTTATGATAAAAACCCTTCAGAAAGCAGGCACAGATGGAACTTACCTCAACAAAATAAAGGCTATATATGACAAACCCACAGGCAACATTGTTCTCAATGGTGAAAAACTGAACATTTCCTTTAAGATCAGGAAAAAGACAAGGCTGTCCACTCTCACCACAATTATTCAAAATTGTTTTGGAAGTTTCAGCCACAGCAATCATAGAAGAAAAAGAAATAAAAGGAATCTAACTCGGAAAAGAAGAAGTAATGCTGTCACATTTACAAACAACATGATATTATACATAGAAAATCCTAAAGATGCTACCAGAAAACTACTCAAGCTAATCAATGAATTTGGTAAAGTAGCAGGACACAAAATTAATGCACAGAAATCTCTTGCAATCCTATACACTAATGAAAAATCTGAAAGAGAAATTAAGGAAACACACCCATTTACCATTGCAACAAAAAGAATATAATACCTAGGAATAAACCTACCTAAGGAGGCAAAAGACCTGTACTCCAAAAACCATAAAACACTCATGAAAGAAATCAAAGATGACACAAACAGATGGAAAGACATACCATACTCTATGGATTGTGAGAATCAACATTGTGAAAATGACTCTACTACCCAAAGCAATCAACAGATTCAATGTAATCCTTATCAAAATACCACTGGCATTTTTCACTACTACTAGAACAAAAAAATTCACGATTTTTATGGAAACACAAAAGAGCCCGAATAGCCAAAGCAATCTTGAGAAAGAAAAATGGAGCTAAAGGAATCAGGTTCCCTTATTTCAGACTATACTACAAAGCTACAGTAAACAAGATAGTACGGTACTGGCACAAAAACAGAAATATAGATCAATGGAACAGGATAGAAAGCCCAGGGATAAACCCCACACATATGGTCAAGTTATTTTTGATAAAGGAGGCAATAATATACAATGGAGAAAAAACAGCCTCTTCAATAAGTGGTGCTGGGAAAACAGGACAGCTTCATGGCAAAGAATGAAAGTAGAATGCTCCCTAACACCATACATAAAAATAAACTCAAAATGGATTAAAGACCTAAATGTAAGGCCAGACACTATAAAACTCGCAGAGGAAAACATAAGCAGAACACATTACAACATCAATCACAGCAAGATCCTTTTTGACCCACCTCCTAGAGAAATGGAAAGAAAAACAAAAATAAACAAATGGGGAGGAGTTTCAAGATGGTGGAAGAGTAAGACGTGGAGATCACTGTCCTCCCCACACATAGATCAGAAATACATCTACATGTGGAAAAACTCCTACAGAGCACCTATTGAACGCTGGCAGAAGACCTCAGACCTCCCAAAAGGCAAGAAATATCACACGTACCTAGACAGGGCAAGAGAAAAAAGAAAAAACAGAGACAAAAGAATAGGGATGGGGCCTACACCAGTGGGAGGGAGCTGTGAAGGAGGAAAGGTCTTCACACACTAGGAAGTCCCTTCGCCGGCAGAGACTGCAGGTGGCAGAGGGGAAGCTTTGGAGCCAGGAGGAGAGGGCAGCAACAGGGTGTGGAGGGCAAAGCGGAGAGGTTCCTGCATGGAGGATTTGTGCTGACCAGCACTCACCAGCCCGAGAGGCTTTTCTACTCACCCGCTGGGGCGGGCGGGTGCTGGGAGCTGAGGCTCGTGCTTCAGAGGTCGGATCCCAGGGAGAGGACTGGGGTTGGCTGTGTGATCACAGCCTGAAGGGGCGAGTGCACCACAGCTAGCCAGGAGGGAGTCCGGGAAAAAGTCTGGAACTGCCTAAGAGACAAGAGACTTTTTCCTGCTTCTTTGTCTCCTGGTGCAGGAGGAGAGGGGATTTAGAGCACCGCTTAAATGAGCTCCACAGACGGGCGCGAGCCACGGCTATCAGCGTGGACCACAGAGACGGGCATAAGACGCTAAGGCTGCTGCTACAGTCACCAAGAAGCCTGTGTGCAAGCACAGGTCAATATCCACACATCCTCTCTGGGGGGCCTGTGCAGCCCACCACTGCCAGTGTCCCGTGATCCTGGGAAAACTTCCCTGGGAAAACACGGCAGGCCTCAGGCTGGTGCAACATCACACTGGCCTCTGCCACTGCAGGCTCACCCCGCATCTGTACTCCTACTTCCCCCGGGCCTGAGTGAGCCAGAGCCACCGAATCACCTGCTCCTTTAACCCCTTACTTTCTGAGTGAAGAACACACACTCGCAGGCGACCTACACACAGAGGCATGTCCAAATCTAAAGCTGAAACCCAGGAGTTGTGCGAAAAAACAAGAGAAAGTGAAATCTCCCCCAGCAGCCTCAGGAGCAGCGGATTAAATCTCGACAATCAACTTTATGTACCTTGCATCTGTGGAATACCTGAATAGAGGATGAATCATACCAAATTGAGGAGGTGGACTTTGGGAGCAATGATATATATATTTTTTCCCCTTTTTCTCTTTTTGTGAGTGTGTATGTGTATGTATCTGTGTGCAATTTTCTCTGTATAGATTTGGATTTACATTTGTCCTAGGGTTCTGTGTGTCCGTTTTCTTTTTATTAGTTTTAAAACATATTTTCAACAAAAAATTATTTTTCCTTAATAATTATTTTAATTTTTATTTTAATAAATTTATTTTATTTTATCTTCTTCTTTCTTTCTTTCTTTCTTTTTCTTCCTTTTATTCTAAGTCATGTGGATGACAGGCTCTTGATGCTCCAGCCACGTGTAAGGGCTGTGCCTCTGAGGTGGGAGGGCTAAGTTCAGGACACTGGTCCACAACAGACCTCCAAGCTCCACGTAATATCAAATGGTGAAAATCTCCCAGAGATCTCCATCTCAACACCAAGACCCAGCTCCACTCAATGATCATCAAGCTACAGTGCTGGACACCCTATGCCAAACAACTAGTAAGACAGGCACACAACTCCGTCCATTAGCAGAGAGACTGCATAAATTCATATTAAGGCCAGAGACACCCCAAAACACACCACCACATGTGGACCTGCCCATCAGAAAGACAAGATCCAGCCTCATCCACGAGAACACAGGCACTAGTCCCCTCCACCAGGAAGCCTACACAACCCACTGAACCAAACTTAGCCACTGGGGACACACACCAAAACAAAAGGAAACTATGAACCTACAGCCTGTGAAAAGGAAACCACAAAATCAGTAAGTTAAGCAAAATGAGAAGAGAGAGAAACACACGGCAGATGAAAGAACAAGGGAAAAACCCACCAGACCAAACAAGTGAAGAGGAAATAGGCAGTCTACCTGAAAAAGAATTCAGAATAATGATAGTAAAGATGATCCAAAATCTTGGAAATGGAATGGAGAAAATACAAGAAATGTTTAACAAGGACCTAGAAGAACTAAGGAGCAAACAAACAGTGATTAACAGCACAATGAATGAAATTTAAAATTCTCTAGAAGGGATCAATAGCAGAATAACTGAGGAAGAAGAATGGATAAGTGACCTGGAAGAAAAAATAGTGGAAAAAACTACTGCAGAATAAAGAAAAAACAATGAAAAGAATTGAAGACAGTCTCAGAGACCTCTGGCACAACATTAAACGCACCAACATTCGAAGTTTAGGGGTCCCAAAAGCAGAAGAGAAAAAGGGGCTGAGAAAATATTTGAAGAGATTAGAGTTGAAAACTTCCATGATATGGGAAAGGAAAGAGTTAATCAAATCCAGGAAGCACAGAGGGTTCCATAAAGGATACACCCAGGGAGAAACATGCCAAGCCACATATTACTCAAACTAACAAAAATTAAGTACAAGGAAAAAATATTAAAAGCAACAAGGGAAAACCAACAAATAACACACAACGGAATCCCCATAAGGTTAAAACATGATTTTTTCAGCAGAAACTCTGCAAGCCAGAAGGGAGTGGCAGGACATATTTAAAGTGATGAAGGAGAAAACCTACTACCAAGATTACTCTACCCAGCAAGGATCTCATTCAGATTTGACAGAGAAATTAAAAGCTTTACAGACAAGCAAAAGCTAAGAGAATTCAGTACCACCAAACCAGCTTTACAACAAATGCTAAAGGAATTTCTCTAGGCAGGAAACAGAAGAGAAGGAAAAGACCTAAATAAAAAACCCAAAGCAATTAAGAAAGTGGTAATAGCAACAAACATATTGATAATTATCTTAAGTGTAAATGGATGAAATGCTACAACCAAAAGACATAGATTGGCTGAATGGATAAAAAAACAAGACCCATATATATGCTGTCTACAACAGACCCACTTCAGACAGAGGGACACATACAGACTAAAAGTAAGGGGATGGAAAAGATATTCCACACAAATTAAATCAAAGAAAGCTGCAGTATCAATTCTTATATCAGAAAAAATAGATTTTAAAACAAAGACTATTCCAAGAGACAAAGAAGGACACTACATAATGATCAAGGGATCAATCCAAGAATATATAACATTTGTAAATATTTATGCACCCAAAATAGGAGCACCTCAATATATAACGCAAATACTAACAGCCATAAAACGGGAAATAGACAGTAACACATTCATAGTAGGGGACTTTAACACCCCACTTTCACCAATGGACAAATTATCCAAAATGAAAATAAATAAGGAAACACAAGCTTTAAATGATATATTAAACAAGATGGATTTGATTGATATTTATAGGACATTCCATCCAAAAACAACAGAATACACATTCTTCTCAAGTGCTCATGGAACATTCTCCAGGATAGATCATATATTGGATCACAAATCAAGCCTTGGTAACTTTAAGAAAATTGAAATCGTATGAAGTAGCTTTTGCAAACACAATGCTATGAGACTAGATATCAATTACAGGAAAAAATATCTAAAAGATACAAACACATGGAGGTTAAAAAACACACTACTTACTAACCAAGAGATCACTGAAGAAATCAAAGAGGAAATCAAAAAATACTTAAAAACAAGTGACAATGAAAACACGAGGACCCAAAACCGATGAGCTGCACCAAAAGAAGTTCTAAGAGGGAAGTTTATAGCAATACAATCCTAATGTAAGAAACAAGAAACATCTCAAATAAACAACCAAATCTTACACCTAAAGCAATTAGAGAAAGAAGAATGAAAAATCCCCAAAATTAGCTGAAGGAAAGAAATCATAAACATCAGAAATAAATGAAAAAGAAATGAAGGAAATGATAGCAAAGATCAATAAAACTAAAAGCTGTTTCTTTGAGAAGATAAAGAAAATTGATAAACCATTAGCCCGACTCATCAAGAAAAAAATGGAGAAGACTCAAATCAAAAGAATTAGAAATGAAAAAGGAGAAGTAACAGCTGACACTGCAGAAATACAAAGGATCATGAGAGATTACTATAAGCAACTCTATGACAATAAATTGGACAACCTGGAAGAAATGGACAAATTCTTAGTAATTCACAAGCTTCCAAGACTGAACCAGAAAGAAATAGAAAATATGAATAGACCAATCACAAGCACTGAAAGTGAAACTGTGATTAAAAATCTTCCAATGAACAAAGCTTCAGGACCAGATGGCTTCACAGGTGAATTCTATTAAACATTTAGAGACGAGCTAACACCTATCCTTCTCAAACTCTTCCAAAATATAGCAGAGGCAGGAACACTCCCAAAGTCATTGTACAAAGCCACCATCCCTGATACCAAAACCAGACAAAGATGTCACAAAGAAAGAAAGCTATAGGCCAATATCACTGATGAACAAAGATGCAAGAACCCTCAACAAAATACTAGCACACAGAATCCAGCAGAGAATCAGAAGGATCATACACAATGATCAAGTGATGTTTATCCCAGGAATGCAAGGATTCTTCAATACATGCAAATCAATCAATGTGATACAACATATTAACAAAATGAAGAATAAAAACCGTATGATCCTCTCAATAGATGCACAGAAAGTTTCGACAAAATTCAACACCCATTCATGATAAAAACCCTGCAGAAAGTAGGCATAGAGGGAACTTTCCTCAACATAATAAAGGCCATATAAGACAAACCCACAGCCAACATCATCCTCAATGGTGAAAAACTGAAACCATTTCCACTAAGATCAGGAGCAAGGCAAGGTTGCACACTCTCACCACTATTATTCAACATAGTTTTGGAAGTTTTAGCCACAGCAATCAGAGAAGAAAAAGAAATAAAAGGAATCCAAATCAGAAAAGAAGTAAAGCTGTCACTGTTTGCAGATGACATGATACTATACATAGAGAACCCTAAAGATGCTACCAGAAAAGTACTATAGCTAATCAATGAATCTGGTAAAGTAGCAGGATACAACATGATGCACAGAAATCTCTTGCATTCCTATGCACTAAGGACGAAAAATCTGAAAATGAAATTAAGAAAACACTCCCATTTACCATTGCAGCAAAAAGAATAAAATATCTAGGAATAAACCTACCTAAGGATACAAACGACCTGTATGCAGAAAATTATAAGATGCTGATGAAACAAATTAAAGATGACACAAATAGATGGAGAGATATACCATGTTTTTGGATTGGAAGAATCAACATTGTAAAAATGACTCTACTACCCAAAGCAATCTATAGATTCAATGCAGTCCCTATCAAGCTACCACTAGCATTTTTCACAGAACTAGAACAAAAAATTTCACAATTTGTATGGAAACACAAAAGACTCCGAATAACCAAAGCAATCTTGAGAACGAAAAATGGAGCTGGAGGAATCAGGCTCCCTGACTTCAGTCTATATTACAAAGCTACAGTAATGAAGACAGTATGGTACTGGCACAAAAACAGAAATATAGATCAATGGAACAGGATAGAAAGCCCAGAGGTAAACGCACACACATATGGTCACCTTATCTTTGATAAAGGAGGCAAGAATATGCAGTGGAGAAAAGACAGCCTCTTCAATAAGTGGTGCTGGGAAAACTGGACAGGTACATGTAAAAGTATGAAATTAGAACACTCCCTAACACCATATACAAAAAGAAACTCAAAATGGATTAAAGACCTAAATGTAAGGCCAGACACTATCAAACTCTTAGAGGAAAACGTAGGCAGAGCACTCTATGACATAAATCACAGCAAGATCCTTTTTGGCTCACATCCTAGAGAAATGGAAACAAAAATAAACAAATGGGACCTAATGAAACTTTAAAGCTTTTGCACAGCAAAGGAAACCTTAAACAAGACCAAAAGACAACCCTCAGAATGGGAGAATATATTTCCAAATGAAGCAACTGAAAAAGGATTAATCTCCAAAATTTACAAGCAGCTCATGCATCTCAATAACAAAAAACAAACAACCCAATCCAAAAATCGGCAGAAGACCTAAATAGACATTTCTTCAAAGAAGATGTACAGATTGTACAGATGTACATGAAAGAATGCTCAACATCATTAATTATTAGGGAAATGTAAATCAAAACTACCATGAGATATCATCTCACACCTGTCAGAATGGCCATCATCAAAAAATCTAGAAACAATAAATGCTGGAGATGGTGTGGAGAAAAGGGAACACTCCTGCACTGCTGGTGGGAATGTGAATTGATACAGCCACTATGGAGAACAGTATGGAGGTTCCTTAAAACACTAAAAATAGAACTATCATACGACCCAGCAATCCCACTACTGGACATATACCCTGAGAAAACCATAATTCAAAAAGAGTCATGTACCAAAATATCCATTGCAGCACTATTTACAATAGCCAGAACTTGGAAGCAATCTAAGTGCCCATCAACAGATGAATGGATAAAGAAGATGCGCATATATACAATGGAATATTGCTCATCCTTCAAAAGGAAAGAAATTGAGTTATTTGTAGTGAGGTAGATGGACCTAGAGACTCTCATACAGAGTGAAGTATGTCAGAAAGAGAAAAACAAATACCATATGCTAACACATTTATATGGAATCTAAAAATTTTTTTAAAAAGGTCATAGATTATCTAGGGGCAAGACAGGAATAAAGACACAGAGTTACTAGAGAATGGACTTGAGGATATGGGGAGGGGAAATGGTAAGCTGTGACAAAGTGAGAGAGTGGCATTGACATATATACATTACCAAATGTAAAATAGGTAGCTAGTGGGAAGTAGCCGCATAGCACTGGGAGATCAGCTCAGTGATTTTTCCCCGCCTAGAGGGGTGGGATAAGTAGGGTGGGAGGGAGGGAGAATTAAGAGGGAAGAGATATGGGGACATATGTATAACTGATTCACTTTTTTATAATGCAGAAACTAACACACCATTGTAAAGTAATTATACTCCAATAAAGATGTTAAAAAAAAGTACAGGAATTTAGAAAAAAACACCAGAAATATTTATTTCATTGTGCAATTGTTACTCTCAATTCTTTTTATGTAAAGCACCATCAACTTTTTTTTTAACCTCTTTATTGGAGTATAATTTCTTTACAATGGTGTTTTAGTTTCTGCTGTATAACAAAGTGAACCAACTATACATAAACATATATCCATATATCTGATTAGTTGTATGGAGGATCTTAGAGAAAATTACCAAATATGGCTTTAAACCTCTAAAACTGCCATGCAGTTATTTTCTTTCTCATAGAAAACTTGGGATCAACACATTGTCACTATTGTACTCACTGTAGGTAGGCCAATTTCACTGAGCCCTTTCTTGGAAAAAGAATAAAAGGCTTCATGTGGTCACTATAAAGAAATAAATAATTTCCTGCTTAATGTTATTTTGCTTAGTGATTTTTCTCTTTACACTCTTTGGTGAAAATAAATGGATTAAGGAAAACCTAATAATTTGCAGTGTCCTGAGAATTTCATCAGTGGAATTAAAAAATATATACATACAATTAAAATTAAATAAAATAATGATAGATACAATATTAACATCAAGGGTAAGAGGGAATGATGTCTGCAGGTTTGGCAGACCCTAAAACATTGATTACTTGTCCTGTTCTCTGATTTATACTTCACCTGCTTAGAGGCTCATTGTAGTAACTGTATCTCTTTTGCTTGGATTTTATATAATAACCACAATTTGGTAGATATTCAATTTCTTTTACACTGTGTATTTATTGAAAATATTTTAAATTATGTAAATATATACAGAAATGTGTTGTTAATTCATTTGATTTAGCTTTATCAAATATCATCTTCATGTTTAAAATCCTGGTTCTTTTTTTTGTTTACTTGTACCTAGTTTAACACGTTTTTGTCCTGCTTTATATGACCTGAAGTAGCAGTTATATTATGAACTCATTTGTGAGATGCTTTTGAATTTTTTTAATTGAATGTTTTTACTTTTTACCTTTTGTATACACTATATCTGTAAGAGTTATGGAACTCTGGGGGCAAAAACATTTAAATCTTTGTTGAATTTACACTGCAGTCTTTAATGCAAACGAGAAACATTAATGCAATGAACTTTTCTTAAGGCATATTTAAGTATATTATGTAACCATTGTTAGGCTTGAGAATTCTTATTTCTCATTCCCATGCTTCAAAAAAGGAAAGAATATGCACTAAAAAAAAGAATATTGTGGTGATGGTGTACCACACTGTGAATATACTAAAAAACATTAATTGCATTCTTTAAATGATTGGATTTTTGCTATGTGTATTATATATTAAATAAAGTTGTTTAAAAAAATGAAAGCAATGAAATTGAATAGAAATCAGTGCAGAAAAATCAGTGAAACAAAAGCTCGTTGGTTAAAGTGTCAACAATATTAATAGAACTTTAGCAAGATAACTAAGATAAAAGAGAGAAGACTCAAATTACCAATTTGAAGAATGAAAAAGAAAACAACTTTAATGATTCTACAGACATTAAAATACTAATAATGGGGCACTACAAACAACTCTATGCCCATACATCTGACAGCATAAAGTGAAATAGATAATTTCCTCCAAAGGTACAAGCTAACAAAATTAATTCAACAAGAAATATCAATAGATACCTGAGTTTTCCTACATGTATTGAAGAAATTGAATTTGTAATTTAAAATCTTCCATAAATAGAACTCCAGTTACCATTTCACCAGAAAATTATATCAAAGATTTAAGGAAATAATATTAGCAATTCTATAAAACATTCCAAAAATAAAAATAAGAGAAAACATTCCCTACCTTATTTCATGAGGCCAGCATCAGTGCAATGCCAAAATCACACAAAAACATTACAAGAAAAGATCCCTGCTGAAAAATATTTCTCATGAACATAGACAAAATATTTCTCATGAACATAGACACAAGATATTAAAAACCCAAATTCAGCAAGGTTAAAAAGAAAGATAACATAACCAAGTAGGTTCTACTCAAGCATGCAAAGCTAATTTAACATTTGAAAATTTTAAAATGTAATTCACTGTATTAACAGACTAAGAAAAATTATAATCATCTCAATAGATGGAGAAAAAATTATTTGTCAAAATTCTGAATTCATTCATTATAAAAACTCTCAGAAAACTGGTTTAAAAGGGAACTTCCTTAAAATAATAGAGAAGGTAATTATGAAAAATTTACAGCTAGTGTTATACTTAATGATAAAAGACTAAATGATAATATTGACAGACAATAAAGATAATGACAAGAGATCCCAAGATCAGAAGCAAGGCAAGTCTCTCACAGTACTTGTAGTCAACATCATACAGGAACTCCAAGCTATTTAATAAGGAAAGAAAAAGAAATAAAAAGACATACAATTGGATAGAAATATGTAAATGTAATTTTATTTGCTGATGATATGATTGTCTATGTAGAAAATCCAAAAACCATTTAAAAAAAGCATCTAGAAATTACTAGTTAATTTAGCAAGGACAGAGAGTATACAGTCAATATAAAAAATTCAATTATATTCCTATACACCAGAGGGGAAATCCAAATTTGGAATGAAAAATACTATTTGCACAAAAAATACAATTGCACAAAAAATGAAGTTCTTAGCCTGTAATTTTCTTTTGTTGTGGTGGCTTTTTCTGGTTTTGGTATCAGGGTGATACTGGCCTTGTAGAATGGACTTGGAAACATTCCTTCCTCTTCAAATTTTTGGAGCAGGTTGAGAAGTATACATGTTAATTCTTCTTTAAATGTTTAGTAGGATTCATCCGTGAAGCCATCTGGTCCTGGACTTTTGTTCTTGGGAGTTATTTTTCTTTATTCCTTGTTCAATTTCATTACTAGTAATTAGTTCATATTTCATACTTCTTCCTGATTCAGTCTTGGGAGATTGTACATTTCTAGGGATTTATCAGTTTCTTCTAGGTTGTCCATTTTATTGGCATAAAAGTGTTCATAGTAATCTGTTATGATCCTTTGTATTTTTGTGGTATCAGTCGTCACTTCTCCTTTTTCATTTCTGATTTTACTTATTTGGGTCATCTCTCTCTCTCTCTGATGAGCCTAGCTTAAGTTTTATCAAATTTATCTTTTCAAAGAAGCAGCTCTTAGTTTTGTTTATCTTGTCATTTTTTTAGTCTCTATTTTATTTCTTTCTGCTCTGATCTTTATTATTTCTTTCCTTAACTTTGGGTTTTGTTTCTTCTTCTTCTAGTTTCTTTAGGTGTAAAGTTAGTTGCTTATTTGAGATTTTTCTTGTTTTCTTTCTTTTTTTAAACATCTTTATAGGAGTATAATTGCTTTACAATGGTGTGTTAGTTTCTGCTTTATAACAAAGTGAATCAGCTACACATATACATATATCCCCATATCTCCTCCCTCTTGCATCTCCCTCTTACCCTTCCTATCCCACCCCTCTAGGTGGTCACAAAGCACCGAGCTGATCTCCCTGTGCTATGGGGTGTTGTTTTCTAAGGTAGGCTTTCCTATAGACATCCATTTTAGAACTGTTTCTGCTGTGTCCCACAGATTTTGGATCATTGAGTTTCTGTTTTCATTTGTCTCAAAGTATTTTTAAATTTCCTCCTTAATGTCTTCAGTAACCCATTCGTTGTTTAACAGTATAATTTTTAGGCTCCATCATATGTGTTTTTTTGCAGTTTTTTCTTACTGTTGATTTCTAGTCTCACAACATTGTGGTCAGAAAAGGCACTTGATATGATTTCAATCTTCTTAAATTTACTGAGATTTGTGGCCAGCATGTGATCTATCCTGGAGAATGTTCCATTTGCACTTGAAAAAAAAATGTGTATTCTTCTGCTTTTGAATGGAATATTCTATTTAAATATACATTAAGTCCATCTGGCTTAACATGTCCTTTAAGGCCAGTGTTTCCTTGTCGATTTTCTGTCTGGATGATTTGTGTATTGATGTAAGTGGGGTGTTAAAAATCCCTTAATATTATTGTGTTACTATTGATTTTTTCCTTTATGTCTGTTAATATTGGCTTTATGTTTTTAGGTCCTCCTATGTAATTGTTATTATATAACAATTTACAATTGTTATATATTATTTGTTGGATTGATCCCTTTATCATTAGGTAATATCCTTCTTTGTCTCTTTTTACTGTCTTTGTTTTAAAGTCTTTTGACTGGAGCATTTACTCCATTAACATTTAAAGTAATTATTTATAGGTACATATTTATTGTAATTTTGTTAATTGCTTTCTGGTTGTTTTTGTAGTTCTTTTTTGTTCCTTTCTACTTCTTTTGCTCACTTCCCTTGTGATTGATGATTACTTTTAATGCTATGTTTGGATTCCTTTCTCTTTTTTTTTTTTTTTTTTTTGCGGTACGTGGGACTTTCACTGTTGTGGCCTCTCCCGTTGCGGAGCACAGGCTCCGGACGCGCAGGCTCAGTGGCCATGGCTCACAGGCCCAGCCACTCCACGGCATGTGGGATCCTCCCAGACCGGGGCACGAACCCGTGTCCCCTGCATCAGCAGGCGGACTCTCAACCACTGCGCCACCAGGGAAGACCTCCTTTCTCTTTTTATGTGTGTATCTGTTATATATTTTTGGTTTGTGGTTACCATGAGGTTTATATATAGTAATATATATATATATATAGTAATATATATATATATACACACATATATATCATGTATATCTACATAGTATATATACTCATATGTTTGATTTAGTTGATGATCTCTGAAGGGTGAATGCATTCAAACAACTCTGCATTTTTACTCCCCTTCTCTCACATTTACTGTTTTTGACATGATAGTTTACATCTTTTCTTTGTGTAACCCATAACTACTTATTGTGGATATAAACCATTTTAATATTTTTTCTTTTAACCTTCCTACTAACTTTATGCAAGGTTGATCTACTAACCTTGCTGTATATTTTTTACCAATGAGATTTTTCCTTTTGTAATTTTCATATTTCTAGCTGTTGTCTCTTTTTTTCCCCTTAGATAAGTCCCTTTAACATTTTTGTAAAGCCAGTTTCATGGTGCTGCACACTTTTAGCTTTCACTTGACTGTAAAACTCTTGATAACTCCTTCAAATCTAAATGATAGGCTTGCTGGATATACTTGGTTGTAGGTTTTTTCTTTCATCACTTCAAATATATCATGCCACTGCCTTCAGGCCTGTAAAATTTCACTGAAAAGTCAACTGATGGCCTTATGGGAGTTTCCTTGTACATAACTAGTTGATTTTTCCCTTGCTGCTTTTAATATTCTCTCTTTATCTTTAATTTTTGCCATTTAATTACAATATGTCTTGGCGTGGACTTCTTTTGGTTGATTTTATTTGGGGATCTCTGTGTTTCCTGGACCTAGATGTCTGTTTCCAGGCTAAGAAAGTTTTCAGCTATTATATCTTCAAATAAGTTGTCTGCCCTTTTCTCTCTCTTCTCCTTCTGGGACCCATATAATGTAAATGTCACTTTACTTGATGTCTCAGAGCTCTCTTAAACTGTCCTCATTTTTTAAATTCTTTTTTCTATTAAGCTTTAGTGATTTCCACTACTATGTCTTCCAGTTTGCTGATCTTTTCTCTGTATCAATTAATCTAATGTTGATTCCTTCTAGTGTATTTTTTATTTCACTTATTGCATTCTTCATCTCTGTTTTTTCCTTCTTTATATTTTCTAACTCTTGGTTAGAAACTTCTAACTTTTCACTGTGATCATCCATTCTTCTCCTGAGTTTTTGAGCATCCTTCTGATCATTACCTTGAAATCTTTATTGGGTAGATTGCTTATCTTCACTTTGCTTAGTTCATCTTCTGGTTTTTTATTTTGTCCCTTCACTTAGAATATATTCCTTTTTCACCTCATTTTGCCTAATTCTCTGTGTTTATTTTTATGTATTAGGTAGGTTGTTGTGTTTACTGATCTTGGAGAAGTGGCTTTATATAAGAGATGTACTATGGGGCACAGCAGTATACTCCCCTCTGGTCAGCAAAGCTATTTGATCTAGCCTCTATGTGGGCTGAAGTGGGCCTTTCTGTTGGAACAAGGTCAACAACTGTGGGCACACTGGTATGTAAGGCTGGTCCCCAACCTGGTTGGCTGCCAGGCTTTGTCTAGTGAGGAGGCTGCCAGTTGCTGGTAGGGAAGGCTAGGTCTTTCTGTGGCTGATGGAGGGAACTGGGGGGTCCTGAAGCTTGTGCCAGACTGCTTGAGGGTGGAGTCAAGTCCTGGGGCAGCCAATTGTGCATCTCAGGGTGTCCTGGGGCTGGTGCTAGCCCCTTAGTGGGTGGGGCCTGGCTTTGAACGTCCTGGGGTTGGTTTTGGCCTGCTGGTGGGTGGGGCTGTGTCTCAGAGTGCCTGGTTGCACATCCTAGGGGGGAGGGTCCCATTACTGGGTGGAGCTTGGCCTTAAAAGTCCTGGGGTTGTCTCCAGCCCAGTAGTGTCTGGTGCAAGGTCCCAGGGCAGCTTGCTGGGGAGCCTGGAGCTGATGCTGGTCCACTGATGGGCATGGTTGGGTCCCCAAGGGACTGGTTGCTCAACTCAGGGATCCTGGGATTGGTGCTGACCAGCTAGTGGGCCCAGCTAGGTCCAGGCAATAACAGTCTAGAGAAGGGACTCCAAAATGACACTTTCCAGCCCCAGAGTCTTTGTGGTAGACAAGCTCCTCAAGATGGTTGCTGCCAGTGTCTATGTCCCTAGGGGGAATCCCATCAGCTTACTGCCTTTCTGGGAGGCTTCTCCAAGAACAGCAAGTGTGTCTGACCCAGACTCCTTTCAAGCTACTGCCTCTGCACTGGGTCTCAGAACATGTGAGGTTTTGCATGTGTCCTTTGGAGTGGAATATCTGTTTCTTATGGCCCCCCACGTCTCCCATATGCAAACCCCAATGGCCTTCAATGCCAGAATTTCTGGGGGCTCATCTTCCTGGTGCAGGACACCCAGACTGTGGAACATGATGTAAGACTCAGACCCTTTATTCCTTGGGGACAACCTCTGCAATTCTGATAATCCTCCTGTGTGTGGGTCGCTTACCTGGGAGTGTGGGTCTTTCCTTACTGTGTCTCCACTACTCCTATCCATTTCATTATGGTTCCTTTTGTGTGTCTATAATTTTGAAAAATCTTTTCTGCTGGTCTTCAGGTTCTCATCTGTAAATAGTTGTACTTTTGGTGTGTCCATGGGAGGAGGTGAGCTTAAGGCTTCCTACTTCACCATGTCAACCACTCCTCTCCCAGCAACCCAGAACCTAACTGTGCTGGTCCTAATCTGAGACCTCCAGCTTCCAGCACAAATATAAGGCTCCATTTGAAAGAGGCCAAAAGTAGAAATAGGTTGAAGATGCTCCATCACTGATGTAAAACTAAAAACTCAATAACAGTGATGAATATTTTGAGCATGCAAAAGCCTCAAAAAAATCAGCAAACTGAATTCAACATTATATTTAAAAGAACATACACCATGATCAAGTGGGATTTATCCCCACAATGCAAAAATAGTTCAATATCTGCAAATCAGTCAATGTGATATACCACATTAACAAATTGAAGAATAAAAATCAGATGATCATCTCAATAGATGCAAAAGAACTTTTGACAAAATTCAACATCGATTTAATAGACATTTCTCCAAAGAAGACATACAGATGGCCAAGAAGCACATGAAAAGCTGCTCAACATCACTAATTATTAGAGAAATGCAAATCAAAACTACAATGAGGTATCACCTTACACCAGTTAGAATGAGCATCATCAGAAAATCTATAAACAACAAATGCTGGAGAGGGTGTGGAGAAAAGGGAACCCTCTTGCACTGTTGGTGGGAATGTAAATTGATACAGCCACTATGGAGAACAGTATGGAGGTTCCTTAAAAAACTAAAAATAGAATTACCATATGACCCAGAAATCCCACTACTGAACATATACCCAGGAAACACCAGAATTCAAAAAGACACATGCACCCCAATGTTAATTGCAGCACTATTTACAATAGCCAGATCATGGAAGCAACCTAAATGCCCATTGACAGACGAATGGATAAAGAAGATGTGGTACATATATACAATGGAATATTACTCAGCCATAAAAAGGAACAAAATTGGTTAATTTGTACAGACGTGGATGGATCTAGACACTGTCATACAGAGTGAAATAAGTCAGAAAGAGAAAAACAAATATCGTATATTAATGCATATATGTGGAACCTAGAAAATGGTATAGATGAACCGGTTTGCAGAGCAGAAATCGAGACAAAGAAGTAGAGAACAAACGTATGGACACCAAGGGGGGAAAGTGGTATGGGGTGGGGGTGGGGGTGTGATGAATTGGGAGGTTGGGATTGACATGTATGCAGTGATGTGTATAAAATGGATGACTAATAAGAAAAATAAATAAATAAATAAATAAACATTAAAAACAAAAAAAATCCATTTATGATAAAAACTCTCCAGAAAGTGGGCATAGAGGAAACATACCTCAACATAATAAAGGCCACATATGACAAACCCACAGCCAACATCATACTCAAATGCAAAAAGCTGAAAGCATTTCCCTTAATATGAGAAACAAGACAAAGATGCCCACACTAGCCACTTTTATTCAACATAGTACTGGAAGTCCTAGCCACAACAATCAGACAAGAAAAAGAAAAAAAGAATCCAAATTGGAAAGAAAGAAGTAAAACTGTCACTGTTTGTAGAAGGCATGATATTATACGTAGAAAATTCTAAAGATGCCAAAAAAACCTGTGAGAACTAATAAATTAATTCAGTAAAGTTGCAGGATACTAAATTAATATACAAAAATCTGTTGCATTTCTATACACTAACGACAAACTACCAGAAAAAGAAATTTTAAAAAAATCCCATTAACAATTGCATGAAAAAGAATAAAATACCTAGGAATAAATATAACCAAGGAGGTAAAACACCTCTACTCAGAAAACTATAAGACACTGATGAAAAAAATTGAAGTTGATACAAACAAATGGAAAGATACAGTGTGCTCATGGGTTGGAAGAGTTAATATTGCTAAAATGACCATACTACCTAGGAAATCTACAGATTCAATGCAATCTCTATCAAAAATACCAATGACTGTTGTCACAAAACTAGAATAAATAATTCTAAAATTTGTTTGGAAGCACAAAATACCACAAAGAGCCAAAATAATCTTGAGAAAGAACAAAATTGGAGTTATCACTCTTGCCAATTTTAAACTATACTACAAAGATACAATAATCGAAAGAGTATGATACTGGCATAGAAATAGACACATACATTAATGGAACAGAATAGAGAGCCCAGAAATAAATCCACACTTACATGGGCAATTAATCTATGACAAAAGAGGCAAGGATATCCAATAGGGAAAAGACTGCCCCTTCAATAAATGGTGTAGGGAAAACTGGGCAGCTACATGCATAAGAATCAAACAGGAATACTTCCTCACACTATATAGAAAAATAAAAACTCAAAATGGATTAAAGACTTAAACGTAAAACCTGAAACCATAAAACTCCTAGAAGAAAACATAAGCAGTATACTCTTTGATATTGGTCTTAATATTTTTTTGGACATGTCTCCTCAGTTAAGGGAAACAAAAGCAAAAATAAACAAGTGGTGCTACAACAAACTAAAAAGATTTTGCACAGAGAAGGAAATATTAACAAAATAAAAACTTTCCTACTGGATGGGGGAAGATATTTGCAAACAATATATCCAATAAAGGGTTAATATCCAAAATATACAAAAGACTCATATAACTCAACAACAAAAAACCCCAAACAGCCCAGTTGAAAAATGGGTAGAGGACCTAAATAGACATTTTTCCAAAGAAGACATACAGATGGCTAACAGACGTATGAAAAGATGCTCAACATCTCTAATCATCAGGGAAAAACAAATCAAAACTACAATGAGATATCACTCCACACCAGTCAGAAAGTCTATTATTGAATAGACAACAAATAACAAGTGCTGGCAAAAATGTGGAGAAAAGGGAATCTTCATACACTGTTGGTTGGAATATATATTGATGAAGCCATTATGGAAAACAGTATGTAAGTTCCTCAAAAAAATAAAATGATCAAAGTATTCAGCAATTTCCTCTTCTGGGTATTTTCCCAAAGAAAACAAAAACACTAGTTCAAAAAGATATATGCACCTTTATATACATTGCAGTGTTATTCACAATTCCAAGATATGGAAGAAACCAAAAGAATGAAATCTTGCCATTTGTGACAATATGGAGAGACCTAGAGGGTATTTTGCTAAGTGAAAAAAGCCATACAGAAAAAGACAAATACCATATGATTTCACTTATATGAGGAATCTAAAAATCAAAACAAATGAACAAACATAATAAAACAGAAACAGAGTCATAGATACAGAGAAATAAATGTGGTTGCCAGAGGGAAGAGGAGAATGAATGAAATAAGTGAGGGAAATGAAGAGGTACAAACTTTCAGTTACAAAATGAATCAGTTATGGTGATGAACTGTTGTATAGTGTGGAGAATATACTAAATAATAATGCAATATCTTTGTAAAGTGATGAAAGTAGAAAAAAGGTACAAACTTCCAGTTATAAGATAAATACTAGAGTTGTAACATACAACATGATTAATATAATTAACACTGCTCTATGTTATATATGAAAATTGTTAAGAGTAAATCTAGGAGGACCTCCAGGATGACAGAGGAGTAAGGTGTGGAGATTACCTTCCTCTCCACAAATACATCAAAAATACATCTATACGTGGAACAACTGCTGGCAGAAGACCTCAGACTTCCAAAACTCAAGAAAATCCCCATGTATCTGAATAGAGCAAAAGAAAAAAGTAAGGAGACAAAGGAATAGGGATGGGTCCTGCACATCTGGGAGGGAGCTGTGAAGGAGGAAATGTTTCCAAACACTAGGAAGCCCCTTCACTGGCGGAGATGGGGGTGGTAGGGGGAAGTTTCAGAGCCATGGAGGAGAGCGCAGCAACAGGGGTGCAGAGGGAGAAGTGGAGAGATTCCCGCACAGAGGATTGGTGCCAACCAGCACTCACCAGCCCGAGAGGCTTGTCTGCTCACCAACTGGGGCGGGCAGGGGCTGGAAGCTGAGGCTTGGGCTTTGAAGATCATATCCGGGGGAGAGGACTGGGGTTGGCTACGTGAACACAGCCTGAAGGGGGCTAGTGTGCCACAGCTAACTGGGAGGGAGTCTGGGAAAAAGTCTGGAACTTCCAGAGAGGCAAGAGACCATTGTTTCTGGATGTGCAAGGAGAGGGGCTTCCTGCTCCATGTGCCCACAGATGGCAGGGCACCACCTAAGCGAGCTCCGGAGATGGCCATGAGCTGTGGCTATCAGCTAGGACCCCAGAAGCAGGTACAGACTGCTATCACTGCCGCTGCTGCCACCAAGAGTCCTGTGTGCAAACACAGATCACTATCCACACCCTCCTGGGAGCCTGTGCAGCACACCATTGCCAGGATCCCATGATCCAGGGCCAACTTCCCTGGGAGAACTCACAGTGTGCCTCAGGCTCTTGCAACTACACGCTGGTCTCTGCCACTGCTGGCACTCCCTGCATCCCAATTATGACTACTGTACCCGTCCCTCTTCCCAGCCTGAGTGAGCAAGAGAGCCCTAATTAGCCACTGCTTTAACCCCCTCCTGTCTGGTTGGGGAACGGACACCTGAGGCCAGCCTACATGCAGAGGCAGGGGGAAAACCAAAGCTGAACCCCAGGAACTGTGTGAACAAAGAAAAGAAAGGGAAATCTCTCTGTGCAGCTTCAGGAGGAGTGGATTAAATCCCCACAACCGGCTTGGGAAACTGCATCTGTGAAATACCTGAATAGACAACAAGTGTTCCCAAATTGGGCCGGTGGACTTTGGGGGCAAACATGGACATGGGGTTTGCTTTCTGTGTTTGATTTGTTCTTGGTTTTATGTTTATCTTAGTTTAGTTATTAGTGTTTGTTTTCATTTGTGGGTTTGTTTATTTGTTTGGTTGCCCTCTACCATTTTTTTTCTTTCTTTTTCTCTTTTTGTAAGTGTGTCTGTGTATGTTTCTTTGTGTGACTTTATCTGTTTAGTTTTGCTTTTACCATTTGTTTGGGGTTCTGTCTGTTCGTTTTGTTGTTGTGGTGGTTATCTTGTTTTGTTTTGTTTTTTCTTCCTTTTCTTTCATGCAGTGCAGCTGGCAAGGTCTTGGTGCTCTGGCTGGGTGTCAGGCCTGAGTGTCCAAGGTGGTAAAGCTGAGTCCAGGACATTGGACCACCAGAGACCTCCCAGCCCCATGTAAGATTATTCGGTGAGAACTCTCTCAGAGATCTCTGTCTCAACACTAAGACCCAGCTCCACCCAATGGCCAGCAAGCTCCAGTGCTGGATGCCCCATGCCAAACAACTAGCAAGACAGGAACACAACCCTGCCCATTAGCAGACAGGCTGCCTAAAATCATACTAAGTTCACAGACACCCCAAAACACACCACCGGATGTAGCCCTGCCCAACAGAAGGACAAGATCCAGCCCCAACAACCAGAAGACAGGCACCAGTCCCTTATAAGACACTGATGAAAGAGATCAAAAATGATAAAAACTGATGGAAAGATACACTGTGTTCGTGGATTGGAAGAATCAATATTGTCAAAATGACTACACTACCCAAGGCAATCTACACATTCAATGCAATCCTTATCAAATTACCAATAACATTTTTCACAGAACTAGAACAAAAAATTTCAAAATTTGTATGAAAACACAAAAGATGGCAAATAACCAAAGCAGTCTTGAGAAAGAAAAACGGAGCTGGAGGAATCAGGCTCCCTGACTTCACACAATACTACAAAGCTAATAAAGACAGTATGGTACTGGCACAAAAACAAATATAAATCAGTGGAACAGGATAGAAAGCCCAGAGATAAACCCAAGCACATATGGTCACCTTATCTTTGACAAAGGAAGCAAGAATATACAATGGAGAAAAAACAGTCTCTTCAATAGGTGGTGCTGGAAAAACTGGACAGCTACATGGAAAAGAATGAAATTAGAAGACTTCCAAACACCATACACAAAAATAAACTTAAAATGGGTTAAAGACTGACGTGTAAGGCCAGATACTATAAAACTCCTAGAGGAAAACATAGAACACTCTATGACATAAATCAGAGCAAGATCTTTTTTGACCCACCTCCTAGAGAAATGGAAATAAAAATAAACAAATGGGACCTAATGAAACTTAAAAGCTTTTGCACAGCAAAGGAAACCATAAGCAAGACGAAAAGATAACCCTCAGAATGGGAGAAAATATTTGCAAATGAAGCCACTGACAAAGGATTAATCTCCAAAATTTACACACAGCTCATGCAGCTCAATATCAAAAAAACAAACAACCCAATCCAAAAATGGGCAGAAGACCTAAATAGACATTTCTCCAAAGAAGATATACAGATTGCCAATAAACACATGAAAGAATGCTCAACATCATTAATCATTAGAGAAATGCAAATCAAAAACACAATGAGGTTATCACCTCACACCAGTCAGAATGGCCATCATCAAAAAATCTATAAATAATAAAAGCTGGAGAGGGTATGGAGAAAAGGGAACCCTCTTGCGCTGTTGGTAGTAGATATATACTACCAAATGTAAATTGATACAGCCACTATGCAGAACAGTATGGAAGTTCCTTAGAAAAAGTTAAAAAAAAACAGTAAAAACAGAACTACCATATGACCCAGCAATCCCACTACTGGGCATATTCCCTGAGAAAACCATAATTCAAAAAGAGTCATGTTCCACAATGTTCACTGAAGCACTATTTACAGTAGCCAGGACATGGAAGCAACCTAAGTGTCCATCAACAGATGAATGGATAAAGATGATGTGGCATACATATAAAATGGAATATTACTCAGCCATAAAAAGTAACAAATTTGAAAGATTGATAGCTACACACATTGAGTGCTTATTACATGCCAGGCACTGTTCTAAGCCACTTCTGTGTAATAGTTAATTAAATCCTCAAAAACTTTAATGGCCTATATGGGAAAAGAATCTTAAAAAGAGTGGATATATGTATAGGTATAACTGATTCATTTTGCTGTACAGCAGAAAGTAACACAACATTGTACATCAACTATATTCCAATAAAATTTTTTTTAAGATGAACTTCTCCTATTATAATTTTATGTCAGAGAGCAAAAGTAATTGCTTTCTGGAGGCCAAAACCTTAAATGGTCTCCACATGTTCTATACACAAAATATAGTAGACAATTTTTTAAAATTAGCAGGCTTGAACAAGATAGAACAAAATAAATGGGACTACAGTTTACAAAAGTAAAGAAAAATAAAGAAGAGGAACAGGCCCATAAATGATCCAGATTTTAGAATTTAAAACAATGGATGACAAGAAGGAGAATTTCTCCAGATAACTGAAATATACAAGAATAATACAATGGGGCTTCCCTGGTGGCGCAGCGATTGAGAATCTGCCTGCTAATGCAGGGGACACGGGTTCGTGCCCTGGTCTGGGAGGATCCCACATGCCGCAGAGCAACTAGGCCCGTGAGCAACAACTACTGAGCCTGCGCGTCTGGAGCCTGTGCTCCGCAACAAGAGAGGACACAATAGTGAGAGGTCCGCGCACCACGATGAAGAGTGGCCCCCACTTGCCACAACTAGAGAAAGCCCTCACACAGAAATGAAGACCCAACACAGCAAAAATAAATTAATTAATTAATAAACTCCTACCCCCAATATCTTCTTTAAAAAAAAAAGAATAATACAATGGAAATTTTAGAAATGGAAATCAAATAAATTAAAAACACAATAGATTGGTTTAGCACCACATAAGACAAGAAGAGAAGAATAATGAACTGGAAATTATATCAGATAAAAATATCCAGAATTAAAAATATAGAGCAAAAAGGATTGAAGACAAAGAAGTCAATGTAAGATATATGAAAAATGGAGAATAAAATATATCAAATTTGAGTCAGAGAGAGAGAGAGAATGGGGCAGAATGGGTATCTTTCAGGCAGAATGAAATGTTGACAAATGGAAGCATAGAGATACAAAAAAGAATAAATGGAAATTGAAGGGTAAAATATATGAATTATTGTAAATTAATATTTGTTATGGAAAATAGTAACATTGTCCTGTGGGCCTTAAAATGCATGTAAAATTAAAATACATGTTTAAAATAACACGGAAGATGAGGGATCTGAGGCAAATTAAAGTGTTCTAATATCCTTGTACTTTTCTGGGAAGTAGTAAAAGTACCCATAAAAATTAGACTCTAATAAGCAAAATTCATGGTGTAACCTTGAGAATAGTCAGTAAAAGAAAAAGAGTTATATATCTAACAAGGTACTAAAAGGGAAACATAAACTGATGATACATACTTGATTAATCGAAAAGATGACAAAAACAAAATGAAAAAATAACACAGAATATGTTGGAGACACAGAAACAAATAGTAAGATGAGAGATTTAAACAAAAATATATGTGTAATTACATTAAACTTTAACAGACTAAAAATAATAAATAGAAGGAAATAAAACAGAAAAACATAGAATAGAGAAAATAAATCTAAACATTATTTGCAAAGTTTAATACAACTGATAAACCAATAGCAAGACTGATCAAGAAAAATAGAGAAAGCATAAATTAACAATATCAACAATGAATAAGTTGACAACATTCAAAGACATTATAGATATTAAAAAGGTAATTGGTATAAAATTGTCCATAATAAATTTGAGGGTTTACATAAAATGAAAAATTCCTTGAGAAAAACAGTTTACCAAATCTGACAGAATAAATAGAAAATATGACTGATCTTAAAGTTATTTTTTAAAGTGTATGTTATTAAACACCTCCCCACAAAGAAAATTTCAGGCTTAGATAGCTTAACCAATGAATTCTCCTGAACACTTAGAGAAATGTCACTAATTTTAAATAAATTCTTCCAGGGATAGAAAAAGTACAATTTCCAACTATTTTAACTCTCTAGCAAAATCTTGACCCAAGACTGGACACAGACAGTCCAGTCTGTGGGAAAGGAAAATTACAAAATATCAACAAATAGAATCCAAGAGTATATATGAAGGGTAGTTCATGATGATTAAGGCATGATTGAACAAGGAAAGGGTGCTTTAATACTGGAAAATCTATCAGTGTACTTCCTCACATTAATAAAAGGGAGCAAAGTCATATGAAAATCTCAATGGATACAGAAAAAATAATTTGACAAAATTAATTATTTAAAAAATTTTTTTAGAAAATTAGTGAATAGAAAAAAAGTCCTTAATCTGATAAATACTACCTTTATAAAACATGTAGCAAACATCAATGGTGGTGAATTATCCAAAAGAAATTGGATTGGAAAGGATAGAATAAAAATGCTACTATTCACACATGGTGTTACTAAGCACATGGAAAACCCAAAAGAATTTACAAACTATTAGAATTAATGAGTGAATTTAACAATGATGCAAGGTCAACACATAATAATTAATTATATTTCAAAAACAGAAATGAACAAACAAAAGGAAATTAAATAGTATAGGTGATGCCATTTACTAACATAAATAATAAAATACCTAGGAATCAATCTAATTAAAGAAATGCAAGACACAAAACACTATTTAAAGAAATTAAAAGAAATCTAAATAAATGCCATGCTCCAGGATTGGAAGTCTCAATAATGTAAGATGTAAATACTCCCCAACTTACTTAAAAACTAAAAAGAAAAATACTCCCCAAATTGCTCCATAGAGACAGTGTAATAAACAATTTTAAATGGAGCAGGTTTTTGAAAAATGACGAGTTCATTCTAAAATGCATATGGAAATGTAAATGGAAAGAAAGAAACAAGGTAATCTTGAAGAAGAAAACTATAGCTAAAAGACTCTAACTATAAGAAGAGTTAATAGAAAGTTATAATTAAGACACTGGTACTGGTACAAAGATGAACAGACCAATGGAATAGAGTCCAGAAACATGCATACACACATATGGTCACTGATGATGTAAATGCCATTTCAGGGCAGTGGGGAAAAGATAGACTTTTCAGTAACTTGTTCGACTTCAATGGTATATTTCTATGGAGGAAAAAAGAATATTCCCCCATCTTCACAAAATGTGAAATAATCTATTTGAAATGTATTTCAGATTTAAATAAGAAATGTAAACCAATAAAACTTTTAGAAGAAAATACAAGCAGGCAGCTGGTGTGGCTTGCTGGAGCCAGGGTGGGCAATAAAGACCTTTTTCTCTAAGTATCAGGGTTCTCTGTTCTGATCGCTGATCACAGTTTTTCATGGCTGAGGTGCAGGCAGCTCCTCAAAAAGTAAAATGTAGAACTACCGTAGGATCCAGCAATTCCATTCCTCAGTATATATTCAGAAAAATTGAAAGCAGGAGCTCAAACACAAATTTGTATGCCCATGTTCATAGCAGCATTATTCACAATAGCCAAAAGGTGTAAACAACCATGTGTCCATCAACAGATGACTGGGTAAACAAAATGTATATACATACAATGAAGTATTGTTCAGGCATAAAGAGGAATGAAATTTTGATATATGCTACAACATGGATGGACCTTGAAAGCATTTTTCTAACAGAAATAAGCCAGATACAGAAGGACAAATATTGTATTTACATTGTATAATATATTTCACTTATATGACTTAAGTAGAACAGGAAAATTCATACAGGCAATAAGTAGAATAGAGGTTACTTGGGGCTAATGGAAGGAAGAAATGGGGACTTAATTTTTAATAGGTACAGAGTTTATGTTGGGAAAGATGACGACTTTTGGTATAGATAGTGATGATGGTTACACAACATTGTGAATGCATTTTATGCCACTGAACTCTGCACTTATGAATGGTTAAAATGGCAACTTTTATGTTGTATACATTACACCACACTTAATTTTTTAATTGTATGACCATTTTGGAAATTTCTTTATTAGTATTTAATAAAGCTGAGGGTAGGCAATGTCCTATGACCTAGCAGTTCATCTCCCAGGTAAATTCTTACACAAATTCACATAGGTAAGTATCATTATCACTAAAATATGTACAATATTTGATATAACAAAATATGTAATATCCCAGATTTTAAAACTACCCAAATATCCATAACAAGTAAAATTAATGAATAAATTATGCACATTGATATAGAATACAATTAAATGGTTGAATAACTACCAGACCCAAAGAGCATGGATAAAACACAGGAAAATGATGTTGAGTGAAAAAAAGCTACAAAGAAAAAAACACAAAAAACTTAATACTATATGATTCCATTAACATAAATTTAAAATCAGACAAAACTAGATCGTGCTGCTGGAGGCGAGGATTGTGGTTACTTTGGTGAGGAGGGATGGGGGTATCTGGGAAGGGGCACAAGAAGGCCTTGTCGGGAACTATGTGATGTTCTACATTTCAAACTGAATGTGGATTACATAGGTGTGGTGTGTTTACTTTGTGGAATTTCATGGAGCAATACAATTATAATTTGTATAATTTTTGTATGTGAAGTTATACTTTAATAAATAAGTGTATTTGAAAAAAACTGGGAGATGGGAGAGATTGGGTCAGGAAGTGCAAGGGAACTCTCATCCTCATATTTCATCTTCCAAGACAGGGATTCTCCTGAGCCTACCAAAATTTAAATGAGCCATGAAAATAAAAAAGGCCCCAAATCTAAAATGTTACTGAGAATCTATTTTCTTAACTTTGGAGGAATCTTCTAGGAATATTTATCCCATCAGCTAAAGACATCCTTAACCAAGACTCATCTCTTTCTTGTCACCTTTCCACTTATTTTTGCATACTTGATAAAACTAAATCTATTTTTATTTTGAATAACATTGTATGGTATAAGCTAATTGTTGCGATATTCCTTTCTTTCAAGTTATGTCTCTTTATTGCTTTCCACCTGCTGTCCTACCCTTTTATTTCATAGATGAATAATAAGATGCTTGAAGTGATTTTGATCCAGCATTAGAACTACATAAATGTGGATATTGAAATTTGTCATAATATATTGTTTTGCATTTATGTTTTCTCAGTGGTCAACTTTCTAACAATCAGCATATTATAACAAAATTATGAAGTTACACTCCTATATTTTTTAATTTATATATACCTCACCCTCATATTTTGTAAATGTAGCTATATGTTGTCAACCAAACCATGTGATTGATTTACACCATGATTAAAAGCTGCAAAATCCTCAGCATTTATATGCTAGATTTTGTTATTTTTCTTTTATAATGATAATTCATTTTGTGAATTTACACTTGTTTTTGTCAGTGGATCCACATATAAACAGTTTCCAGAATTATTTTTTCTTAATCTGGGAGGAATCTTCCAGGAACTAACATCTCTTCAGTTAAAGAAATCATTAACTAAAGATTCACCTCTTTCTTGCTTCCTTTCCTTTATCTTATCATAGTCTAATAAAATGAAATCTAATACTTTTTTACTTGAAGAGCATGTATGGTATAAGATCATCATTGTAAAATCATTTCCGTAGGTTAGATCCCGTTCTGGCTATCCACTTTATAACCTATCAATAAATAATATGTTTCATAAGTGAAAAGAAAGATGTTTATATGTAATGATTTTGAATAAGTGTTAGAACTAGCTAATTCTGAATGTTGCAATTTGATATAATTTATTGTATCTGCCTTCATATTTCCTTGTCCTTGACTTTTTTAACAATCAAAATGTTACAGTAGCACAGACCTCCGCTCAGGCTCCGGTGCCAGTGGTGCTTCCCGGCAGAGCCATGGCCACCTGTGGATGAAAAGCTTTTGGTGCTCCAGCCAGGAGGCAGGTCTCTGCCTCTGAGGTAGGACAGCCAACTTCAGGACACTGATCAACAAGAGACCTCCCAGCTCCACATAATATCAAACGGCGAAAATCTCCCAGAGACCTCCATCTTAACACCAGCACCCAGCTTCACTCAACGACCAGCAAGCCACAGTGCTGGAAAACCTATGCCAAACAACTAGCAAAACAGGAACACAACCCCACCCATTAGCAGAGAGGCTGCCTAAAATCATAATAAGGCCACAGACACCCCCAAACACACCACCAGACGTGAACCTGCCCACTAGAGAGACAAGATCCAGCCTCATCCACCACAACACAGGCACTAGCCCCCTCCACCAGGAAGCCTACACAACCCACTAAACCAACCTTAGCCACTGGAGACAGACATCAAAAACAGGAGGAACTACAAACCTGCAGCCTGCAAAAAGGAGACCCCAAACACAGTAAGATAAGCAAAATGAGAAGACAGAAAAACACACAGCAGATAAAGGAGCAAGATAAAAATGCACCAGACCTAACAAATGAAGAGGAAATAGGCAGTCTACCTGAAAGAGAATTCAGAATAATGATAGTAAGGTTGATCCGAAATCTTGGAGATAGAATGGACAATAGATTGGACAAAATGCAAGAATCAGTTAACAAGGACCTAGAAGAAATAAAGATGAAACAAGCAACGATGAACAACACAATAAACGAAATTAAAAGTACTCTAGATGGGATCAATAGCAGAATAACTGAGGCAGAAGAACGGATAAGTGACCTGGAAGATAAAATAGTGGAAATAACTACTGCAGAGCAGAATAAAGAAAAAAGAATGAAAAGAACTGAGGACAGTCTCAGAGACATCTGGGACAACATTAAATGCACCAACATTCGAATTATAGGGGTTCCAGAAGAAGAAGAGAAAAAGAAAGGGACTGAGAAAATATTTGAAGAGATTATAGTTGAAAACTTCCCTAATATGGGAAAGGAAATAGTTAATCAAGTCCAGGAAGCACAGAGAGTCCCATACAAGATAAATACAAGGAGAAATACGCCAAGACACATATTAATCAAACTGTCAAAAATTAAATACAAAGAAAGCATATTAAAAGCAGCAAGGGAAAAACAACAAATAACACATAAGGGAATCCCCATAAGGTTAACAGCTGATCTCTCAGCAGAAACCCTACAAGCCAGAAGGGAGTGGCAGGACATACTGAAAGTGATGAAGGAGAAAAACATGCAGCCAAGACTACTCTACCCAGCAAGGATCTCATTCAGATTTGATGGAGAAATTAAAACCTTTACAGACAAGCAAAAGCTGAGAGAGTTCAGCACCACCAAACCAGCTTTACAACAAATGCTAAAGGATCTTCTCTAGGCAAGAAACACAAGAGAAGGAAAAGACCTATAATAACGAACCCAAAACAATTTAGAAAATGGGAATAGGAACATACATATCGATAATTACCTTAAATGTAAATGGACTAAACGCTCCCACCAAAAAACACAGATTAGCTGAATGGATACAAAAACAAGACCCTTATATATGCTGTCTACAAGAGACCCACTTCAGACCTAGAGACACATACAGACTGAAAGTAAGGGGATGGAAAAAGATATTCCATGCAAATGGAAGCCAAAAGAAAGCTGGAGTAGCAATTCTCATATCAGACAAAATAGACTTTAAAATAAGGAGTATTAAAAGAGACAAAGAAGGACACTACATAATGATCAAGGGATCGATCCAAGAAGAAGATATAACAATTGTAAACATTTATGCACCCAACATAGGAGCACCTCAATACATAAGGCAAATACTAACAGCCATAAAAGGGGAAATCGACAGTAACACATTCATAGTAGGGGACTTAAACACCCCACTTTCACCCATGGACAGATCATCCAAAATGAAAATAAATAAGGAAACACAAGCTTTAAATGATACATTAAACAAGATGGACTTAATTGATATTTATAGGACACTGCATCCAAAAACAACAGAATACACATTTTTCTCAAGTGCTCATGGAACATTCTCCAGGATAGATCATATCTTAGGTCACAAATCAAGCCTTGGTAAATTTAAGAAAATTGAAATTGTATCAAGTATCTTTTCTGACCACAACGCCATGAGACTAGATATCAATTACAGGAAAAGATCTGTAAAAAATACAAACACATGGAGGCTAAACAATACACTACTTAATAATGAAGAGATCACTGAAGAAATCAAAGAGGAAATCAAAAAATACCTAGAAACAAATGACAATGGAGACACAACGACCCAAAACCTATGGGATGCAGCAAAGCAGTTCTAAGGGGGAAGTTTATAGCAATACAAGCCCACCTTAAGAAGCAGGAAACATCTCGAATAAACAACCTAACCTTGCACCTCAAGCAATTAGAGAAAGAAGAACAAAAAAACCCCAAAGCTAGCAGAAGGAAAGAAATCATAAAAATCAGATCAGAAATAAATGAAAAAGAAATGAAGGAAACAATAGCAAAGATCAATAAAACTAAAAGCTGGTTCTTTGAGAAGATACACAAAATAGATAAACCACTAGCCAGACTCATCAAGAAAAAAAGGGAGAAGACTCAAGTCAATAGAATTAGAAATGCAAAAGGAGAGGTAACAACTGACACTGCAGAGATAAAAGAGATCATGAGAGATTACTACAAGCAACTCTATGCCAATAAAATGGACAATCTGGAAGAAATGGACAAATTCTTAGAAATGCACAACCTGCCAAGACTGAATCTGGAAGAAATAGAAAACATGAACAGACCAATCACAAGCACTGAAATTGAAACTGTGATTAAAAATCTTCCAACAAAGAAAAGCCCAGGACCAGATGGCTTCACAGGCGAATTCTATCAAACATTTAGAGAAGAGCTAACACCTATCCTTCTCAAACTCTTCCAAAATATAGCAGAGGGAGGACCACTCCCTAACTCCTTCTACGAGGCCACCATCACCTTGATACCAAAACCAGACAAGGATGTCACAAAGAAAGAAAACTACAGGCCAATATCACTGATGAACATAGATGCAAAAATCCTCAACAAAATACTAGCAAACAGAATCCAACAGCACATTAAAAGGATCATACACCATGATCAAGTGGGGTTTATTCCAGGAATGCAAGGATTCTTCAATATACGCAAATCTATCAACGTGATAAACCATATTAACAAATTGAAGGAGAAAAACCATATGATCATCTCAATAGATGCAGAGAAAGCTTTTGACAAAATTCAACACCCATTTATGATAAAAACCCTGCAGAAAGTAGGCATAGAGGGAACTTTCCTCAACATAATAAAGGCCATATATGACAAGCCCACAGCAAACATCATCCTCAATGGTGAAAAACTGAAAGCATTTCCACTAAGATCAGGAACAAGACAAGGTTGCCCACTCTCACCACTATTATTCAACATTGTTTTGGAAGTTTTAGCCACAGCAATCAGAGAAGAAAAGGAAATAAAAGGAATCCAAATCGGAAAAGAAGAAGTAAAGCTGTCACTGTTTGCAGATGACATGATCCTATACATAGAGAACCCTAAAGATGCTACCAGAAAACTACTAGAGCTAATCAATGAATTTAGTAAAGTGGCAGGATACAAAATTAATGCACAGAAATCTCTGGCATTCCTATATACTAATGATGAAAAATCTGAAAGTGAAATCAAGAAAACACTCCCATTTACCATTGCAGCAAAAAGAATAAAATATCTAGGAATAAACCTACCTAAGGAGAGAAAAGACCTGTATGCAGAAAATTATAAGACACTGATGAAAGAAATTAAAGATGATATAAATAGATGGAGAGATATACCATGTTCTTGGATTGGAAGAATCAACATTGTGAAAATGACTCTACTACCCAAAGCAATCTATAGATTCAATGCAATCCCTATCAAACTACCACTGGCATTTTTCACAGAACTAGAACAAAAAATTTCGCAATTTGTATGGAAACACAAAAGACCCCGAATAGCCAAAGCAATCTTGAGAACGAAAGAAGGAACTGGAGGTATCATGCTCCCTGACTTCAGACTATACTACAAAGCTACAGTCATCAAGACGGTATGGTACTGGCACAAAAACAGAAAGATAGATCAATGGAACAGGATAGAAAGCCCAGAGATAAACCCATGCACATATGGACACCTTATCTTTGATAAAGGTGGCAGTAATGTACAATGGAGAAAGGACAGCCTCTTCAATAAGTGGTGCTGGGAAAAATGAACAGACACATGTAAAAGTATGAGATTAGATCACTCCCTAACACCATACACAAAAATAAGCTCAAAATGGATTAAAGACCTAAATGTAAGGCCAGAAACTATCAAACTCTTAGAGGAAAACATAGGCAGAACACTCTATGACATAAATCAAAGCAAGATCCTTTCTGACCCACCTCCTAGAGTAATGGAAATAAAAAGAAAAATAAACAAATGGGACCTAATGAAACTTCAAAGCTTTTGCACAGCAAAGGAAACCATAAGCAAGACCAAAAGACAACCCTCAGAATGGGAGAAAATATTTGCTAATGAAGCAACCGACAAAGGATTAATCTCCAAGGTTTACAAGCAGCTCATGCAGCTCAATAACAAAAAAACAAACAACCCAATCCAAAAATGGGCAGAAGACCTAAATAGACATTTCTCCAAAGAAGATATACAGAGTTCCAAGAAACACATGAAAGAATGCTCAACATCATTAATCATTAGAGAAATGCAAATCAAAACTACAATGAGATATCATCTCACACCAGTCAGAATGGCCATCATCAAAAAATCTAGAAACAATAAATGCTGGAGAGGGTGTGGGGAAAAGGGAATACTCTTGCACTGCTGGTGGGAATGTGAATTGGTTCAGCCACTATGGAGAACAGTATGGAGGTTCCTTAAAAAACTACAAATAGAACTACCATATGACCCAGCAATCCCACTACTGGGCATATACCCTGAGAAAACCAAAATTCAAAAAGAGTCATGTACCAAAATGTTCATTGCAGCTCTATTTACAATAGCCCGGAGATGGAAACAACCTAAGTGCCCGTCATCGGATGAATGGATAAAGAAGATGTGGCACATATATACAATGGAATATTACTCAGCCATAAAAAGAAACGAAATTGAGCTATTTGTAATGAGGTGGATAGACCTAGAGTCTGTCATACAGAGTGAAGTAAGTCAGAAAGAAAAAGACAAATACCGTATGCTAACACATATATATGGAATTTAAGAAAAAAATGTCATGAAGAACCTAGGGGTAAAGCAGGAGTAAAGACGCAGACCTCTTAGAGAACAGACTTGAGGTTATGGGGAGGGGGAAGGGTGAGCTGTGACAGGGCGAGAGAGAGTCATGGGCATATACACACTAACACACGCAGTAAGGTAGATAGCTAGTGGGAAGCAGCCGCATGGCACAGGGCTATTGGCTCGGTGCTTTGTGACAGCCTGGAGGGGTGGGATGGGGAGGGTGGGAGGGAGGGAGACGCAACAGGGAAGACATATGGGAACATATGTTTATGTATGACTGATTCACTTTGTTATAAAGCAGAAACTAACACACCATTGTAAAGCAATTATACCCCAATAAAGATGTTAAAAAAAAAATGTTACAGTAAATCTATGAAATGGCCATCCTTTGTTTTTTTAATTCACATAAACCTCTCCCCGTTACCTTTTGTAAATATAGCTGTATGTTATCAACCAAATCGAGTAACTTACAACACCATGATAAAAGTTTTTAAATCATCAGAGATTATATGCTAGAATTTATTTTTCCCTTATTTTCTAATGAAAATTCGCTTTTGTGAATTCACATTTGTTTTTCTCAAGAGGCCCATACTTCAACAGTTTCTAGAATAGGTGCATTTGAGATTTTAACAGCAAGATCAATTTTTACACATGACCTACTTTTTCTATGATCCAAGCAGTTTCTATCCATGGTTCTAGGTCACTGGAGGTGGGGGCCAGGCTTCTCTTTCCACTTCCCACCCCAGAGAAAGCCTCTTCTCCCAATCCCTTTCCTTACTCTTCCCTTAGAGGGAAGACTGATGTGATGGGCCAGATTCCGGAGCACTGTGAGCAGTACCAGTGTGCACTGGGACTGGACACCTATGCGTGGAGGACATGTCCATGCCCTCTCTTTCTTACAATACTAAGAGGTACGTAAGCTGAGCCACTGCCTACCTACCCATGAAGGCTGGGAGCTGCCACATCACTCTCTCCTACTTTCTTCTCACTGGAGATTTGGGGCTCTGTCATCCTTGCACATTAGGGATCAGCTGGTGGTAAGAGGTAGAGTTAGAGTCTAGGAGATCCTGCTTCATTCTTGAGCCCAAGCCTGTGCTTCACCCCAACTCCACAAGAGGGCGCTTCACTGAGGGACTCTGAGAACTGGCCCAGTGAAGGATATTCCAGACTCCTATGTGTCTGTCTCCTTTAGAGAAAGCCCTGGGAGAGGGCAGAGCGGCTGTGTTGGGTAGGAGGAGGGCATTGTTGTATCGCTGAACAAATACTGGCCCCGTACTGTCAGATTCTCACCAGTAACTCCACACCTTCACGTCTCTCGCTCTACTGCAGATGGTGAACACATTGACCCAAATGTCATAACCCACAATTAAATGTCACAGGTACCCATTCAAATAGACATGCCCTCAGGTGTTGCCATGCTCTCAGCCAGAGGCCAGCACTTGGTGTTTGCAGACATGGTGGTGGACACAACTCATGGAATGATAAGGTAAATGTCTGTTGATAGGTTAAAGCCTCCTGAATTCCAGTGGTTCCCCCACACCTGCTTTCCATCAGGGGCTCATGCACCAATGTCAGGTACCATGAAGGCAGTGTTCTCATTCTTAAACTGGTCCCACTGTAACACGTTGTCCTTGTTCAGACCTCATGTTATCTCTCAGCACTTTGGCCTTGACTTTTAGACGGCCCAAATTGTAAAAACATTTCATGGCCAACTGACGGGTTTCTGATATTTCTCAGATAGAATTGGCTACTTCCAGCCATATGCCACATTTGAAATAATCATCCACTTACTTCGCACACAATTTATTTTATGTACCTCACCTTTTACAATTGTCTACAACTAGACAACACATATCCCTATTTCCCTTTTGAGACATGCCGTCCAGCTATCATTAAATTGTATATTGCTAATACTTTGTACAATTCTTATTATACCTAGCCAATAGCCATACTCCTCATCCCCTTCCCCAAATAAAAGAAGATCTGAGGATGAAAAGCATTTATCCACTAATAACTTTTCCTTGATAACCACTCTGAATAAGCCTCACATGTGTGCTGCTTGATCAGCCTCTTGGTTAGGCCTGTGTTAACTGTCCTAGGGCTGCTATTAACCATTGGGAAACTGATGTTGCACTCCCATAAGCTCTCTCCTGCTTGCTTCTCTCTGTCTTCCCTAAATATCCCATTGAGAGGCCATACCCATGCTGCATACACCATTACACAAAAGTGTCCAAACTGGGCTCATTGTAAACTTTTAGTCATTATCTCAGGGAAGGGGAGGGAAGATCTTATGGTAGAACTAAGATCGGTATGTCACAGAGGAATCAGTGTGGTTAGCCCTTCTCCATTTAAGTCCATGCAAGTCCTCAAGATGTTGCCTGTAACCCTCCATCAGCTTAAGGAAACAATTCAGGCCCATGGTGAACTACAATAAAATGTAGAGCTTGGGAAATATTGACATTTAAATGTCAAAATATGGCTGTTTGTTTCCACTGAGTCTCATTAGTCTAACACCACATGGAAGAATGTCCTTGGGTCAAGTGATCATGGTTACAACCTTTTCATGCTTTGTGATGTTAAATTCTCTACTTCATCTTAGAGGTTTGATATAATAAATGCCCAATACCAGCAGCAGGGCAACTCCTACCTGGAATGCTTGTTTTGCCCCTGAGAGGATTCAATTTATTTCCAGTGCCTCACGATGGAGAATTTTCCATGGTATGTAGACAAAAGACTTATTTCCTTTTACCTTTCTACAAAACCAACGCATACATCAGTCTATTACCTTCCCTGGATGTGCTTCCCACACAGCCACCTGAAAGGAGCTTGCTTCAGAATGAGGAGTGTCTACTTGTCCCTGTCCTTTTCCCTGTAGCCTTATCACTGGTAAAACCTCAGCTACTAGGCTTTCACCAGAAGCAATGAGTGGAGTCAGACCTTTGTTGCCTTGAATTTTTACAAATGGCTCTAAGTTTTCATGGCCAATGTTAAGAGCTGGTGGTGCTAGAAAGAAAAGGAGGGATGTCTGGAATTCATTATTTTGATCACCACCCAGTAAAGTGTGTTGCTGGGGAGAGATGCTCCTTTACTTTCTGCCTGTCCCTGGCTTTCTGCTTGTCACCTTGCAGTCCCACTTGCTGTCTCTCTCCTCCACCTCTCCCTCAGCTCGCCTGCATCCTCCCTCTCTCTTTGCTTCTACCTCTGTCTCCCTCTTTCCTATGTCTTTACAGTCTTCCGACTGGTTTTTCTGCTCAGTCTCCCCTTCTCCTTCCATCCTTTATCCCCCATTCTGTGCCTGTGTATCTTCCACCCCCTGGCTCTCCCTAGCATATCCCTGTCTGTTTTCCCATTGCTGGGCCCACGTGGAGCCACATTGGTGGGAAGACCGTGGATATATACATTCATCCACCGATCCCTCTACTGATCCTTCCATCCTTTCCATTCTGTTTTTTAATTCATTAATTCCTCTGTTCATTTATTCCTCCCACAAATGTACTTGAGAGTCTATAAGGGAACAGGCACTGGACTAGACCCTCAGGATATACAGTGGAGAACAAAACAGACAATGGAAACTTTCACCATGGGGCTTGCACTGGAATGGGGCGGCAGGTGTTTCAAAAGGATCCCTCTAACAAATATATACAAATACATTAGTTATGACAAATACTGATAAGTGCTATGGGGGAAGTTTTCAAGGTGCTAAGAGAAAGGAGAAGAGGATAAGTAATTTAAATTGAGGATGAAGTGGTTTGTGGCCAGGAAAGGCCCTCAGGAAGGAGTGATCTTTAAGCTGAGACCTCAGAAATAAGCATGAGGTAGACAGATGAACAGGAGAACACAAAGGGTTATCACTTCAGGGTTCCCAGGAGCAGCACTATAAAGTCTCTAAGGCAGTGAGTGGTATGTATGGCTCCCACAGGGCCTAAGAGAAGGTCAGACTAGTTCAAGCAAAGAAGGGTGGGAATACTTTAGGGTCAGACCGTTGTGAAAATCTTATTCCAGCTCATATCACTATTGTCATCATTCTTTCAGGCCAGGCCCCTCACTTGTCAGTTATGTTTTCAATCCTTTTCATTCCCATTTTCCACTCCCTCTCTATGCCTCTCATGGAGACAAGGTATTCTAGTTTTTTTTCTAAGTATCCTTTTTCTTTTTTCTTCCTTTTTTTCAGATATTTATTGACATACAGCACTGTACAAGTTTAAGGTATACAGTATAATAATTTGACATAGATATATCATGAAATGATTACAACAGTAAGTTTAGTGAACATCCATTATCTCATATAGATACAAAAGTAAAGAAATAGAAAAGAAATATCCTTGTGATGATAACTCTGAGGATTTACTCCCATAACTTTCATATATAACGTACAGCAAATTTAATTATATTTATCACATTGTATATTACATCACTAGTACTTGTTTATCTTGTTACTGGAAGTTTGTACCTTTTGATTGCCTTCATCCAATTCCCCCTCTCCCCACACTCTGCCTGTGGTACCCACAAATCTGATCTCTTTTTTCCATGATGTTTTTTGTTTTGTTTCTTTTTGAAGTATCATTGACCTACAACATCATATTAGTTCCTGGTACACAAAATAGTGATTGTATATTTCTATATACTTCAAAATGATCACCACAATAAGTCTAGTTATCATCTGTCACCATACAAAGCTATTACATAATTATTGACTATATTCCCCACACTGTACATTTCATCCCTGTGACTCATTTATTTTGTAACTGAAAGCTTGTATCTCTTAATCTCCCTCAGTTACTTCTCTTTTCCTCCAAACCTCCTCCCCTCTGACAACTACCTGTTTGTCCTCTGTATCTATGGCTCTATTTTTCTTTAGTTTTGTTTGTTCATTTGTTTTGTTTTTTAGATTCCACATATAAATGATATCATACAGTATTTGTCTTTCTCTGTCTGAGATTGTTCACTTAGTGTAACACCCTCTAGGTCCATCCATGTTGTTGCAAATGGCAAGATTTCATTCGTTTTAATGGCTGAATATTCCACTGTATATATACCACATCTACTTTAACCACTTATCTATTGATGAGCACTTAGGTTGTTTCCATATTTTCACTATTGTAAATGCTGCAATTAACATAGGGATGCATATATCTTTTCAAATTAGTGTTTCTGTTTTCTTTGGAAAAATACCCAGAAGTAGAATTACTGGATTGTATGGTACTTTTATTTTTAATTTTTTGAGGAAACTTCATACTGCATTGGCTGCGCCAATTTACATTCTCACCAAAGTCCACAGGGGGCCCTTTATTTTCTCCACATCCTTGCCAACACTTGTTATTTGTTGTCTTTTGGTGATAGCTATTCTGACAGGTGTGAGGTGATATATCATCATGGTTTTCATTTGCATTTCCCTGATGATTAGTGATATTGAGCATATTTTCATGTTTGTTGGTCATCTGTATGTCTTCTTTGGAAAAATGTCTATTCAGGTCCTCTGCCTATTTTTTAATCGGGTTTTTTGCTTTTTGGTGTTGAGTTGTATGAGTCCTTTAAATATTTTGAATATTAACCCCTTATCCAATATATTGCTTCCAAATATCTCTTCCCATTGAGCAGGCTGCCTTTTAGTTTTGTTGCTAGTTTCCTTCACTTTGCAAAACGTTTTTAGCTTCTTGTGGTCCCATTTGTTTATTTTTATGTTTGTTTCCCTTGCCTGAGGCGACATATCCAGAAAAATATTACTAAGAGTGATGTTAAAGACCGTACTGTCTATGTTTTCTTCTAGAAGTTTTATGGTTTCAGGTCTTATATTTAAGTCTTTAATCCATTTGGAGTTTATTTTTGTATATGGTGTGAGAAAATTAACCAGTCTGATACTTCTGTGTGTAGATGTCCAGTTTTCCCAACACCATTTATCAAAGAGACTGCCTTTTCTCTGTTGTATATTCTTGCCTCCTTTGTCATAGATTAATTGCCCATATAACTGTGGCTTTATTTCTAGGCTCTCTATTCTCTTCCATTTATCTATGTGTCTGCTTTTGTGCCAGTACCATACTGTTTTGATGAATGTAGCTTTGTAGTGTAGTTTGAAATCAGAGATTGTGTTACCTCCAGTTTCGTTCTTCTTTCTTAAAATTGTTTGGCTATTTGGATTCTTTTGTATTTCCATATGAATTTAGAATTATATATTCGATTTATTTAGGTCTTCTTTAATTGTTCTCAGTAATGTCTTAATATTTTCAAGTAAAGTGTTGCTCAGCTTTAGTCACATCTACCCTTATATAATTCTGCTTTTTATGCTCTTGTAAGTGGTATTTTTGCTATTGGAAATGGTATTTAAAATTTCATTTTCTTGATTATTTCTGTTGTATAAATTTCCATTGATTAGAATAAAGTTATTGAATATTGACATAAATTTTTAATATTAGTGATATAATTAACACTAATTTTATCATTCTTGATATTGGTAATTCATGTTTTATTTCTTTTATTTCCCTAATTATTCTGGATAGAGGCTTATCACTTGTACTGATATTCTTAAAGATCAGGTTTGATCTCTTTAATTTCCTCTATTTCTTTCTTTCTTTTTTTGTTTTGTGGTACGCGGGCCTCTCACTGTTGTGGCCTCTCCCGTTGTGGAGCACAGGCTCTGGATGCACAGGCCCAGCGGTTATGGCTCACGGGCCTAGCTGCTCCGTGGCATGTGGGATCTTCCCAGACCGGGGCACGAACCCACGTCCCCTGCATCAGCAGGCGGACTCTCAACCACTGCACCACCAGGGAAGCCCTATTTCTTTTTTTTGTTGTCTACCTCAGTGACTGCTACACTTCCCCTTATTTCCATTCTTCTGCTATTTTGGTTTTAATTGTATCTGCATTCTTTTTTCTAAATATTGAAATTTAAATGATTGATTTAATTCTGATTTTTAAATATAGGCATTTTGTGCTATAAATTGGTTTCTAAGGACTGCTTTAGGTGCATCCTACAAATTTTGATAAGTTGTACTTCACTTTTCATTCAGTTCAAATTAATTTCTAAATTTCTTTTTTATTTCTTTCACCGATATGTTATTGAAGAGTATGTTATATCGTTTGCAAATATTTTGGGAATTTTACAGATACATTCCTGTTATTTATATCTAATTTAATTTCATTGTCCTTCAGGAAAATCCTTTAGGTGATGTTAATTCTTTCATTGGTAAGATGTATTTATGGCCCAGAATATTGTCTATCATGGTAAATTTTCATGTACATATGAAAACAATGTGTGTTCTTTTTTTTGTTAGGGATAGTGCCCTTAAAATGGAGAACAGTATGGAGGTTCCTTTAAAAACTGAAAATAGAGCTACCATATGATCCAGCAATCCCACTCCTAGGCATATACCCAGAGAAAGCCATAATTCACAAAGATACATGCCCCCCAGTGTTCATTGCAACATTATTCACAATAGCCAGGACATGGAAGCAACCTAAATGTCCATCAACAGAGGAATAGATAAAGAAGATGTGGTACATATATACAATGGAATATTACTCAGCCATAAAAAAGAATGAAATAATGCCATTTGCAGCAACATGGATGGACCTAGAGATTGCCATACTGAGTGAAATAAGTCAGACACAGAAAGACAAATATATGATATCGCTTATATATGGAATCTGAAAAAAAAGTCTACAAATGAACTTATCTACAAAACCAAAATAGAGTTACAAATATAAAAATAAACTTACGGTTACCAGGGAGTAAGGAAGGGAGGGATAAATTGGAAGATTGGGATTGACACACACACACTACTATATATAAAATAGATAACTAATCAGGACCCACGGTATAGCACAGGGAACTGTATTCAATACTCTGTAATAGTCTATATGGGAAAAGAATCTTAAAAAGAGTGGATATATTTATTTGTATAACAGATTCACTTTGCTGTACACTTGAAACTAACACAACACTCTAAATCAATTACACCTCAATAAAATTTTTTTAATGTTAATTAGATTAATTTGAGTGATAGCATTTTCAAGCATTCTATACACTTACTGATGTTTTTAGTCAACTTGTTCAACTGTGGAGAGAAAAGACAAATCTCTGACCCTAATTGTGGATTTTCCTTTCTTTCATATATTTCTAAATTCCATTTTTAGGTGTATAAACATTAAGAATTTTTTTTTCTTTTTTTTTTGCAGTACGCGGGCCTCTCACCGCTGTGGCCTCTCCCGCCGCAGAGCACAGGCTCCGGACGCGCAGGCCCAGCGGCCATGGCCCACGGGCCCAGCCACTCCACGGCATGCAGGATCCTCCCAGACCGGGGCACGAGCCCGCGTCCCCTGCACTGGCAGGCAGACTCTCAACCACTGCGCCACCAGGGAAGCCCAACATTTAGAATTTTTATGCCCTCTTGATGAATTGGCCTCCATAGGCAATCATAAATATAAACAATCCTCTTATAAATGATCCTCTTTATCCCTGACAATATATTTTATTCTGAAATCTGCTTTATCTGATATTAATATATACATTACAGCCTTGTTTGGATTATTAGTAGCATGATATATCTTTTCCCATACTTTTACTTTTAACCTATAGGTACAATGGGATTCATGTACACTGCATATAGCAGGATCTTTTTAAAATCCAATTTGTCATGCCCCACATCGTATGTTATTAGGGAAATGCAAATTTAAAAACTGAGATACCACTACACTCCTATTAGAATGGCCAAAATCCAGAACACTGGCAATACCAAATGCCTGCAAAGATGTGTATCAACAGGAACTCTCCTTCATATCTGGTGGGAATTCAAAATTATACAACCACATTGGAAGACAGTTTGACAGTTTCTTATAAAATTAAACCTATTCTGACCATGTAGTCAAGCAATTGTGCTCCTTGGTATTTACCCAAATGAGCTGAAAGTTTATGTCCACAGAAAAACCTGCATACACATGTTTATAGCACTTTTATTCACAATGCTGTAACTTCGGAAGAAACCAAGATGTACTTCAGTAGGTGAATGGATGAACAAACTGTGACACATCCAGATAATGGAATATTATTCATCACTAAAAAGAAATGAACTATCAAGCCCTGAAAAGACATTCAAGAACCTTAAGTGCATATTACCCAGTGAAAGAGACCAATCTGAAAAGTGTATATATTGTATGATTCCAACTATATGACATTCTGGAAAAGGCAAACCTATAGGGACAGTTAAAAAATCAGTGGTTGCTAGCAGTTAGGAGAGCAGTTAGGAGCAGTTAGTTATGTGGAGCACAGAGGATTTGGGAGGCAATGAAATTATTCTGTATGATACTGTAGTGGTGGCTACATGTTGTCCAAACCCATGGAATGTACAACAGCAAAAATGAGTCCTAATGTAAACTATACACTTTGGGTGATAATGATATGGCAATGTAGGTTCATTGATTGTAAGAAACACACCTCTCTGGTGCAGGATGTTGACAGTGGGGGAGGCTCTGTCTCTGTGGGGGCAGGAGCAGAAAAGCAACGTAGAAACAGAAGTATAAAAAAGTAGAAAATATATTAAAGAAAAAAAAGCAAACAAAACTCCAGAGAAATGTTAAAAACAAAATCAAACAAAGAGAAATGGAAACAAGGAAACACACACACACATAAAAGAAACAAAAACAGAGCCAAATAAAACAAAAAGCAAGAGAACAACCAGACAAAGAGAAGAACTCAAAAACGAAATCAAACAATTCGGATTAAAACTAACAAAAACATATAACCCATAAAGAAACCCAAAGCAGTGTGCCAACTGAAGAATAAAGGAAGGAAACAGAACAAACTGATAAAAATGATTTGAAAAAAAATGATAAAAAAAATAAAAAGGGAAAAAACACAGGACAACAGAAAAGCAAAGTAGAAATGGAAATATAACAAAAAGAAAAATATATTAAAAAGAAGAAAAAACTAAGGGAAAAGAAGACAGAAAAACAGAAAAGCAAACTAAAAATTGAAATGTATAAAAAATTAAAATGAAAATAAAAGATAAAAAATATGTTATAAAACATGGAGATTCCAGAAGACTAAATAAAATAAAACTAAAACAACAACAACAAACTAAAAAAAGAAAGGAAAAAAAAGTTACATCCAACAACAGAATGCATCAAAACTTAATAAAATTGAGAGACGGGTGCGAGCCGCAGCTAAAAGCACGGACCCCAGAGATGGGCGCAAGCTGTGGCTAAAAGCACAGACTCCAGGGACGGGCGGGAGATGCTAAGGCTGCTGCTGCTGCCACCAAGGGGCCTGTGTGCGAGCACAGGTCACTATCCACACCCCTCTTCCGCAGAGCCTGTGCAGCCTGCCACTGCCAGTTTCCCGGGATCCAGGGACAACTTCCCCGGGAGAACACACGGCGGGCCTCAGGCTGGTGCAACATCACGCCAGCCTCTGCTGCCTCAGGCCTGCCCCACACGCAGTGCCCCACCCTCCCCCCCCCGGCCTGAGTGTGCCAGAGCCCCCCGAATCAGCGGCTCCTTTAAACCCGTCCTGTCTGAGCAAAACACAGACGCCCTCCAGCGACCTACACACAGAGGCAGGGCCAAATCCAAAGCTGACCCCTGTGAGCTGTGAGAAAAAAGAAGAGAAAGGGAAATCTCTCCCAGCAGCCATAGAAACAGCGGATTAAAACTCCACAATCAACTTGATGTACCCTGCATCTGTGGAATACATGAATAGACAACAAGTCATCCCAAATCGAGGAGGTAGGCTTCGAGAGCAAGATCTATGATTTTTTTCCCTTTTTCCTCTTTTTGTGAATGTGTATGTGTATGCTTCTGTGTGAGATCTTGTCTGTATAGTTTTGCTTCCACCATTTGTCCTAGGGTTCTATCCGTCCATGGTTTTTTTTTTTTTGTAATTATTTTTCTTAATAATTAATTTTAATTTTAATAACTTTATTATACTTTACCTTCGTTCTTTCTTTGTTTCTTTCTTTCTTTCCTTCCTTTCTTCCCTCCCTTAGACAACGAATCATCCCAAATTGAGGAGGTGGTCTCTGAGAGCAAGATTTATGATTTTTTCCCCTTTACCTCTTTTTGTGAGGGTGTATGTGTATGCTTCTGTGTAAGATTTGGTCTGTATAGCTTTGCTTCCAACATTTGTCCTAAGGTTCTATCCGTCCCTTTATTTTTTCTAAATAAGTGTTTTTTAACTCAATAACTTTATTATACTTTATTTTATTTTACTGTATCTTCTTTCTGTCTTTTTTCCTTCTTTCCCTCCTTCCTTCCTTCCTCCCTCCCTCCCTCCCTCCCTCCTTTCTTTCCTTCTTGCCTTCTTTCCTTCTTTGCTTCTTTCTTTCTTTCTTCCTTCCTTCCTTCCCTCCTTTCCTTCTTTCTTTCTTCATATTTCTACTAATTCTCTCTACTTTTTCTCCCTTTTATTCTGAGACGTGTGGATGAAAGGCTCTTGGTGCTCCAGCCAGGAGTCAGGGCTCTGCCTCTGAAGTAGGAGAGCCAACTTCAGGACACTGGTCAACAAGAGACCTCCCAGCTCCACGTAATATCAAACGGCGAAAATCTCACAGAGACTTCCATCTTAACACCAGCACCCAGCTTCACTCAACGACCAGCAAGCTACAGTGCTGGACAACCTATGCCAAACAACTAGCAAAACAGGAACACAACCCCACCCATTAGCAGAGAGGCTGCCTAAAATCATAATAAGGCCACAGACACGCCAAAACACACCACCAGACGTGAACCTGCCCACTAGAGAGACAAGATCCAGCCTCATCCACCACAACACAGGCACTAGTCCCCTCCACCAGGAAGCCTACACAACCCACTGAACCAACCTTAGCCACTGGAGACAGACATCAAAAACAGCAGGAACTACGAACCTGCAGCCTGCAAAAAGGAGACCCCAAACACAGTAAGATAAGAAAAATGAGAAGACAGAAAAACACATAGCAGATAAGGGAGCAAGATAAAAATGCACCAGACCTAACAAATGAAGAGGAAATAGGCAGTCTACCTGAAAAAGAACTCAGAATAATGATAGTAAGGATGATCCGAAATCTTGGAAATAGGATGAACAAAATGCAAGAAACAGTTAACAAGGACCTAGAAGAAATAAAGATGAAACAAGCAATGATGAACAACACAATAAATGAAATTAAAAGTACTCTAGATGGGATCAATAGCAGAATAACTGAGGCAGAAGAACGGATAAGTGACCTGGAAGATAAAACAATGGAAATAACTACTGCAGAGCAGAATAAAGAAAAAAGAATGAAAAGAACTGAGGACAGTCTCAGAGACCTCTGGGACAACATTAAACGCACCAACATTCGAATTATAGGGGTTCCAGAAGAAGAAGAGAAAAAGAAAGGGACTGAGAAAATATTTGAAGAGATTATAGTTGAAAACTTCCCTAATATGGGAAAGGAAATAGTTAATCAAGTGCAGGAAGCACAGAGAGTCCGATACAGGAAAAATCCAAGGAGAAATACGCCAAGACACATATTAATCAAACTGTCAAAAATTAAATACAAAGAAAGCATATTAAAAGCAGCAAGGGAAAAACAACAATTAACACACAAGGGAATCCCCATAAGTTTAACAGCTGATCTCTCAGCGGAAACCCTGCAAGCCAGAAGGGAGTGGCAGGACATACTGAAAGTGATGAAGGAGAAAAACATGCAACCAAGACTACTCTACACAGCAAGGATCTCATTCAGATTTGATGGAGAAATTAAAGCCTTTACAGACAAGCAAAAGCTGAGAGAGTTCAGCACCACCAAACCAGCTTTACAACAAATGCTAAAGGAACTTCCCTAGACAAGAAACACAAGAGAAGGAAAAGACCTATAATAACGAACCCAAAACAATTTAGAAAATGGGAATAGGAACATACATATTGATAACTACCTTAAATGTAAATGGACTAAATGCTCCCACCAAAAGACACAGATTGGCTGAATGGATACAAAGACAAGACCCTTATATATGCTGTCTACAAGAGACCCACTTCAGACCTAGAGACACATACAGACTGAAAGTAAGGGGATGGAAAAAGATATTCCATGCAAATGGAAACCAAAGGAAAGCTGGACTAGCAGTTCTCATATCAGACAAAATAGACTTTAAAATAAGGACTATTAGAAGAGACAAAGAAGGACACTACATAATGATCAAGGGATCGATCCAAGAAGAAGATATAACAATTGTAAACATTTATGCACCCAACATAGGAGCACCTCAATACATAAGGCAAATACTAACAGCCATAAAAGGGGAAATCGACAGTAACACATTCATAGTAGGGGACTTAAACACCCCACTTTCACCCATGGACAGATCATCCAAAATGAAAATAAATAAGGAAACACAAGCTTTAAATGATACATTAAACAAGATGGACTTAATTGATATTTATAGGACACTGCATCCAAAAACAACAGAATACACATTTTTCTCAAGTGCTCATGGAACATTCTCCAGGATAGATCATATCTTGGGTCACAAATCAAGCCTTGGTAAATTTAAGAAAATTAAAAATGTATCAAGTATCTTTTCTGACCACAAGGCCATGAGACTAGATATCAATTACAGGAAAAGATCTGTAAAAAATACATACACATGGAGGCTAAACAATACACTACTTAATAATGAAGTGATCACTGAAGAAATCAAAGAGGAAATAAAAATATACCTAGAAACAAATGACAATGGAGACACAACGACCCAAAACCTATGGGATGCAGCAAAAGCAGTTCTAAGGGGGAAGTTTATAGCAATACAATCCTGCCTTCAGAAGCAGGAAACATCTCGAATAAACAACCTAACCTTGCACCTCAAGCAATTAGAGAAAGAAGAACAACAAAACCCCAAAGCTACCAGAAGGAAAAAAATCATAAAAATCAGATCAGAAATAAATGAAAAAGAAATGAAGGAAACAAGAGCAAAGATCAATAAAACTAAAAGCTGGTTCTTTGAGAAGATAAACAAAACAGATAAACCACTACCCAGACTCATCAAGAAAAAAAGGGAGAAGACTCAAGTCAATAGAATTAGAATTGAAAAAGGAGAAGTAACAACTGACACTGCAGAAATACAAAAGATCATGAGAGATTACTACAAGCAACTCTATGCCAATAAGGTGGACAATCTGGAAGAAATGGACAAATTCTTAGAAATGCACAACCTGCCAAGACTGAATCTGGAAGAAATAGAAAACATGAACAGACCAATCACAAGCACTGAAATTGAAACTGTGATTAAAAATCTTCCAACAAACAAAAGCCCAGGACCAGATGGCTCCACAGGTGAACTCTATCAAACATTTAGAGAAGAGCTAACACCTATCCTTCTTAAACTCTTCCAAAATATAGCAGAGGAAGGAACACTCCCAAATTCCTTCTACGAGGCCACCATCACCTTGATACCAAAACTAGACAAGGATGTCACAAAGAAAGAAAACTACAGGCCAATATCACTGATGAACATAGATGCAAAAATCCTCAACAAAATACTAGCAAACAGAATCCAACAGCACATTAAAAGAATCATACACCATGATCAAGTGGGGTTTATTCCAGGAATGCAAGAATTCTTCAATATACGCAAATCTATCAATGTGATAAACCATATTAACAAATTGAAGGAGAAAAACCATATAATCATCTCAATAGATGCACAGAAAGCTTTCAACAAAATTCAACACCCATTTATGATAAAAACCCTCCAGAATGTAGGTATAGAGGGAACGTTCCTCAACATAATAAAGGCCATATATGACAAACCCACAGCCAACATCATCCTCAATGGTGAAAAACTGAAAGCATTTCCACTAAGATCAGGAACAAGAAGAGGTTCCCCACTCTCACCACTGTTATTCAACATAGATTTGGAAGTTTTAGCCACAGCAATCAGAGAAGAAAAGGAAATGAAAGGATTCCAAATCGGAAAAGAAGAAGTAAAGCTGTCACTGTTTGCAGATGACATGATACTATACATAGAGAATCCTAAAGATGCTACCAGAAAATTACTAGAGCTAATCAATGAATTTGGTAAAGTAGCAGGATAAAAAATTAATGCACAGAAATCTCTGGCATTCCTATATACTAATGATGAAAAATCTGGAATTGAAATCAAGAAAACACTCCCATTTACCATTGCAGCAAAAAGAATAAAATATCTAGGAATAAACCTACCTAAGGAGAGAAAAGACCTGTATACAGAAAATTATAAGACACTGATGAAAGAAATTAAAGATGATACAAATAGATGGAGAGATATACCATGTTTTTGGATTGGAAGAATCAACATTGTGAAAATGACTCTACTACCCAAAGCAATCTATAGATTCAATGCAATCGCTATCAAACTACCACTGGCATTTTTCACAGAACTAGAACAAAAAATTTCGCAATTTGTATGGAAACACAAAAGACCCCGAATAGCCAAAGCAATCTTGAGAACGAAAAACGGAGCTGGAGCAATCAGGCTCCCTGACTTCAGACTATACTACAAAGCTACAGTAATCAAGACAGTATGGTACTGGCACAAAAACAGAAAAATAGATCAATGGAACAGGATAGAAAGCCCAGAGATAAGCCCACGCTCATATGGACACCTTATCTTTGATAAAGGAGGCAGGAATGTACAGTGGAGAAAGGACAGCCTCTTCAATAAGTGGTGCTGGGAAAAATGAACAGACACATGTAAAAGTATGAGATTAGATCACTCCCTAACACCATACACAAAAATAAGCTCAAAATGGATTAAAGACCTAAATGTAAGGCCAGAAACTATCAAACTCTTAGAGGAAAACATAGGCAGAACACTCTATGACATAAATCACAGCAAGATCCTTTCTGACCCACTTCCTAGAGTAATGGAAATAAAAACAAAAATAAACAAATGGGACCTAATGAAACTTCAAAGCTTTTGCACAGCAAAGGAAACCATAAACAAGACCAAAAGACAACCCTCAGAATGGGAGAAAATATTTGCAAATGAAGCAACTGACCAAGGATTAATATCCAAAATTTACAAGCAGCTCATGCAGCTCAATAACAAAAAAACAAACAACCCAATCCAAAAATGGGCAGAAGACCTAAATAGACATTTCTCCAAAGAAGATATACAGACTGCCAACAAACACATGAAAGAATGCTCAACATCATTAATCATTAGAGAAATGCAAATCAAAACTACAATGAGGTTATCATCTCACACCAGTCAGAATGGCCATCATCAAAAAATCTAGAAACAATAAATGCTGGAGAGGGTGTGGAGAAAAGGGAACACTCTTGCACTGCTGGTGGGAATGTGAATTGGTTCAGCCACTATGGAGAACAGTATGGAGGTTCCTTAAAGAACTACAAAGAGAACTACCATATGACCCAGCAATCCCACTACTTGGCATATACCCTGAGAAAACCAAAATTCAAAAAGATTCATGTACCAAAATGTTCATTGCAGCTCTATTTACAATAGCCCGGAGATGGAAACAACCTAAGTGCCCATCATCGGATGAATGGATAAAGAAGATGTGGCACATATATACAATGGAATATTACTCAGCCATAAAAAGAAACGAAATGGAGCTATTTGTAATGAGGTGGATAGACCTAGAGTCTGTCATACAGAGTGAAGTAAGTCAGAAAGAAAAAGACAAATACCGTATGCTAACACATATATATGGAATTTAAGAAGAAAAAAAATGTCATGAAGAACCTAGGGGTAAGACAGGAATAAAGACACAGACCTACTGGAGAACGGACTTGAGGATATGGGGAGGGGGAAGGGTGAGCTGTGACAGGGCGAGAGAGAATCATGGACAGGTACACACTAACAAACGTAAGGTAGATAGCTAGTGGGAAGCAGCCGCATGGCACAGGGATATCGGCTCGGTGCTTTGTGACTGCCTTTAGGGGTAGGATAGGGAGGGTGGGAGGGAGGGAGACGCAAGAGGGAAGAGATATGGGAACATATGTGTATGTATAACTGATTCACTTTGTTATAAAGCAGAAACTAACACACCATTGTAAAGCAATTATACCCCAATAAAGATGTTAAAAAAACTTAATAAAATTAATAGTAATAATTATGTTTCCCTGGGGTCTTTGCTCTAAGTGTCCTTGCACATGCTGTGAGCTACAGCCCACCTCTGCCTCCCCAATAGGCTCTTCTCTGCCTCTGGGCTGGTCTCTGGACCTGCTGTGGGCCCTGTGGGGACCACTCTGACTCTGATCTTGCCCAATTCCTGCGTGTGTTTGCCCCCAAAGTCCATAGCTCCCAGAGCTAGACCGTTTTCATTTGTGGAAACACTCATTGTCTACTCAGATATTCCATAGATGCAGGGTCTACCTAGTTGATCACGGGGATTTAATTTGCAGCTTGTACAGTTGATGGAAAGATTTTCCATCTTCTTCCTTAGTCACCCCGTCCCTGGGGTTCAGCTTTCGTTTTATCCTCACCTCTGTGGGTGGTCCACCCACAGGAGTCTGGTCCTGAGGCTGTCTTGGAGTTCTTGGGTCTGCCCCGTGCCACCCTGCACAGAGGTGGTATGACTTTTTGGATCACGGGGCCCTGGAGGTGCCAAATGCTCAGGGAAAACGGTGGCCACGGACGCAAGAGATAGGGCCCTATTGAGGGCCTTTTCTGGCTCCCGGCATAAGGCATGTGAGGGCCAGCCCTGAGAGGGTTTTTTTTTTCAATTGCTTGGCAGCAAGAGCTAGCCCTGTGTGGGCTTCTTTTATTGTCATAAGCAGGCACTGGTGTTTGGGAAAATGTACAATAGTGGCTCCTCCCGCTGCGTGTGACTCAGCAATAGTGCCCTGCTTCCATGGCAGTCCGGTCTTCCTCCATAGGCTTTCCCTGCTGCTGATTTCCTCCCTCCTGTCCCCTCAGTCAGTCTCCCCACAGCCAACAGCATATCTCACTCTGGGCCTGTCCTCCAATCCCCACGTACCAGCTGCCAGCCCCCTTGCACACCTGTGAACACACAGTCCGGTCTTCCTCCATAGGCTTTCCCTGCTGCTGATTTCCTCCCTCCTGTCCCCTCAGTCAGTCTCCCCACAGCCAACAGCATATCTCACTCTGGGCCTGTCCTCCAATCCCCACGTACCAGCTGCCAGCCCCCTTGCACACCTGTGAACACACAGTCCGGGACACATAGGGCCGAGGTATGGAGTATCTGTGTATTTCTCACACTGTCCCATCTGCCACTGATCAGCCACTTCATCCTCTTCTGACAGCTTCAAATGTTTCCCTTCTGTGCCAATCGATTTCCCCATCAGAGAGGGGGTTTCCCTGTTGCAAAAGGGTTTTCCCCAAATTCAGGAATCTCTCCTCCGCTACAGCTCCCCAACCCATCTTGTATTTCTTGTATTTTTGTACTCTCCTACAAGAATCATATAGAAAATATTCATGTTTATTATCTTTTCTGTAAGCCAATGTCTATAATTAACCCATCTGTGTAAGACCACACTTATAAGAAAAAGCTTTTTTATTTTACTTGGTATAGGTAAAAAATAAAATGTTTTCCTCTTACAAAAAATAAAAGAAAACTCAGCCCTACAGGTAGAGGAGATAAGGGTTTCTTTCAGGGCAGACATTGACACTTTGGGTCATTTATGTCGAACTTGAGCTGGAAATTTGAAGCCCTGAGCTCATCTCTTTTTTTCTTTTCTCACCTTCTCTAGTGCAGTTAGAACAACCAGTCAATATTATTATACACCTTAGTTTGATTAAAATGTTCAAAGTTATCAAATACATAGTTGTCCAGAACCTTGCTTTTCATGATGATATGATTAGGAGAGTCCAATCGCAATATTTTGCATACCTCTATTGCCACTTAAGTCCATGGACTACTTCTTTACCACAGGAAATAGGGTCATTAGTACCTTTAAATCTAATCAGGTTAGATCACTTCTTCCTGAGGGCCTTTCCTGGCCACAAACCACTTCATCCTCAATTTAAATTACTTATCCTCTTCTCCTTTCTCTTAGCACCTTGAAAACTTCCCCCATAGAACTTATCAGTATTTGTCATAACTAATGTATTTGTATATATTTGTTAGAGGGATCCTTTTGAAACACCTGCCGCCCCATTCCAGTGCAAGCCCCATGGTGAAAGTTTCCATTGTCTGTTTTGTTCTCCACTGTATATCCTGAGGGTCTAGTCCAGTGCCTGTTCCCTTATAGACTCTCAAGTACATTTGTGGGAGGAATAAATGAACAGAGGAATTAATGAATTAAAAAACAGAATGGAAAGGATGGAAGAATCGGTAGAGGGATCGGTGGATGAATGTATATATCCACGGTCTTCCCACCGATGTGGCTTCACATGGGCCCAGCAATGGGAAAACAGGCAGGGATATGCCAGGGAGAGCCAGGGCATGGAAGATACACAGACGCGGATGGGGGATAAAGGATGGAAGGAGAAGGGGAGACTGAGCAGAAAAACCAGTCGGAAGACTGTAAAGACATAGGAAAGAGGGAGACAGAGGTAGAAGCAAAGAGAGAGGGAGGATGCAGGCGAGCTGAGGGAGAGGTGGAGGAGAGAGACAGCAAGTGGGACTGCAAGGTGACAAGCAGAAAGCCAGGGACAGGCAGAAAGTAAAGGAGCATCTCTCCCCAGCAACACACTTTACTGGGTGGTGATCAAAATAATGAATTCCAGACATCCCTCCTTTTCTTTCTAGCACCACCAGCTCTTAACATTGGCCATGAAAACTTAGAGCCATTTGTAAAAATTCAAGGCAACAAAGGTCTGACTCCACTCATTGCTTCTGGTGAAAGCCTAGTAGCTGAGGTTTTACCAGTGATAAGGCTACAGGGAAAAGGACAGGGACAAGTAGACACTCCTCATTCTGAAGCAAGCTCCTTTCAGGTGGCTGTGTGGGAAGCACATCCAGGGAAGGTAATAGACTGATGTATGCGTTGGTTTTGTAGAAAGGAAATAACAAGTCCTTTGCCTACATACCATGGAAAATTCCCATCGTGAGGCACTGGAAAGAAATTGAATCCTCCAGGGGTAAAACAATCATTCCAGGTGGAAGCCCTTGCTGCTGGTATTGGGCACTTATTATATCAAACCTCTAAAATGAAGTAGAGAGTTTAATATCACAAGCATGAAGAGGTTGTAACCATGATCACTTGATCCCAAGGACATTTTTGCATGTGGTGTTAGACTAATGAGACTCAGTGGAAACAAACAGCCATATTTTGACATTTAAATGCCAATATTCCCCAAGCTTTACATTTTATTGTAATTCACCATGGGCCTGAATTGTTTCCTTAAGCTGATGGAGGATCACAGGCAACGTCTTGAGGACTTGCGTGGACCTAAATGCAGAAGGGCTAACCACACTGATTCCACTGTGACATACCGATCTTACTTCTACCGTAATATCTTCCCTCCCCTTCCCTGAGATAATGACTAAAAGTTTACAATGAGCCCAGTTTGGACTCCTTTGTGTAATGCTGTATGCAGCATGGGTATGGCCTCTCAATGGGATATTTAGGGAAGACAGAGAGAAGCAAGCAGGAGAGAGCTTATGGGAGTGCAACATCTGTTTCCCAATGGTTGACAGCAGCCCTCCGACAGTTAACACAGACCTAAACTAGAGGCTGATCAACCAGCACACTTGTGAGGCTTATTCAGAGTGGTCATCAAGGTAAAGTTATTGATGGATAAATGCTTTTCATCCTCAGATCCTTTTTTTTCAGGGATGAAGGTGGTGATTGGTGAGAAGCCAGAAAGAATAGTGCGTAACATTACCAATATACAATTTAATAGCTGAAAGGCTTTTCCAAAAATCACAGTAGTGATATGTGTTGTCTATTTCAAAGCAATTGTAGAATGTGAAGTACATCAAATAATATGCTGTGCAGTGAAAGAGAACAGTTAGATATGTGGAAATAGTTACTGTAGAGGACCTGAAATGGCCAGTTTTAACTGTTAGTGATACAACTAAGGAATAGCAGAAGCTAGTGAGTTGGTGAAGGGATGTTTGCCCATTTGGGCATCCTGAATGTCAAGGTCAAAGTACTGAGATAAAATGAGGCCAGAATGAGGACAACCTGCTTACTGTGAGAACAAGATTAAGAATCAGACACTGGCTTCATGTTATATGAGGTTAGTGCATGAACCCCTGAGGAAAAAACAGATGAGAGGAACCACAGGAATTCGGGAGGCCTTAACCAGCCATGGTATCAACAGACATTCTGGTTGCCAGTAGACCTGCTTTTGCATCACTGTTAGCCCTAGGAATGCAGAAGAGCACTGCCATTCTGATATAAACCCAGAAAAGGACAGCATATACTACCGTAAGACCAATTAGAACAGAACTCCCCAAGGAATGAATGGGGAACAAGAATTTCCATCTCCATGGTAACCCTTGTACAAGTCAGCATTATTTCTCATCAGTATGATGGAAAGACACACATTCTGGTTTCTTGGTGTTTCTCGCCCCTCTACTATTCTCTCCACATGTCTCCAACAAATCCTTTCTTAAAAAATGACCATTTAAAACAAGTATGACATCCCCTTGCTGAGAAAGCTTGAACGTATTCTTATTGTCTTAGGTGACAAATAGGATGGCACACATATGCATAGCAGAGTGGATACATCTTAAAAGCATAGTTCTCAGTTAAAATATTTGAATGTAAGAAAAATTTATGTACTATAATGCTTCCAGCAACGATGAATTAACAGGAATCCGATGTGCTCTGCCACCTAAATATCTATAAACCAAAAAAGTTACAAAGCTTTACGTCGTGGCTCCACGAGCCACGCAGGACATTGATCCCCAAGATAAGGGAAATTAAAAAGGTGATCCCCAGGATTGCCCAATTCCCCCCAACTTCTTGCCTGGATAGAGTTTACAGGCTGCGGCACAGGGAGATTGAACACAAACAGAGGTGAATAAGTGAAGGAGACAGAGCTGAGAATTCCAAGAGGCCAGTGTGACTAGAATATTCTGGGGGTAATGGAGGGGAGAGAGCTGCACACTGAGGTAGCCCTGGAGAGCTGCAGAGGTTTCCCATCTGGGTGCAGTGTATGAGAAAAGGGCAGTGGTGGTAGCTGACTTCCATTTTCTGGAGTGAGTAGTTGTGTGGATCGTGGTGCCATTTACTGAGATTGTGAAGATGGGAGTTTTAAAAACAAGAGAGATGGGGGACGTGAGTGTGTGGGAGTGGTGGATATAGCAATACCACAGTGAGACAGACTCACTGTGAGGAGCCCTTGAAACATCCAAGTGGAGATGTGAAGTAGATGAATGAATATATGGATTTGGATCTCAAAGCTGAAGTTCGAACTGGGGTTGTAGATTTGGGAGTTGTAAGCATATTAGCATATATAGTTATAAAGCATCTAGCATATAGAGGGGCTGGTATAAAAATGAATACAATAGAAGTTCTCATCATAAAAAATTGTAACTATGTGTGATGATGGATGTTAACTGGACTTATTGTGGTGATCATTTCACAGTATATACAAATAATGAATCATGATGTTGTACACCCGAAACTAATATAATGTTATATGTCAATTATATCTCAATAAAGAAAAAGAAAAAATAAGAATAAAAAATAAAATAAAGCGAATATAAAAGTCCACTATGGATTTTGTAAAAAAAGCACAGTTTCAAAATGAGATGGGAACATAGCATTTTCTATCAGCATATAGCGGTTTGTCAAGGCTTTCGCTTCTAAGGTCTGGTCACGTCCCACAGAAACGTGTTGCACAGGAAGGGCTGAGAGACACAAGCAGCTGACAGGGAAGGTTGCTATGCAACAGCTGAGGAAAGCCATCCAGACAGGCAGAATTGATGTTGGTCACTGGAGAGTAAAAGCTCTGGTCCTAGCAATAGCTTCCATTCAGACACAGGGGTGGACAGCCTGGAGAGGCTGATATAAAAACGAATATAAAAGGCCACTATGTTTTTTTGTAAAAAAAAATAGAAGTGCAATTTGAGGTGGGAACATAGCATTTTCTCCAGTCATTCTGGAAGCGCAGCAGCATGTGTGTCCTTAGGTAGGACCCCAGTAAGTTCTCCTTTTGCTTCACATTTTGCATATTGAGAAACCGGGCTCAGAGATGTCCAGTGACCCAAGCGGGCTTTCACACAGCTAGCGACAGACTGGTCCAACACTCCGTCCCTGGAATTCGGAAGTCCAGCCCAGCTTCCATCCACAAGATCACAGCTGCCCCAGGCCCCAGCCATGGAAGGAACCAGGCGAAACATTTACTCTGAATCAGGGCTTGCCATGGCTCAGACACACAAGTGCCTGATTGTCCTGGCCGCTCCAGTGGGCACCAGGAAGGCCTCAGGCAGCGTGTTTGTGCCACTCACAGCGAAGAGGCCTGACAGTCGGAGCAGGGAGTGGACCCCAAGGAGCAATTCTCACACCTGGATGGACCCACATAGAGCAGGCAAGGGGTGGGCCTGGGGCTCCTACCTGTTCCCCCTGGAATGCAGAGCGTGAGCTTAGGTCTCAGAGAACAGAAACCTGGCTTGTTGGGACAGATGTTGACAGGGCAGGAGAGGTGGGGTGGATCTGCTGCTCAAACTGAAGAAGGGAGGGTGCCTCAGTCCCCGGGGCCAGTGCCAGTGGAACATGGATTTTTGGAGTCAGCGAGACCCCGGCCCAAATTCTGCATTTTCAACCTGCTGGCTCTGTGGCCTTGTCTAGGTTGTGCGATGTGTCCGTCTGTGCCTCAGCTTCCTGATCTGTAAAATGGGGATGCTGACATCCACCTCCCAGGGCTGCTGTGAGAGGAAGATAATGCCCAGCACAGCTCAGGCTGTGACACACAAGCTGCATGAAGAGTGGCTGGGGAAGCAGATGTTCCCAGTGTGTCTGGGGGCCCTAGAGGTGGATAGTGGAGGGGAACGCAAAGGGAACTGGTGTCCTCTCGCCATTTCCATTTCTCTTGTTGCAGTTGCAGACTGGGCTAGAGACCTCTGTATTGGTGACCTAGGGGTCACGCTGGGGAAGCAGGGCTCAGTGTATTCCAGACCACACTGGAGGAGCTTAGAGGCAAGGGGGAGGGCAGGGCTGAGAAGCATTGTGCAAAAGTGGGGGGACTGAGGGTGTATGATGGATGGGTTGGAACCGCAGTACAGGGTGTGAGTGCCCGCGCCTGCGGTCGGGGGCGCGGAGGCGGAGGTGGGGAACGGTGAGGGGAATCTGGCGGGAAGGAGAAAACGCCCCCCTACCCCGCCCACCCACTGGCGGAATCGCATGCGCACAGGGGACCTGGTGGGAAAGGCTTTTGTTGGGAAAGCGGGCCGGCTGGAGGGGTCCGCGCATGCGCAGGCTGCCCAGCCGCGCGGCGGGGAGGGGGGGCGTTGCGCGGAGAAAAGGGGCGGGGTGGTCGGAGCTGCTGTGCTGGCAGCAGTAGGCGAGGGCGCGGCTGCGGGGTTCCTGGTGCTGAGGACGGACGCCATTGGAGCCCCAGGGAAGGTAAGGATCCAGCCCCAGACAGGACCGGGAGAGAGCGAGTGGAACGAGGGTACGCTGTGCCCTCCCCATCCCCAATCCCCCGCCCCCGGATCTGAACAAAGCCCAAGCACGCAGAACCTGAACCCCCTTAGACCCGCGGTCTAGATAGGAGCCTCCCCCCTCCACCGCCATCAGACGCAGGCTCCCCGATCCGAGCCCTACTTACACCGGAGCCCACCATCCGAACCCCTTTAACAGACCCGTGTGCTCCGTGCTGAGCTTCCTTAGAGCGGAGGCCCCACCTCCACCCCAAACACTCTGAGATCAATCCAGTGGAACTGAACGTTTTGCCCCCTTCCTGGAGTTGCAGTCCTGGCCTCTGAGACCTCCAGCGCTCCAGTTCGAGCCTCACCTAGCCCGAAGACCCCCACCCCATACACCTTGAGCGCTCCTGTATGAGCCCAACCTAGACCTGAATCAGCTGAATCCCCCCACCGGCACTTAGAGGGTCCCTGGGATTCATTTTCCCAGAGCTTCCAGCGGTCCCCGTTTGTCTCAGCCCTCTCATGTCATTCTCCTCCCCACCGTCCTGGCCCCCTGCTCCAGGCATTAAATTCAGGCGCTTTATTTCTCCCTCTCTCAACGCATCTCCTATGGGACTCTTTGGACCCAGGCCCGCCAGTGCACCCCTTGTTCAAATCCGGCCGCTGGGCCGGGGAGCCTGCCTGTCCTAAACTCCCCTTTCAGTGTAGGGACTCCTCCGACCTCCTCTATCCTTCTCTTAGGGCTCTGTCTCTGAGGGAATCTACCCCAGCAGCCTTCACTCCCCCACCCACCCCGACCTTATACTGCCTGGTAACCTGATGATTGCAGCTCCCCACTTCCTGAGAGATCCGGCCTCCTGCTGGGTCCTGCCCCCCTCCCCCTGAAGAGGCCTCCCCGTCCCTCTCAGGCTGAGCTCTCTTCTCCTTGGGACCCCCAGCATGGCTGAGGGAAGCTACCACAAAGAATCTGAAGGGTACAACGTTGAAGACATGGACGAGGGTAGTGATGAAGTCGGGGAGGAAGACATGGTTGAAGGCAACGACTATGAAGAATTTGGTGCTTTTGGAGGCTACGGAGCCCTCACCAGCTTTGACATCCGTATCCTCAGAGCCTTTGGGAGCTTGGGTCCAGGCTTTCGCATCTTAGCGGTGAGGCCCCTTGTCGGCCACCTGCTAGCCCTGGGCCTTCCCTCCTGCGACGTCAGGGAGGATGGGAGGAGGGGGTGGGTGAAGGCTGGAGTTGAATGGGGAAGGACTGCCCAGCTTCACCAAACCTTCCCTCTCCTGCTGGGAGAAGGGGGATTTGGGAGGGTCTGGGGGCTGGTCGGGGGCTGGCCAGCACAGGGCGAGTGTGTACAGCTGTCTGCCTTGCCCTCCCCTCCCTGGTCTTGCAGAATGAGCCCTGGGAACTTGAAAACCCTATGCTGGCCAGGACTCTGCTGGAGGCATTTCGGATGGATCCAGAAACACTTGCCAACGAGCCGGCTGCCCGTGCTGCCAACGTAGCCCGGGCCGCCTCCTCTAACCAAGCTGCTCGGGCCGCTGCTGCTGCTGCCCGTGCCACCTACCATCAGGTGGTCGCTAACCACTCAGTGGCCACAGACCAGGGCTCAGGAGGCGATACCCAGCCCATGACATCCGCTGCCGAGGCTCAGGCAGCCACCCTTGAGACAAGCCTTGCTTCTCCGCACAGCTCCCAGATGCTAGTCAAGAGCGAGATGGCCACCCCCGGGGCTCCAGCAAGGTCCACGCAGCCCCAGACATCCTCCCGGGCCCAGGAGGCTGCTGCCGAGGGCCCTAGTACGGCCTGTGCTTTCTCCCAGGCCCCACGTGCCAGTGAGATGGATGCCACCCGGCCCAAAACAGCCTTCCTGGGTCAGAACGATGTCTTTGATTTCACCCAGCCGGCAGGTGTCAGTGGCATGGCCTTCCCACGCCCCAAGAGACCTGCCCCGGCCCAAGAGGCTGCCACAGAGGGCCCCAGTGCTGCCTCCGGGGGGCCCCAGGCAGCCTCTGCCGGGGAGGGGGCAGCCACCCGGCCAAAGACGACCAAGTCTGGGAAGGCTCTCGCCAAGACTCGGTGGGTGGAGCCTCAGAATGTTGTGGCAGCAGCTGCTGCCAAGGCCAAGATGGCCACGAGCATCCCTGAGCCTGAGGGTGCAGCTGCCACCTCTCAGCAGAGTGCGGAGCCCTGGGCCAGGATGGGAGGCAAGAGGACAAAGAAGGTGAGACCTCCCTGCTGTCTCCAACCCCCCTTGCTCCCCTGCTTTCTGGGCCCTCTCCTCTCTGCCTCCTCCTCTCCCTCCCCGCATCCCCTCCCTTCCCCTCCCCTCTCCTTCCCTCTCCTTCCCTCCCCTCTTCTCTCAGCTTGTGCATGTTTCTCCAAGACAGGTTAACTAGCATGTTTTTACTCCACGTAGTCCCTACCCTCAGGCCTGGAGGGAGAAGCGGTTGGCTCAGTGCCTGGCACTTAGTAAGCACTCGGCACGTGTCATCCGCTGTTCCTACTACCCTTATCTCCAAGTACCTGCTCTGGTTAAGATGTGTGCCAGGTGCTTTTGCACGGGTAGCCTGGTAGCCCTGAGTCTCTCCTCTGTCTGATGGTACAGTCCAAGCACCTGGATGACGAATATGAGAGCAGCGAGGAGGAGAGAGAGCCTCCTGCGGTCCCACCGACCTGGAGGGCATCGCAGCCCCCACTGACAACTGTGCGGCCTCAGATGGCCCCTCGGCCCCCCATGGCCCTGAGGTCCCAGGTACCCTCAAGGCACGTACTGTGCTTGCCACCCCGCAATGTGACCCTTCTGCAAGAGAGGGTAAGAAGCCTGCCCTTCCCCCATCTCGCTCCTCTCCTCCCTTGCGGGCCTGTTCTTTGAGGTCGCCCACGCCTTGGTCTACCCGTGTGCTCCCTCCTTCTCCAGGCAAATAAGTTGGTGAAATATCTGATGATTAAAGACTACAAGAAGATCCCCATCAAGCGCTCAGGTGGGCAACCTGTGCCCCCTCCCTGAGCTCTGCCCTTCCCCCCTCCCACAACCCTGCCCTGTGGGCCTCCCATCAGATGCCCACACACACACATCAGGCCTGGCTGATGGCTCCATTTGCACGGTGTGGGGTCCTGAGTGTGCTCCCTTCAGCAGGGCTGACAGAAAAGCTGCAGCTCTGTGGCCCCTGCTCAGCCTCGGTGCTTTGCCCACCCCTCCCCTCCTGCAGACATGCTGAAGGATGTCATCCGAGAATACGATGAACATTTCCCTGAGATCATTGAACGAGCAACGTACACTCTGGAAAAGGTGGGTGCGGGGCCGGGGGCAGCTCTGTGGAGCAGGGGCCGCAGGGAACCCTTGCCCCCTGCATCCCCTCGAGGCCCAAGGGCAGGACTATGTGCTCTGGAAGGAAGCCCTCCCTGGCCTCTCCACCTGGGAGCTTCCTCTGCCTGCCTCCTTCCCTCCTTCTTGCCCTTCGTGCTCTCTGAGTGTCTGTGGTCTCCTAAGGTGGATCCCATTGTCTCAGCCAGTGTCAGTGCTCCCACAGGGTACTTCCTCTGCGGCCTCTCTTCTTCCTCCTCCCCCAGGGCTTGGGGCTCCCCGCCAAGGAAAAGCTCTAACGGGGAATTGAGTGACTGCCTGCAGGACACCCAACATGGATGTTTGATCTCACATTCTGTTTTCTCCCCCATGTAGAAGTTTGGGATCCACCTGAAGGAAATCGACAAGGAAGAACACCTCTACATTCTTGTCTGCACACGGGATTCGTCAGCCCGCCTCCTGGGAAAGTGAGAGAGCACAGGAGGGTGGTGGCCTTCCTTGGTGGTGCCTCCCCGCTCCTCTCAGAGAAACGGGAAAGTGGGGTTGGGGGGCCTAGCATGGCTCCCACCCAGAGTTAGCGGTGCTGAGCAGTTAAGGGCTGGCAGGGGCAGTAGCCTGGGCCGAGGATTTGCTGCTCTCCGGGTTTCGCCCCTGCCCACCCTTCCCCACCCCCATCTTCCTAGGAAAGCAAGCTCCTTGGTTGCCTCTCCCTGCTAAGGTCCTGGCCAGGGCTTGGCAGAGTGGGCCTCGGCAGGGGGACGGGGGTGTGGGGGTGCTCTCCAGTGGAGTTGTGCTCCCGACGCAATGCGCAAAGGGCAGGGAAGGTCTGGATGTGCCTCTGGACACAGGGTTGCCAACCGTTTGCTCCCTGCCTAACCCCATCCTCGGCAGAGCCCTGGGAGGAGGTGTTAGCATCCCCATTTGATGGATGAAGGGACTCAGTCTCAGGCCGAGGAATGAATTGTCTGGACCAGGTAGCGCAAGCCATACAGAGTAGGAGGAGCTGCCCTGTAGCCCAGCAATCTGGGAGAGGCTAGTTGAGTGAGCCGGCTGTGGTCCCCCCGGGAAAATGGCTGCTGGACAGGATCCCTCTTTCTACACCTTCAGGACCAAGGACACTCCCAGACTGAGTCTCCTCTTGGTGATTCTGGGCGTCATCTTCATGAACGGCAACCGTGCCAGCGAGGGTGAGTGGCTGGACCTGCAGCTGGGGGGTTGCCCGCCGTCTCACCTCCGTGTGCTAAACTCTTGTACCTCATCTCCCCTCGCAGCTGTCCTCTGGGAGGCACTACGCAAGATGGGACTGCGCCCCGGGTATGATTGGGGTCTCTCGGCTCCCACTCCTCAGTGTGTCTGTCCTTGGGCACAAGAGGCCCCGGGATTGCAGTGGCCTAGTGGTCTCTGCGGGGCGTGGCGTCCTGGACTAGGTAGAGCGCAAAGGGTCCCACCAGGGTGCGTGGGGAAACGGTCCTGAGCACTGAGCACCCCCTCTGCTCCGTGTGCCTTCTCTGTTCCCAGATGAGAACTAAGAGAAACCATCGGACCTGGGGGCTCCGTCAAACCCCTCCCTGGGGCGTCGCTGACAAGTGGCCGTCTGGCCTCTGCTGCCGGCCCAGGCATCCATGGGGACACCCCACAGGCTGGGAAGCTCTCAGTCCTGCTGGGAGTGCTCCCGCCCACCCCGGGCACTGCCACTGTCTCTAGTCATGCATTCCTTTCCTTGCACTCAGGGTGAGGCACCCATTCCTGGGCGATCTGAGGAAACTCATTACAGAGGACTTTGTGAAGCAGAAGTGAGTATCGACTGAGTTCACTTTGCCTCCCACTCAGGCCTTCCTCGTGTGCTGCTCTGGCTGAGGAAGCCATTCCCCAGCCCATGTCTTAACACCAGAGGGATGGGTGTCTGGTGTGAGTGTGGGGTGGGGGGGAATGTGAGTGTTGGGGGGAGGGCAATTCCAGGGAGGCTTGGGGAAAGGGAGCACATGCTGACTGCGAGCACCAGGTGGGGTGGTACAGCCCCCATCTCGTTCAGCAGCTGCCCTCTAGGCAGTGTCCCCGGCTTTACATCTCAGGAGCCTGGGGCTCAGAGAGTGGAAGCCTGACATGGCTCCGGCTGGGATAAGGCCCATTTGGGCCTGGAGTCCAGCCCCGCTGACCTTCTAGCCCAGGCCCACCCCATCCTCGGTGCTTGGAGATCTTGTGTGCCCTCACACAGGCCCGTATGCATGTTCACCACCCCCACCCCCGCCCCCTGCACCACACACACACACACACACACACACACACACACACACACACAGATGGTCGAGAGTATGCATGGAGTCCACTGCTCTTGGTTGACTGTTTCTTCCTGTACAGTCATTTTCTAGGGTGGACTGTCCCAGGGTTCAGCCAGGCCACGGACGAGCCCCATGGTGGGGTGTGCTCAGAGCAGGGGGCCTGAAGAAATGGCTCCTCTGTTTACAACACACCCAACAGGAACCTGGGTTATTGTGACAAGGGGCACAAAACTCGTGGCCTTCCTATGAACAAATACCCTACACGTGCCCCCTGCACGTCCACGTGGCTGCTGGGCAGGACCAGTGGCCTAAGGGTGTGAGCACCTCAGTTTTGGAGGCAGAAACCCCTGGGAGTGAGCGTGGGAGCGAGGCAAGGGCTGCGGGGCCAGGGCAGGCCTCCTGCGGCAGCCAAGCTGCAGCCTCGGGGCTGGGAAGGGGCCACCTGGGAGCCACTGGTGCAGCAACAGGTCTGCCTGGCTGGAAGCAGAAGTTTATTTTCCTCTCTCACGCAGGTACCTGGAATACAAGAAGATCCCCAATAGCAGCCCCCCCGAGTATGAGTTCCTCTGGGGCCTGCGCGCCCGCCACGAGACCAGCAAGATGAGGGTGCTGAGATTCATCGCCCAGGTAAGGCAGAGCCTCTGTTCTGGCTGGAGTTTCCCATACCTCGTTGGTTCGCTGAGGCCCAGAAAGGTTCCTAAGTCACTGACACAAGTTCACAGACGTAGTGAGTGGGTGGGGCGAAATCCCAGGTCTGGCACAGAATAATGGGAGCCCGATTCCAGTCGTGCGGGTTTCTATCATGATTTTGCAAAGCGCTCAGGAGGGCGTATGGCAGGAAGCAGGTGCTGAGCGAGGTGGGGTAGCTGTTCCGACGGCTGCTGTTCTTCCACCGCAGTATCAGAACCGAGACCCCCGGGAATGGAGGGCTCATTTCTTGGAGGCTGTGGATGATGCTTTCAAGACGATGGATGTGGATATGGCTGAGGAACATGCCAGGGCCCAGATGAGGGCCCAGATGAACATCGGGGAGGAAGCTCTGATTGGACGGTGGAGCTGGGACGACATACAGGTCGAGCTCCTGACCTGGGATGAGGATGGAGATTTTGGTGACGCCTGGTCCAGGATCCCCTTCGCTTTCTGGGCCAGATACCATCAGTACATTCTGAATAGCAACCGTGCCAACAGGAGAGGCACCTGGAGGGCTGGCGTCAGCAGTGGCACCAATGGTGCGGCCAGCACCAGCATGCTCGATGGCCCCAGCACCAGCTCCACCATCCGGACCAGAAACGCCGCCAGAACCAGTGCCAGCTTCTTTTCCTGGATTCAGTAAGATTGGAGGTCATTAGATGAGACTCTGAAGGATGGGGTGTGGAGGGACTGGGAGGAGTCAGGGGAAGGCCTGGGGTGTCATGGGGGAACGAAGAGAGCCTGACGGGACGCTCAGTTTGTTCTTCCTATCCCTGACGGTTCACCTGTATTGACCCTTGTGTTCTGGCCTTTGTGTCTCCCGGTTCCAGGCAGCGCTGAGGAGCTGCAGCAGCCCCCTGCCGAGCCAGAGTGCCTCCTCTGCCCCCTGCCCCCCGACAGAGCACTCTAGGCAGCTACTCCCCGTCCATGGAAGATGGCATGCCAGATGACGCGCTCTCTGCCCTTCCTGCTTTCCTGTGTGCTTTTTGTCGTGCTGTCGTGTTTTGGGTATCAGTATTGCATTAAAGTTGCAAAATCAGTCGGACGTCTTCTCCTTTTCCTGGGCAGGTGTGGCTCTGAGTGGCCGGTGGTCAGGCCCTCCGGGACAGGCGGGGGCCGCCTCCCCCTAAAAGGCAGACGGGTGTGGCTGGGTCAGGCACTGGGAGGCGCAGAGATGCCAGCTGAGTGTGGAGGCCAAGAGTTTCCAGGGGCTCCGGCCCATACAGTTTCATGATTTCTTACACTGTGTGGCCCCGGTTAAATGCCAGTGGGGATCCTCAGGAGAAGGGGTGGGGTGGAGGGCCGTGAGCCGGTGCCACCGTCCCTCCCACCAAGGGACGGGATCCACAGACATCCCCTAGGACCCACCTCCGCCCCATCTCTGGAGGCGCTGTCCTGGAATCCTTCCCTCATCATCCACACCATTTCAGGACCTCCTCCCTCAGACCGAGTCTTAAGGACAATGAGGTAGGCCTCACAGTGACACTCTCACCCCTCCAGCAGGTAGAAGGAGGAGCCATTACTGCCACAAGAGCCGATTCAGTGAAAGAAAGCTGTAGGCAGACCTGGACAGCCCATTGCCTGTGACCATGACCCGAGGCCCTTTGGGAGGCTCCGGGGCTCTTCTCCATGGAAGCAGGGCTCTCCCGGCGAGGCCAAGGCCAGCCTAGGTCTCTGTGTCTTCAAGGGCTGCGTGATCCCTGCGGGGGCGGAGGCTAGAACTTTCATTCCCCAGGTGCGCGACAGTGAGGGCAGAGACACTTTGGAACCCTGGGAAGGACTCCGTAGCAGGAAGGGGCCGTCTCGGGCTTTTCTGGGTCCCCCAGTGACGTCCACAGCTTGGAGGACAAGGCTCCAGGTTAAGAGGAAGGAGAGAGTAGTGTAAGGACCCCAGCCCGCCCAGCCCCCCCCACCCCCCGCTTGCCTCTTTGCCCCAAGAAGTGGTCCCGCTCCCTCAGCCAGACCCGGATCCTGACCCAGACCCAGCTACATCATTTGCCAGAGCCAGTGGAAGACAGAAACTCTGGTCACCTGGCTCAAAATGTATTAACGATCGCAAGAGAGCAGCAGCAGAGCACTGCACCCCTAGTGCAGACCTGCTGAGGGACGGCCCGGGCCGCACCCCCAGGAAGCAGGCTCTGTATGGACCCCCGTCCCCTAAAGACAGGCTTCACGCGGGTTTCTGCCTTATTTGTTGCTGCTTTGATTTCTGCCTCCCTGGCTGTGGGCTTGATGCCTGGCCTTGTGGACACTCTGTGATTCCGACAGAGATTCAGGCCCCTTCCAGGTGCAGGTTTCCCGGTCGACGGCCCGGGATTTGGGAACCCAGCCCTGGCATGATGAATGACACCGGAATGTTTCTGGTTCCCTTGCCCTGGGACCTCCCAGGACCCTGCTGTGCACGCAGTACGCACCTGCCTTGTCATGGACAAGGGTGGGGCACTCGCCACAAGCCACAGGGATGAGCTGGAGCACTGTGTTCAGAGGACACCTGAGATAAGGCAGCTCATCTAGAAAGGAGGAGAGAGCAGCCCTCAGAGACAGGGTGCTGGGGAAGGTACCACCTCCCCAGGCCTCCAGGCTTGCAGCACTCTCCCCTTCCACCCCCTTCCCCATGGTTGTCTTCACCTGGGCCCTGCTCCCCCACACTCTGCAGGGAGCAGTGCTGAGAGCAGGGTGGGGAGGGAGGAAGGAGGGCACTGGGGATCGCGGAAAGACACAGGGTCCCCCAGAAACCTGCACCTGGAAGGGGCCTGAATCTCTGAGGATGGTCACCTCGAAGGCGGCCGACCTCCTCACCCACGGGGCAAACATGAGACCAAGGCAGGCCTCCCTCCCGGCCCCAACCTCAGCCCTTCCACGGGCTCCCCCACCACAAAGGCCCACAACAGGTCTCAGCAACTGTTTTCTGAGGCCCTACTATGCGCCAGGGCCGTGGCTGAGGTGTGCGTGCACCTTGGCAGCTCCCGCAGCTTTCTCCCCAGCCCAGGCCTGTGCCCTCTGACTCCTGGGACACTTGTTGATGGACAAGCACTCACCGATTCACTTGTTTCCAGTTACTGACGATTATGTATAAAGTCGTTCTGAATATTTGCATGCCACTACTCGTATGGCCTTGACGTCATTCACCAGACAGCCCTGATGGGAGGTGATGATCAGGCCCATTCCATGGATGAGGACACTGAGGCTCGGAGAGGGAGGACACTTGCCCCACGTCCCACAGCCAGGAAGGGGGCAGTGCTGGGACTCGGGCCCAGGACGCTTTGAGGCCAAATGTGTGCTCTGCCCACTGCAGTCTGCTGCCACTGCCTTCGAGGGACTCACAGTGTCGTGGGGTGACACCCCCAACTCTCACCCCTCTCTGCAGACACCCACCCTCCTGACCACCCGGGCAACCCATACAGCTCCCCATCTCCCTTCACTGAGCCAGCACCCCACCCTTCACGGCCTCCCTGCCCCTGAGGTTCATCGTGGGCTTTTAAGGCCTGCCACTGCCCACCCAGCCTCCTGACACATCCTCACTCCTGTGTCCTGGAGAGGCCAACGCTTCAGCATCCTCATCAGAAATGGACTCGCACACCTGAGGGTGACACAACAGTCCCTTTCCAGGCCAGCTGCCCTAGTATGGGGTTCAGCAAATACATGCAATATATTTTGAAACGGGTGACCTACCCACGGGTTACAAAGTTCAAGAAGTGAAATGGGGTGCACACACCCAATGACCACATGAAAGAAGAAAACTATGAAGACTGGATACTAAGAGTTGATGATGAGGGTGTGAAGCAAATGAACTCCCCTACACTGTCCATAGAAGTCTTCATTTGCAGGAGGCCTCCGGAAAACAGGAGGGATTAGAGCATGTGGCTACTTCAGGCAGCCTGGACAGAGGAGGCATCAGAGATCAGGTCTAGGCGAAAGTGAGCCTTCTGAAAGCAGGGAGGGAAGACGTGGGAAGATGTAGCTTCACTATGAGCAGCGCACTGCTTTTAGCCAGGAATCTGAGAGAGCTGAAAGCCAGATAATCATGGGCCTTTCGGGAAGGCAGCAGCTACAAATTATCTTTAAGCTTGTCTCTGAAGCTCTCTAGGACACTGAGGGGTCCCAGCACCCAGAATCAGGACACAGAGGATGAGCCCTGGGATCAGGCCACCCTCACAAATCTCCTCCTCTTGCTTCCTTTCCCAACACGGTGGGGGGGGGGGCGTGGGGGGAAGGGCCCCAGGCACAAGGTTCGGAGGCAGGAGGGACAAGGGCAAGGGCAAGAATCAATGCAGAAGGGCGTTCCCGATGTCCAACCTCAGCTGTAGTTTCACATACTTGTCAGAAGCATGCTTTGTCCTTCTGTGTGTGGGCAGGTTTCGGAGGCCTGCAGAGGCTGGCGAGACTCCCCTGCTTGCTGCCCACAAGGAGAACACTGCAATGACTGCTAAAGCCTTGAATATTTTCCTTATCAGAGGTCCACGTTTTGGGTGTTCGCTCATTTGCAAACTGAGCTCCTCCAAATGAAACTAATAGTCAAGGTTTCTCTTTATCAGTTGTACTGGGGTTTCACTGGCCACCAAAAATGTATCCATTTAAGTGTACAGTTCCATGGACTTTGACAAATGCTACCATCCATGTAACCACCACCTCAGTCAAGAAAGAGAACATTTCCCATCACCTAATAAAGTTCCCTTGTGCCCCATCCCAGTGAATCCCTACCATCCACATCCAGCCTTAGGCAACCACTGATCTCCTCTCTATATTGCTTACAGGTTAGAATGCTGTTTACGAGAGCCTGTTATACACATAAATATGCAATATGTAACCTTTTGTGTCTGCCTTTTTTTCCCTCTGCTTCAGTGCTTTGGAAATTCATCCATGCTGTGGCACAAATCAGTAGACTAAATTAAAATTGTTCCAATTCGCAAGCTGATTGTCTCTGTTGAAATCACACAAATACACCAAAATCTCCTAGAACTGGTAGGTGAATTTACCCAGAGTGCGAGATACAAGATTACAGCACAAAATCAATCATATTTCTAGATACTAGTAAAACAGCGTTGGGAGAAATGAAACTTAAGAGAGGAACACCACGTACCACTCACAAATGAGGGCGATTCTTAGTTGTGAATCTAACAAATGACACATAGTATTTGCATTCTGTAAACTGCAAAACACTGAGGAAAGAAATAAAAGAAGACCTAAATAAACGGAAGAACATACCACGATCATGGATTGGAATATTGACCGTAGTAAAGATGTCAGTTCCCCCTAAATTTATCTATAGGTTTAATGCAATTCCAATAAAAATCCCAGCAGCACGTTTTCATTTTGTAGGTATAAACAAGCTGATTCTAAAGCCTGTACAAAAAGTAAAAGAAACTAAAATAGCCAAAACAACTGTGACAAGAAGCATAAAATTGGAGTCACATTATCTCATTTAAAACTTATAAAACTACAGTAAACAAAAGTCAGTGTGACGATGGTGAAGCAACAGACACACAATTAAATAAATTGGAGGGAAGATTCCAGAACTAGTTTCACAAAATATGGCCAATTCGTTCTGGACCAAGGTGCAAAAGCAATTGAATGAAGAAAGGATTGGCTTTTCAGCATATGTGTGGGAGCAACTGGACGTCCATCTAAAAGAAAAAGAACCTCACACCTTATCCTAAAACCCACTAAAAATGAATCTTAGATATAAACCAGGAACATGAAACTGTAAAACTTTTAGAAGGAAATAACACAAAATCTTCAACCTGGAGTTTGGCAAGGATGTTTCAGGTATGACACCCAAAAACTCTTTTCCTCTGTGAAAGGCATTGTTAAGGGTTTGAAAAAACAAATCCCAGGCTGGGAGAATGTATTTAAAAATTACATATCCAACAAAGGTCTTGTATCCAGGATATATAAAGAACTGTCAAAACTCAACGGAAAGAAAATAGTGGAATAAATATCTGAAGAGGCAACTTCAATAAAAAGAATATATAGGTGGCAACTGAGCACATGAACAGATGTTCAACTTCCCTAGCTCTCAGGCAAATGCAAATTAAAACTAAGGTGAAATACCTGTCTTCCTATTTAAAAATGCTAAAACGTAACAAAACCCAAAACAAAACAAGAAAGAAAGAAGCAAGCAAAGAAACAAACCAAGGAAAAAACACCTGACAATACCAAAGGATGTTAAGGATGGGCAGCAACTGGATTTACCACAGGTTACTGATGGGAATGCAGAGTGGCACAGCCACTATGGAAAGAGTTTTACTGCTTCTCATGAAGTTAAACTTACACTTAGCCACGTGACCAACAACTTCACCCCTGAAGTATTTCCCCTAGAGCAGGTTAAACGTGAGTTCACACAAAAACCTGTACACGAGCGTTTATTACAACAGATCTGTTCATAATCAACAAAACCATGCAACAACCCAAATGTCCTTCAACAAAGTGCATTATTCCCATACAATTGAATACTATTCAGTGGTAGAAAGGAACGAACTACTGATACAGTCAACAACGTGGATGAAACTCAGTAACATTATGCTTAGTGATAGAAGCCAGTCTCAGGTTACTTTTTAAATGGCTCCATTTGTAGCATGGTCTTGAAAAGACAAAACTAGTGTGACTGAGAGCAAATTGGTGGTGCCGTGGTTAGGCATGGAGGTAGAGCATGACTACAAATGGATAGCACTGGGGACTTCTTGGGGGTTGCAGAAATGTTCTGAATACTGATTGTGATGGTGGTTACAAGAAACTATACAAGTAAGTGTTGAAATTCCTAGAAGGGGATGTCCAGAAGAAGTCTATGTCACTGAACATTAATTTAAAAATAAAATAAAATAAATAATGACGCAATAGCCTTTTTCAGTCAAACAAACAAACAAAAAGTATTAGAATTGTCCACCAGTGGCCTGTACAATAGAAAATACTGAATGCATTTCTTTAGGATGAATGAAAACCATGCCAAATTTATGCCCAGATCAACACAAAGGAACAAATACCTATAGAAATGGTTAAATATGTGGAGGGGGGAGGGGAAGGGTTTCTAGAAGATTCCTTTCTTTAAGAGTTAACTGAATGTTTTCAAGACAAATAACAATGCATTATCGGGGATATAATATATGTATAAATAAACTGTATGGAAACAAAAGCAAATAAATGGGATTATAAAAATAAAGGCATACATGTGTGTAAGGAATCTTATTCTTTGAAGATGAAATGCCTGAAGTGAGAGAGTGGCATGGACTTATATATACTACCAAATGTAAAATAGATAGCTAGTGGGAAGCAGCCACATAGCACAGGGAGATCAGCTCGGTGCTTTGTGACCACCTAGAGGGGTGGGATAGGGAGGGTGGGAGGGAGTCGCAAGGAGGAGAAGATATGGGGATATGTGTATATGTATAGCTGATTCACTCTGTTATAAAGCAGAAACTAACACACCATTGTAAAGCAATTATACTCCAATAAAGATGTTTAAATAAATAAATAAATAAATTTAAATATGTATAGTATACTCTTCTACAGGAACCACTTAAATATAAAACAAAAGGAATAAGTAATAAATATGTAGATTAAAATGGAATACTGAAAACTACATCAGCAATACATAAGATGGCAAGGGAATGGGGTGAAAGAAAAAATGAAAAAGCAAATCAAGAAATTAAGGAAAGAAAGGGAGGAAGGAAAGGAAGATGGAAGGAAGGAAGGAAGGAAGAAAGAACTATAGATAGAAGGAAAGAAAGAAAGAAAGAAAGAAAGAAAGAAAGAAAGAAAGAAAGGAAAGAAGAAAAGAAAGAAATCTGCTTGAAATAAGATGGTGGATTTAAAGCCAATACTATTTCTACTTAAACTAAATGTAAATATTCTAAACCCTACAAATAAAACACTGAGATTTCTAGATAGAATAGGTGTAGGATTCCATAGTATGATGTTACATAGGAACTCCCTCTAATATAGAGACAGAGATAGGTTCAATGAAAAAGATATGCCATGTGAAGATGAATTGTAAGAAAAAAGAGAAGGTATAATAACAGATAAGATGGATTTTAGGATCAGTGATAAACAAGCATATTTAATAATGAAAAAAATGGACTAATTACTCAGGAAAGCACAACAGTTCTCAATGCACTGGATAATTGAAGGTTAAATTACATAGAGGGGGCTTCCCTGGTGGAGCAGTGGTTGAGAGTCCGCCTGCCAATGCAGGGGACACGGGTTCGTGCCCCGGTCCGGGAGGATCCCACATGCCGCGGAGTGGCTGGGCCCGTGAGCCATGGCCGCTGAGCCTGCGGGTCTGGAGCCTGTGCTCCGCAACGGGAGAGGCCACAACAGTGAGAGCCCCGTGTACCGCAAAAAAAAAAAAAAAAAAAAAATTACATAGAGGGAAAACTGACTGAACTTAAAAGAGATATAGATGGACAAATGTATTTAATAGTTGGAAATTTCAAACATTTTTTCTGAGATTCTGGTATAATAAATAGACAGAAGGCCAATAATGATAAAGAGAACTTTAACAACACTATCAACTAATTAGACCTAATTATAGTACATTCCCCTCAATAGCAGTGGAATACACATCCTCTTCAAAGGCACATGGGACATGCAGCAAGAAAGAGCCTCTCTTGGCGTTACAAAACAATATTGCATCAATGAAGAAGGATTGAAGTCATGTAGAGGATGTCCTCTGGGCCCAATGGAATAAAACAAGAAATCCATAGCAAGAATATTTCTAGAGAATCCCCAAACTTTGAAATTTAACAAGGATTTCACAATAACACACGGTCAAAGAAGAGGCACTAGGGAAATTTGAAAGTACGTTGAACTAAAGGGAAATGTAAACACAACATATCAACTTTTGTGTGATTAAGCTAAAGCATTGCTTAGAGTGAAATTCTCACTTTGCATGATTATATTCGGAAAGAAGAAAGGGCTAACATCAATGGACTACAAAACTAAGATGCTACCAAAAGAAGTAAAAATTAAACCGAGAGGAAGTAGAAAGAAGGAAACAATAAGGAGATCAATGAAATGGAAACCAAAGAAATAATAGAGAAAATACAGTGAAGTCAATAGCTGGTTCACTCCAAAGATTTATACAATTTATAAACTCAGTGTAGACTAATCAAGAAAAAAAGTATTGATAGCTAAGACACAAGTGGCCAGTATCAGGAGTAATAGAGGAGATATGACTTTAGAGTGCAAAAAATGCTAAAGCGACAATAAGGGAATAATATGAAAAACCTTTTTTTAAAAATTGACAACATAGAAAAAATGAGCAAATTGGTAGAAAGACACAGCCTATCAAAACACACTCAAGAAAATAGAGAACACTCGAGTAGCCTTATATCTCTTAAAGAAATAGAATTTTTGGCTAAAAATCTTCCCACAAAGGAAACCGCAGGCACAGTTTTGGCCTCACTGGTGTGTTCTACAGAATATTTCAGGAAGAAATAGTACCAAATTTGCACAATTCTGCCAGAAAGAGAAAGAGGAAGGAGTACTTCCCAATTCACTCTCTGAAGCTATTGTCCTTGTACAAAACTATCCTTATACCAAAACCAGACCAAGACATTGCAAGAAAATATAGCTGCAAACCAATATCCCTCAAGAGCATAGACACAAAAATTGGTAACAAAAGGCTAGCAAATCGAACGCAACAATACATAAAAGAAAATTTTTATGACCAAATAGGGTTACTCTCAAAATATAAGTTCTCTTGAACATTTGGAAATCAATACATGAAGTTAATCATATTAATAGACTACAAAAGAGAGCCATACCATCACCTCAAATGATGCACATCCTAGGCAGAACAATGGCACCCAAATGTATCTACGTATTAATCTCTGTAGCCTGTGAGTATGTTACCTTACCTGGCAGAAAATACTTTGCAGATGTGATGAAGTTGAGGATCTTGAGATGTGGAGATTATCCTGGATGATCTGGGTGGGCCAATGGAATCACAAAGGTCCTTATGTATAAGGAGGTGGCAGGAAAATGAGAGTGAAGAGTAGGACATGTGATGTCAGAAGCAGAGGTCAGAGAAGAGAGAGGTTGGAAGATGCTATGCTGCTGCCTTTGGACATGGAGAAAGGGACAGGAACCAAGGAGTAGAGGTGGCCTCTAACATAGGAAAGGCAAGGAACAGATTCTTCCCTAGTAGCCTCAGAGGAACATAACACTGTAGACACATTGACTTTGGCCGTGTAAAACCCATTTCAGATTTCTGCCCTCCAGAACTCTAAGATAACAAACTTGTGTTGTATTAAGCCACTGAAGCATGTGGTAATTTGTTAGAGCTGCAAGAGGATACTAATCTAATTCGGAAAAAGCATTTAACAGACTGTAACACCTACTCAGATGAAAAGTTCTCTGGAAACCAGGAATAGGAGAGACTCCTCAACCTGATAAAGGTCACCTAAAACATACTTCACAGTTAAAAGGTGAAAGCTTTCCTCTTAAGATCTCTCACCACTCCTGATCAGCACTGGACTGGCAGTCCTCACTAGGGCATTAAGGCAAGATTTTAAAGTATACAAAGTGGAAAGGAAGGAGTAAAATTGTCTTTATTCATAGATGAAATAAACCATCTATATGGACAATCTTTAAGTATCTTTTAAAAAAATTACTAGAACTACTACTGATGAGATAAGCAAGGTTGCAGGATATGAGGTTGGTAAACAAAAGTCAGTTACAGTTATCTATTGTGAAAACAAGCAACTAGAATTTTAAACAAAAATGTCATTCATAATTCATGCAAAACATGAACGACTTACAGGTGAATTTAACAAAATGTGAGTGAAGTTGTAAAATGATACACAGTAGGAATTGCCTAGAGAAATTCACAACCAAGTAAATGAAACGAGAGATGGATCATGTGTTTGTATTTTTTTTTTTTTTTTTTTTTTTTTGCGGTACGCAGGACTCTCACTGTTGTGGCCTCTCCCGTTGCGGAGCACAGGCTCCGGACGCGCAGGCTCAGCGGCCATGGCTCACGAGCCGAGCCGCTCGGCGGCATGCGGGATCTTCCCGGACCGGGGCACGAACCCGTGTCCCCTGCATCGGCAGGCGGACTCTCAACCACTGCGCCACCAGGGAAGCCCCCCATGTGCCCCCGTGTGTTTGGATTTTAAGGCTCAAATATGTTAAGAAGTAAAGTGTCCCACGGTTGATCTATTGATACACAGCACTTCGAATGACTAGAAAGCAACAAGATACTTCTACAACGTCTACTGACATACAAAGGATTGGAATAGCCCAAACAACACAGAAAGAGAATCACATATTTGGAATTCTCACATTGCCTAACTTTGTAACTTACTACAAAGGTACAGTCATCAAGATAGTGTGGTACTAGAAAAAGGATAGACGTATAAACAAATAGAAAATGAATAGAAAGTCCAGAAAGAGACGTACACATATAAGGGCAATTGCTTTTCAACAATGGTGCTAATGTAATCCATTGGGGCAAAATACGCTTTCAACAAATATTGAAGAAGCATTGAGTATGCATATGGAAAAATGTGACTTTCACATTACTTCAAATGACATACAAATATAAGCCAAAATAGATAATATGCATACATGTAAAGGGGAAAATTATAAAACTTGCTCATGAAAAACCTATGTTAGTTAGTTAGGCAAAGACTTCTTAGAACACAAAAAGCATGAGCAGTAAAAGAAAAAATCAGAAAACTATAAAGAAAAAATTTTAAATGCAAATGAGAAATTTTGCTCCTTGGAAGATCCTGTTAAGAAAATAAAATCCAGTCACAGAAGAAAAGAGCACATTTGTAATACAGAACTTACTTGCACATCTGAATATATAAAAATCTCTTACAACTCAATAACGGGAACCCATAACTTGTTTTTAAAATGGGCAAAATATTTGAACAGTCATTACCCTAAATATGATACATCAAAGGCAAGTAAACACATATAAAGTTGCTCAAAATCATTAGTCAACAGGGAAATAAAATTTAAACCCAAATGAGATGGCACACCACAACTACTAGAATGAATACAATTCATATGGCTGAGTATGGCAAGGGCTGGTGAGGTGGAGCCACTACAGATTTCAGACGTGTGGGCACAAAGATTAGGTACTTCCATAAAAGTTTGGCAGCTTATTATCAAGGTACGCATACGACTACCGCATAATCTAGTCATTCCAACCCTAGGTATTGAACCCAGAGAAATAAGAGCACATGCCAACAGCAAACTTGTACATGGATCTTAGTAGCAGCTTTATTCATAATGTCTCCAAACTGAAAACATCCTAAATGTCCATCAATTGGTGACTGGATTATCAAACTGTGGCATATTCCTACAAAGGGTCAAAAGGAACAAACCACCAACATAAACAATGCCTAGGAAAATCAAAAGAATTAAGTGGAAGACCAGAAACAGGATACTGCATACCTTCTGATTCATTTTATACACAATTCTTGAGAAGTCAGAACTAAAATGAGACAAGGAAGGTTGTTGATTGCCCAGGGCTAGAAGTGGGATGAGGAGAATGACTGCAGAGGCACATGGGGAACTTTGTGGGACACTGGAAATGTTCTCTATCTTGATATTGGTGGTGGTTACACAGACGTTCCAATTTGTCAAAACTCATCAAAGTGTACACTCAAATGAATATAGTTTATTGAGTGTAAATTGTGTCTCAACAAAACCAAGAAATAAATGGAGCGTATAAAAAGCAAAATATCTGAAAGCAAGAAATGAACGGATACATTCTCAACAGGTAAGACATGGTAGAGAGAGAATCAGTGTGCTAGGTAAAAATACACAGGATAAAATAGAGAGAGAAAAAAGGATGGAAAATACAGAATAGGTAGTAAGAGATATAGTGGATGCAGAGGCTAACATAGGCCTGCTATTTTAATTGGAGTTCCATGAAGACGTGACAGAGAGAAAAGGTTCTAGGCCACAGTTGAACAGATAGGGACCATGGTGCTTCCAAAACTGACAAATAACATGTCCCTTCGAGACTCAAGAAACACTAAGGAGCCGAAGCAGGATAATTCTGAAGTAAACATCTCTTAAATTTGTATAGTCAAACTGCTGAAAAGCGAACAAGGAGAACATCACAAAAGCAACCAGGGAAAATCAAGCCATGGTCTTCAAAAGAGGGCGATGAGACTGACAATTGACTTTGAACATAGTCAAGGAAGCCAGAAGTATGTAGAATGATACATTCAAAGTGCTCAAAGAACAGAACGGCCAATGTAGAGCTCTATAACCAGGAAAAAGATCTTTCAAGATGAAGGTGAAATAAAGATATTTTCAAACAACCAAGAGGGTGACTGTTTCATATTCTTACCATATGATCCAGCCATCATGCTCCCTGAGATTTACACAAACTTGCTGAAAACTTTTGTCCATGCAAAAACCTGCACACAAATGTTCATAATTGCTAAAACTTGGAAGCAATCATACAGCATGGTGATCACAGTTAATAATAATGAATTGTATAATTGAAGTTTGCTGAGAGAATAGATATCAAGTGTTCTCACCACGAGAAAAGGGTAACCATGTGAAGGGATGGATATGTTAATTAGTGTGACTGTGGTAGTCATTTCACCATGTATATTTATGTCAAATCATCTCACCGTACCTCCTAGATATATACGATTTTTATCTTACTAAAGCTGAAAAAACAAAGGATGCCTGGCAACAGGTGAATGGGTAAACGGTGGTACATCCATAGAATGCAATACTATTCACTAATAAAGAGAAATGAGCGATCAAGCCACAAAGAGACATTTAGGAACCTAAAAAGCGCATTGCTACATGAAAAAAGCCAATCTGAAAAGGCTACCTTCTCTATAGTTCCAAGTGGACAATATCCTGGAAAAGGCAAAAGTATGGAGACAGTACAAAGGTCGCCAGGATTCCAGGGGAGTGAAGGAAAGAGGAATAGGTGGAAGAAAAAGGCAATTTTAGGACAGTGAGACTATTTTGTATGTGGCAGTAATGATGGACACACGTCATTTTACGTTTGTCAACAGTACAACACAAAGAGTAAGAGTTGACCCGAATGCAAGCTATGGGCTTTAGTTAATAATTTTCAATTGTAACTCATGGACCACAATAACGCCAGATGTAAATGACAGGGGAAACCAAGAGCAGGGTGCAGGTGGCGGGGAGAAGGAGTACGTGGCAACTCTCTGTACTTTCCGATCAATTTTACTATAAGCATGGACTTGAGTCATGAGTCCCAGACTTTTAGTGCATATGGCAGAACAGGTGTAAAATGAGCATGTTATTGATGGTGGGGAAAAGGGGAGATGTTACTGAAAGCTTTGGACTACATTGCAATCAAAGTTAATAAAGAATGTATATTATTTTTTTTAATTTACTATAAGCATAAATCTGCTCTAAAAATAAACTCTATTAATTTAAGTTAGAAAGGGAAAAGGTTTCCCCAGCACATCCACACTAAAGAAGGTACTTAAGTGTGTTCTTTAAGAACAGAAACAATGACCTCTGATCAAACGTAAAGACATGGAAGTAATGAAGAGTGACGTACAAGATAAACATGTGCATATATTTAAATGATATTGGCCTTATAAACTGATACTAAAAATAATAACGTCTCTTGAGGTTAAAACTGTCTGTGTTTGTGTGTTTATATCTATGAGGGATTAAAATTCATTACAGCAACAATATTAAAGTAAGGAGTGGGTAAATATAGACCACGTGTTCTAACGTACTTACGTTTTCTGCGATGAGATAAAGGGACCAATTTATTTTAGACTTTGAGAAGTTAAGAATGCAAGTTGTAGTCTCCAAATAACCACTAAAAGAATAGTAACAGAGTGAATAACTATCAAGGTGATAGAGGTGGGAAATAGAAAAAAATTTAAATTAATCAAAAAGAAGACAGCAAAACTAAGAGATAAATGAGCATAGAGAAACAGGAATAATAGAAAATAGTAAGGTGGTAGATATAAAGCTAAGTATATCAATAATCACATTAAAGGTAAATACTCCAATCAAAAACAACAACAACAACACAAAGATTAGCAAGCTGATTGAAGGAGGAGGAGGAGGAGGAAGAGGAGAAGGAGGAGGCAGAAGAAGAAAAAGAAGGCAATATATGCTTACGGTATATGTTGCTTCAAATATAAGTATGCAGAAAAGTTAACATTACAAGTTGGTAAAATATGTACCTGAAAAGTACTAATCAAAACAAGCTGGTGTACCTCTTTTTATATCAGAAACTTTGGCCTCTGAGGCAAAAAACCATTACCACAGGTAAATATAATGAGCATTAACAATCATAAAGGGTTCAAATTCACCAGGAAAATAAAACACTTATGAGTCTGTTTGCACCAAATAATGTGATCTCAGTATATGATGTAAACCTTGGCACAGCTGCAAGGACATATACATTACTCCACAATCATAGTGGGAGATTTCAAAACACTTCTCTCCATAAACGATACATCACACGCATAAAAATTTGCAAAGACATGAGAGATTTGAAAAATACAGTGAACAAACTTGACAATATATATTTATACATTCCTACCAACATTCAGCTCAACATTCAACTCCACAACTGCAAGATACACAGTCTTTTCAAGTGCTAACAATGTTTACCAAAAAAGACCACATGTTGACCATAAAGCAAGTCTCAGAAAATTTCAAGACAATGAAATAGTGGAGTATATTCCCTGACCAAAATGCTATTAAGCTATAAGTTAATAAACAACGATAACTAGAAAATCCCCCCTGTTTTAAAATTAATATCCTTCTAAATTACCCAGAGCTCGAAGAAGAAATCAATGAAATTATAAAACATTTTGAACTAATAATGAAGATTTGGGGGATCCAGCTTCAATATGTATACTACCAAAAAAGAAAGGCAAAAAAATCAATGACATGTGCGTCTGTCTCAACAAGGTGATAGAACAGCAGATTCAACACAACGAAAGCAGGAGAAATGAAATAAGAACAAGAGCATTAATCAGTTAAAGATAAAATAGCCAAGGTTGGTTCTTGGTAAAGACAGCACAACTGACAGTCAGCTCATGTAAGCTCGAACAAAAAAAGAGAGAAGTTATCTTAAAATCAATGTCTGGAATGAATGAGGAGACATGATCATAGATACAATAAAGATATCAAAAGATCATTAGTCAAAATCATGAGCAACTTTATGCAAGAAATGTGAAGAGTTAGATATAATGTACAAGTTTCAAGGAAGCACAACAAAATGACACCAAAACAAACGAAAAACCTAAATTGTCCTATAAATACTAAATGAATGGAATCTGAAGAAAACAACAGCAAAAACGATTTCCATATTCTGATGGCCCCACCAATCAATTCTACAAAACTTGAAAGAAGAAAGAACAGCAATCTTACATACAAGGCAGAAAGTATAAAAAACAGGACTCACTTCCCAGCTTGTTCTAGGAGGCCTAAACATTATAAGACATGAAATATACAGGCCAGTATTTCACATAAACATAGAAGGAAACATTGTGAATGAAACACTGGCAAAACCAATCCAGTTATATGCTTTGAAAGGATAATATATCACAAATAAGTCAAGACTACTCTAGAAATGAAGTGGTTCAACACTTGAAAAATGAATGTATTTCATAGAATTAACATATTAAGGATAAAAAATATTATATTTCCTATAGATGCAGAAAAAGTATTGTGTGAATTTGATTGTCAAAAAATAAACATCCAAGGATGTGGAGAAAAGGGAACCCTTGTGCATTGTTGGTGGGAATAAAATTGGTATAGCCACCATGGAAAACAATGTGGAGGCTCCTCAAAAAATTAAAAGTAAAACTACCATAAGATCCAAGAATCCCACTTCTGAGTATACATCCTAAGTAAAGGAAGTCACTATCTCGAAGAGATATCTGAACTCTCCTGTTCATTTCAGCACTATGCAAATTAGCCAAGATTTGGAAACAACCTAAGTATCCATCGGCAGGTAAATGTGTAAAGAAAATGCAAGATATATATATAACGGAATATTATTCAGTCATTAAAAAAAGAATGAAATCTTGGCATTTTGACAATATGAATGGGCCCTGAGGGCAGTATGCGAAGAGATATAGGTCAGAAAGTGAAAGGCAAATACTGTGTGTTCTCACGTATATGTGGAATCTAAAAAAGCCAAACTCATAGAAACAAAATAGATTGGTGGTTGCCAGAGGCAGGAGAGTGGGGGAAATGGATGATGTTTGTCAAAGGCTACAGACTTCTAGTTAAAAGACGAAAAAGTTCTGGGGGTCTAATGCACAGCCTTGTGATTATACTTAATACTGTAACACATACTTAAAAGTTCTAAGGGAGTAAATCTTAAATGTTCAAAACACACCACACACACACACACACACACATTGTAATTATGTGATAAAAGGAAGCTGTTAACTAACCTTATTGTGGTAATCATTTCACAGCACGTACCTGTATGAAATCATCACGTTGTATCCCTTAAGCCTACACAATGTTATATGCCAACTATGTATCAATAAACTGGTAAATAATTTAAAATGCAATATAAAAATAACATCCATTTATGATTTTAAAAAATCCTCCTAGCAAACTGGGAATAAAAGGGAACTGTCTTAATCCAATCAGAATATCTTTTAAAAGCCTACAAAATCCACCTCACTTAGTGATGAAATGTTGAAAACTTCCCCTATGAGATCATGAAAAAGACCAGGCTATCCATTATCACCACAGACATTGCCACAGGGGAAGAAAGTAATAAAAGTGATCCTGCAAGTACAGCCTTAAAGGAATCAGAGAACATGGGTATGAGTGTTCACCACAGTAACATTTTTAATACTGCAGGGCTGGAAAGCTACTGAAATGTCCATTAAACATAGAAGGTATAACTAAGTTGTGGTATGTTCATACAAATTTAATTACTATTCAGTAATGGAAATCAATAAACTACAGCTAACACTACGACAAAAATGAACAGCAATACATAAAAATATAATGTCGCCAAAAGAAAGCTAGATTATAAGAATACGTGTTTAGGGGTGCAGGAGGGATAAATTAGGAGTTTGGGATTAGCAGATACAAACTACTACATATAAAATAGATAGAAAACAAGGTCCTAATGTATAGCACAGGGGAACTATATTCAATGTCCTGTAATAAACCACAATGGAAAAGAATATGAAAAAGAATATATATATATATATATATATATATATATATATATATCTGAATCAGCTTGCTGTACAGCAGAAACTAGCACAACATTATAAATCAACTATTCTTCAATAAAAAATTTCTTTAGAAGGATACGTATTTATTATGTGTAATAAGTTTCACAAACAGGTAAAATTATAGTGCTAAAAGTCAAATACTGGTTAGATTTGCTGAGGTGGCAGATGGTAGTGACCAAGTAGAGGCACGATGGTGCTTTTGGGTTGCCGGCAACGCCGAATCTCTTGACCTGGATTGCAGTTACTCAGTCGTTTGTGATGTAAAAATTTACTGAGCAGAACATTTACGTTTCGTGCAATTCCATTTTTGTGTTGTATTCCATTGAAAAGTTAATACTATTCAGATAAATAGACTCCCACGACCATACATAAAGAATAGACTCTTCGGTGATTTGTATATTTTCTGACCACTATAAACTATAAAATGCCATTAAAACTATAAACTGATAACAAAGATCATTAGAAAATACCCCATATGTTTGTAAACGAAGACATACCTCCTAAACAACCCATGGCTCTGAGAAGAAATCATTGAAATTAGAAAATATTTTGAACTAATATTGAAAATGTGGGGACCATTGCCTGCTATAATTATGAAATCTCTACTCTTGGGATGGTTTGATTACCCAGGGAAGAACCTCCTGCATCTATGGGAAAAGGCAAGATGCCGGCACTTTGTATAGCAAATTGGGCATGAGGCTGAGGATCGAACTTTTACGTACAGTACATTTTTCACTTAAATCCCTATGTTGGGTTTGGATGCCTGCTTTCCCCTGAGGTTCCAAGTCCATAAGTCTGCTGATTCACTCCCTCCAGGGAGTAAGTCTCTCCTCAAACTCCCTAGGGTTTGGAGAAGGCAATTTGCCCAGGCTACAGGTTGTTGAGAGGGGCTCTGGGTGTCTAAATGTTTCATAACTATACCTAAGAGCAATCGTGCAATTTACAACCCCCACTACTACCCCTAACTTGTAGGGGTACTTGCCGTTGCCAATCTCGCAGACAGTTTGAAGGTCTGGTGAGGGAGGTTAAAGACTGTTGCTTTGGGGCTTTCCTCACTGCTCGGCTCTTAAATCAGCTAAGTCAGATAGCACTCATCTGTCTGCTTTCCACCTTCTAATACTTTATAATTATTCTTGTCTCCTCGCCCATTCTTTTTGTCCTTGTGGGGTTAGGCCTCTAAGAAAAAGGATCTAGCCAGGTGAGAGGGAGGAGGAAGAGATGGAAGAAGAAAGAATGAGCAAGAGAATGGATGAAGGACACAAACAAAGGTGCCGCTGTGGAACTTGGAAGCAGGAAGAAGGATGCACTGACAAGATGAAACAGCTCCTTACCCTGTTTTGGTCTGTTTGTTAGTCAGATTCCAAGAAGTGGGCATCCCGTTGGACTTCATGTTTACACCTTCAAGAGTGGGCTGGACACCTTATGTGAGAATCCCATCATGCTGCAAACGATGGAAGAAGGTAGTTGCCCCCCACGTGAAAGAGAAGGCAGTTACCTAAAGAGGCAATAAGACAATGCTGGGTGGCAGGATGCCAAATACCGATGACAGTTCCTTCACTGAACCCACCACGGAAATTAGGTCCCCTATTGTTCACGCTCATAGCTCCTTGTTGTTTAATTCCATATCACTTATCATAATTTGCAATGGAACGGTAATGTCTGCAATTAATTTTATGATGCACTGTCCGATGAAGCCGGAAGCTCAAAATAAATGGCCTATGTTAGGTCAATCATAATTGAGTGAATGAATTCTTAGTCACTTCATACTAGGGGCAGGCGAGGGGGTGGGAGGAAGAACAAAATACAGAGGGAAGGAAGGAGGGCAAAGAGCGAGGCAGAGTGGAGGACCAGAAGGAAAAACTAAGGAGGGAGAGAAGAGGCGAGGGATACGGGAAGACAGAGGGGGGAGAAACTGAACGACAATGAAGGGAGGACAGAGCGAGGCGGGAGAGGAGAGATGAGAGGGAGATGACGTATGTTGTTGAAGGGGTCGTAGCACAGCTTCGCCCACAAGAATCCTATGGGCCAGCCAGCATGATGCAGAGAATGACGTCTGTTTTCATTGTGCGTGTGCATGTGCGTGCGCGCATGCATGCACCTTCGTGTTTTCTGTGTAATAATGATTGCAGGGATCAACGTGCCTGTGGAAATTGTGAATTCTTTCAATATGAGCGCTTTGCTCATATTGAAAGAATTTGCTCGAATCTCTTCTCCCAAGGGCCTTTGTGTCAAGACCACCTTTGCTTTCCGCCCACAGTCCAATGCATCACTCAGCTTCAGTTTCCATGGTAACCAAGGTATTGTTTCCTGTCATGTCTAGGGACTAAGGATGAGACAAAGAGAAAGGCAGAGAAACGTGTGAGCTCTGTCTTCCTCTGAGGTACACAAGCTACTATTTAGGGATTTAAAAATCACATTCTATTTAATTCTACGTTGCCCTGCACCCACTGCCTGGTGGAGGAGGATAGAAATTGTAGAGCAGCCCAGTATGAATCTAGAATTTCTACCTCTCCACAGTGCACTTACATGGTTAGGAGACGTAGGCTTCCTTGACCTTTAGCCACCTTCTTACCAGCAATTTTTTGTTACCTCCAAACCATGCCCATGGATTCCAGGACTCCGGCTACCCAACTCACTTCCCCTGTTCTCACCTTGTAGCCTCTGTCTCACTGTGTGGGTTTCCAGTAGCCCCAATTTTCTAGCACGAACCTCAGTTACAGCCAGGTTTCAGAAGTACTGCTCCCAGAAAAGTTCCATGATCCCCAGTAGGGAAGTCACACAGGACAGATGACTCCCTCCTCTCCTCTTTGTTCTGGGAGACCTCTACCCAGACCATGAGACCAGTTGATAGAGCTCCCACTTCCTGCCCCACTCCTGTTTTAGCAGGGCCTTAGGGAGACTCAGAGGAGAGAGGTCTCTGCTAGCCTCCTGAATTTGGAAAGCAGCAGAACTAAGCAAGCACCTCTTTCCCACCCCCTTATCCCAAATAACCAATTACCTCCTTTGCATTTTCTCCTCATTTCAGAGGCCGGACAACCACGGTCCCAGGCAGGACGTGAGATGTCTCAGGGCACCAGTTTGTGAGCAACAGCAGCACAAAACCTGGGGGTATGTCCCCATCTACCCCTCCCTTCTCTCTCAGTGTTGTAGGATGTCTCTAGAAGTCCATTTGTCCAGCCCTGCTATCATTTACGGGGTCCCAGCTGCCCACCACTTCCTGTGTACTGCAACCCCTCAATCCAAAGTGTCTAAAGAATCTCATTTCCACTCCAACTGAATGACCCGCACTGAACCGAAACCAAAGGCTTGCCCATCCTCCTGACCTCGGGGTCTTTTTCAGATGTCCATCTGTTTTTGGAAAGGGGGTTTGCCTCGTATCCACTCTCAGTATCCACTTGCCAGGTGCTTCTCTGTGTCATACCTCTTTCAGAGGATACCAGATCTGCTTGGATGCTGGTCTCTGCCTGGATGTCTGGGAAGAGAGTCCCTTGGAGTAGGACCAAAGAGGAACAGTAATGCAAGGAAGGTAATGTTTTCCTGGAATGTCCTGCTCCTTAAATCGCCCCAAACACCACTCTAGACTGTATGGGAGAAGCACATTTTAACAACAGGTGAAAGGTAACTGAGGGAATGATAATAGGGAACAAAACTACTAGGAAATGATGGCTAAATATCAATGTTCCTAAAGTCCAGGGAAAATCACCCAACTCCTGCTCTCCCCGCCCCCAAAAAAGTTAAGGCCTTCCGGGAAGATTCTATTCTGGGTTGATCTCTGTTCCTAGCTTTTCTTGAAGACTGCCCTTTTCTCTCCCTTGAAAAGGAGAAAGTCCCCTCCATTAATATCCTCCATTGTAAGGATTTCTTCTTCTCTTAGCAGTGGGATCTACCCAAATTTTCACCCTCCCCTGAATATGCAAACACACAGAGACACTCACAGACATGCCAATAGAACTATCAGTGGCACGCAATAATCCCTAACCCATACATTTCTCAAAACTGAAATTTGTCAGTCTAGATTAACCTTCAGAACTCAATCTGGATCTCTTGGACTTCAAAGCGCATTTCCTCATCCTCTGGCCATTGCTGGTGCACTAATCTCTCATTCTCAGTTTGGCCTTGCATGGGGATGTAAGTATCAGCACATCTGTAAGTAAGAGTGTGAAGCATGGGGCACGTGGGTTATAATTTTAACAAAGTCAGTGTCTCCAGTTGATCTAATCTTTACCCTCACCTTTTAAAAGATTTAACCGCTGCAGATGACCACTGTTTCTCTTGCATCTCCATCTTCTCCTGCTCTAGTGGTTATTCCCACCAGCATACAATCAAGCTCCACTGTCCTCCATTTTAAACAATACCTTCCCTTGGTGACACTTCCCTACCAACTATTGTTCCATATATCTGCTGCCCTTCACAGCAAAACTTTCATGATAAGTTGTCTCCACTTCCACACCTCCACCTCTGACAAGTTTTGCATGCCCTTCTGTCTTCTAAACTGATTTTTTCTTGTTCTCCAATAACTAGCATGATGTCAAATCAAAGCATCATTCCTCCGCCCCTGTTTGACTTCTTAGTCTTTGAACTTGCTGCCTACTTCCTCTTCCTTGAAATCTTCTGGATTTCATGAAATCGCTCTCTCCTGGTTTTCTTCCTTCCTGTGTGGCTCCTATTCCTTTGACTCAGTTTTGGGGGCTCCTCTTCCTCTAAGCTCGTCTACAGGTTGCCACGCTCTAGGTTGTGGCTTTGGGCTCTCTTTTCCTTCTTTTGTGCATTTTCTCTCTTAGAAGTGTCTTTTAATCAATTTGTACACATTGAATATGTACAGCTATTTGTATGTCAATCATACCTCAATAAAGCAGTCTAATAAAATGCTTCTTTTCCTTTTATGACTATAAATAATATCTACATCTGCCAATCTCTGTGTGAATCAGGGTGTGCGATTATGGTCAACAGAACAAGGCTCAGGATCGCTTAACCAAAAATAAATCTTACTCAAGGATATCAGGTTGCTCATGTTGTCCATTGAGACCTGGAGAACCAGGATTGGAAAGCAAGCAGGAACTAGGTGAGCCTGAGAAGTAGAACCAAACATGAAAGTCATGCCTGAAGAATAGCGTAATTTTGATATTTTTGCTTGTAGCATTGCAGAGGTTGCATTGGGGGCTATATCTCCCATATCATTTCCTATTACAAACCTTTATATTTATCTGTTTTATAAATAATTTAAAGAATATCTGTACTTTTATACTGATATATAGGCATGCATAGACGTATGTAAATCTAGCAATATACTATGAACACTATGGGTGCCTTTAGAAATTCTTTTTTTCATTTTAAATAATTGATTGAGATACATTCAAATACCATAAAAGTCATACTTTAAAGTGTACAAGGCAGTGATTGTTAGTATATTCATAGAGGTTTGCAACTGTCATCATAATATAATTCAAGAACTTTTTCTTTCAAAAAGAAACTCAGAATGTATTAAAGTCACTTCCAATCCCTCCCCTTTCTCCAGTCCCTGGGAATCTCTTTACTGTTTCTCACACTTTGCATACATTTAACATTCCAAGTAGAAGGATTATACAGTAGATGGACTTTTTTAACTGCCTTCTCTCATTAATCATTATGTTTTCTACAACATAATCATTATGTTGTAGCATGTGAACACCTTATTCCTTTTATTGTGAAATAATATTTTATTATATGGATATACCACATTCTCATTAGCCATTCATCATTTGATGGACATTAGTGTTGTTTCCACCGTTTGGCCATTATGAATAACGTTTTAAGGGAAACTATTGTACAGGGTTTTCCTTGAAATATTTTCAGTTCACTTCAGTACATGTTTAGAGTCAAATTGTCAAGTCAGAAAGTAACTGTAAAATTAGAGCACTCTCTAACACCATACACAAAAATAAACTCAAAATGCATTAAATACCTAAATGTAAGGTCAGACACTATCAAACTCTCAGAGGAAAACATAGGCAGAACACTCTATGACATAAATCACAGCAAGATCCTTTCTGACCCACCTCCTAGAGAAATGGAAGTAAAAACAAAAATAAACAAATGGGACATAATGAAACTTAAAAACTTTTGCACAGCAAAGGAAACCATAAACAAGACAAAAAGACAACCCTCAGGATGAGAGAAAATATTTGCAAATGAAGAAACTGCCAAAAGATTAATCTCCAAAATTTACAAGCAGCTCATGCAGCTGAATATCAAAAAATCAAACAACCCAATCCAAAAATGGGCAGAAGACCTAAATAGACATTTCTCCAAAGAGGATATACAGATTGCCAACAAACACATGAAAGAATGCTCAACATCACTAATCATTAGAGAAATGCAAATCAAAACTACAACGAGATATCATCTCACACCGGTCAGAATGGTCATCATCAAAATATCTAGAAATAATAAATGCTGGAGAGGGTATGGAGAAAAGGGAACACTCTTGCACTGTTGGTGGGAATGTAAGTTGATACAGCCACTATGGAGACCAGTATGGAGGTTCCTTAAAAAACTACAGATAGAACTACCATACGACCCAGCAATCCCATTACTGGGGGTATACCATAATTCAAAAAGATTCATGTAGCAAAATGTTCATTGCAGCTCTATTTACAATAGCCCAGAGATGGAAACAACCTAACTGCCCATCATCGGATGAATGGATAAAGAAGATGTGGCACATATATACAATGGAATATTACTCAGCCATAAAAAGAAACGAAATGGAGCTATTTGTAATGAGGTGGATAGACCTAGAGTCTGTCATACAGAGTGAAGTAAATCAGAAAGAGAAAGACAAATACCATATGCTAACACATATATATGGAATTTAAGAAAAAAAATGTCATGAAGACTCTAGGGGTAAGACAGGAATAAAGACACAGACCTACTGGAGAATGGACTTGAGGATATGGGGAGGGGGAAGGGTGAGCTGTGACAAAGTGAGAGAGAGGCATGGACATATATACACTACCAAACGTAAGGTAGATAGCTAGTGGGAAGCAGCCACATAGCACAGGGATATCAGTTCAGTGCTTTGTGACCGCCTGGAGGGGTGGGATAGGGAGGGTGGGAGGGAGGGAGACGCAAGAGGGAAGAGATATGGGAACATATGTATATGTATAACTGATTCACTTTGTTATAAAGCAGAAACTAACACACCATTGTAAAGCAATTATACCCCAATAAAGATGTTTAAAAAAAAAAGAAAAAAAAAAGAACTACCATACGACCCAGCAATCCCACTACTGGGCATATACCCTGAGTAAACCATAATTCAAAAAGAGTCATGTACCAATAGGTTCATTGCAGCTCTGTTTACAATAGCCAGGACACGGAAGCAACCTAAGTGTCCATCAACAGATGAATGGATAAAGAAGATGTGGCACATGTATACAATGGAATATTACTCAGCCATAAAATGAAACGAAATTGAGTTATTTGTAGTTAGGTGGATGGACCTAGAGTCTGTCATACAGAGTGAAGTAAGTCAGAAAGAGAAAAAGAAATATCGTATGCTAACACATATATATGGAATCTAAGAAAAAAAAAAGGTCACGAAGAACCTAGGGGTAAGACGGGAATAAAGACACAGACCCACTAGAGAATGGACTTGAGGATATGAGGAGGGGGAATGGTAAGCTGTGACAAAGTGAGAGAGTGGTATGGACATATATACACTACACATCATCACCAATACTTGTTATTGTCTGCCTTTTTTATCTTGCCATTCTACAAGATGTGAAGTTCCATCTCATGTGTGATTTTGATTTTCCTTTTCCTGATGACTAATGATGTCCAGCATCTTTTTTCTTTTTAAACATCTTTATTGGAGTATAATTGTTTTACATTGTTGTGTTAGTTTCTGCTGTATAAAAAAGTGAATCAGCTATACGTATACGTATATCCCCATCTGCCCTCCCTCTTGTTTCTCCCTCCCACCCTCCGTAACCCACCCCTCTGGGTGGTCACAAAGCACCGAGCTCATCTCCCTGTGCTATGTGGCTGCTTCCCACTAACTATTTTACATTTGGTAGTATATATATATCACTGCCACTCTCTCACTTCGTCCCAGCTTACCCTTCCCCCACCCCATGTCCTCAAGTCCATGCTCTACATCTGCATCTTTATTACTATCCTGCCCCTAGGCATTTCAAAACCTTTTTTTCCCCCTTAGATTCCATATATATGTGTTAGCATACGGTATTTGTTTTTCTCTTTCTGACTTACTTCACTCTGTATGACAGATGTAGATCCATCCATCTCACTACAAATAACTCAATTTCGTTTCTTTTTATGGCTGAGTAATATTCCATTGTACATCTGTCACATCTTCTTTATCCATTCCTCTGTCGATGGACACTTAGGTTGTTTCCATGTCCTGGCTATTGTAAATAGTGCTGCAATGAACATTGTGGTTATATGTACCACATCTTCTTTATCCTTTCCTCCAACGATGGACATTTAGGTTGCTTCCATTCCTTGGCTACTGTAAACAGTGCTGCAATGAATATTGGGGTGCATGTTTCCTTTCAAACCATGTTTTTCTCAGGATATATGCCCAGGAGTGGCATTGTAGTGTCATATGGTAGCTCTATTTTTAGTTTTTTAAGGAACCTCCATACTGTTCTCCATAGTGACTATACGAATTTACATTTCCACCAACAGTGCAGGAGAGTTCCCTTCTCTCCACACCCTCTCCAGCATTTATTGTTTCTGGATTTTTAAAAATTAATTAATTTATTTGTTTTTATTTTTGGTTGTATTGGGTCTTCGTTGCTGTGTGCGGGCTCTCTCTAGCTGTGGTGAGTGGGAACTACTCTTTGTTGCAGTGCACTGGCTTCTCATTGTCATGGATTCTCTTGTTGCAGAGCATGGGCTCTAGGCACAAGGGCTTCAGTAGTCGTGGCTCGTGGGTTCTAGAGCACAGGCTCAGTAGTTGTGGTGCACGGGCTTAGTTGCACCACGGCATGTGGGATCTTCCCGGATGAGGACTCAAGCCCATGTCCCCTGCATTGACAGGCAGATTCTTAACTACTGCACCACTAGGGAAGCCCCTGTTTCCAGATTTTTTGATGAGAGCCATTTTGACTGGTGTGAGGTGATATCTCATTGTAGTTTTGATTTGTATTTCTCTAACGATTAGCGATGTTGAACATCTTTTCATGTGCATCTTGGCCATCTGTTTGTCTTCTTTGGAGAAATGTCTATTTAGATCTTCTGCCCATTTTTTGATTGGGTTGTTTGTTTTGATGATTTACAAAGAGCTCCATGAGCTGTTTGTAAATTTTGAAGACTAATCCCTTGTCAGTCATATCATTTGCACATATTTTCTCCCAATCTGTGGGTTGTCTTTTCATTTAGTTTATAGTTTCCTTTGCTGTGCAAAAGCTTTTGAGTTTAATTAGGTCCCGTGTGTTTATTTTGAGATGGATCAAAAAAGATATTGCTGCAACTTATGTCAGAGAGTGTTCTGCCTATGTTTTCCTCTAGGAGTTTTATAATGTCCTGTCACGCATTTAGGTCTTTAATCCATTTTGAGCTTATTTTTGTGTATGGTGTCAAAGAATGATCTAATTTCATTTTTTTTACAAGTAACTGTCCAGTTTTCCCAGCACTATTTGTTGAAGAGACTGTTTTTCCACCATTGTATATCCTTGCCTCCTTTGTCATAGATTAATTGACCATAGGTGCGTGGGTGTATTTCTTGGCTTTATATCCTGTTCCCTTGATCTATATTTCTGTTTTTGCGCCAATACCATACTGTCTTGATTACTGTAGCTTTGTAATATAGTCTGAAGTCAGGAAACCTGATTCCTCCAGCTCCGGGTTTCTTTCTCAAGATTGCACTGGCTATTCGGGGTCTTTTGCGTCTCCATACAAATTTTAAGATTTTTTGTTCCAAGACCACATCTTGATTACTGTTGCTCTATAGTAAGTTTCAAATCAGGAAGTGAGAGCCTTCCACTTTGTCTTTTTCAAGATTATTTTTGGCTTTTCTAGGTTCCTTGCATTTCCATGGGAATTTTAGGATTAGCTTGTCAATTCTGGCAGAAATAGCCTGCTGGGATTTTTAATAGGGATTACACAATATCTGTAGATCATGTTGTGAAATATTACTATTTTTAACAATATAAAGTCTTCCAATCAGTGAATAAGGGATGCTTTTCCATTAATTTAGGTCTTCTTTAGTTTCTTTCAACAATATTTTGTGGTTTTCAGTGTATAAGTCTTACACTTCTTTTGTTAAATTTATTTCTAAGTATTTTATTTCTGTGGATACTGTTATACATGGAATTCTTTTCTTAATTTCTCTTGAAAATATTTCACTGCTAGTGTATAGAAATACAATCAAATTTTTATGATGATCTTATATTTTGCAACCTTGCTAAACTGGATGATTAGTTCCAATAATATTTTCCTTTCTGTCTTCCTTAGTATTTTCTATACACAGGATCATGTCAACTGTGAAATAGTTTTCTTTCTTTCTTTCTAATTTTGAGGTCTTTTAAAAATTTTCTTGCCTAAATGTTATGCTAGAAGCACCAGTACAATGTTGGATAGAAGTGAGAGTGGACATTGTTGTCTTTTTCATTATTTTAGGGCAAAAGTTTTCAGGCTTTCATAGTTACGTATTATGTTGGTTGTTGGGTTTTGGTAGATTGCTTTTATCGAGTTGAGAATGTGCCTTTCTTTTCCTGTTTTCTTCATTGTTTTTATCAAAAAAATGCTTTTGGATTTGTCACATGCTTTTGTCTATTGAAATGATAAGATTTTTCCGTTTATTAAGTCAAGATGACATATTACATTGATTGATTTTTGTATGTTGAGTCAAACTTACATCCCCAGAATAAATCTCACATGATCTTTATGTATAATCTTTTTGTGTGTGTTGCTGGATTCAGTATGTGAGTAATTTGTGGAGGATTTTTGTGCCCATATTATAAGGGGTATTGGTCTTAATTTTGTTTTTTCTTGTTGATGCCTTGTGTGATTTTGGAATTAGGTTAAAGCTATGTTCATAAAATTAGTTAGGAAATGTCCCTTCTTCTCCTATTTGTTGGATCATCTTGTGAAAGTTTGATGTTAATTTTGCTTTAAATATATTTGGTATAATTCACCACTTAAGCCCTCTGATCCTAGGTTTTTCTTTGTGGAAATATAGTTGTTATTAATTCAATCCCTTTAATTGTTATGTCTATTCAGATTTTTTAATTTTACCTTGAGTCAATTTCAGTAGTTAGTGTCTTTTGGAGGATTTGTCCATTTCATCTAGGTTATCTGATTTGTTGGCATTCAGTTGTTCATATCATTCTTCATAATCTTTTTGTTTCTGTAAGGTTTGTGTTAATGTTCTATCTTTCATTTCTGATTTTTGCAATTTGAGTCTTTGTTATTTTATCTTGGTCTAGCTAAAAGCTTTTCAATTTTGTTGATCTTTTCAAAAAATTAACTTTTGGTTTTATTGATTTCCTCTATTATTTTCTATTTTCTTTTCATTTATATCCATTGTAATATTCCTTATTTTCTTCCTTCTACTTGTTTTGGTTTAATTTACTCTTCATTTTCCTGTGTCTTAAATGAATTTTTAATTGTTTCTTCTTTGTTAATAATGGCATTTTTAGCTATACATTTGTTTCTAAGAACTGCTTTCACTATATTCTGTAAGGTTTGGGATCTTGTGTTTTTCATTTCACTCATCTCAAAGTATTTTCTAAGTTTCCTTGTGACTTCTTCTTTGACCCACTGGTTATTTGTTAATTTCCACATACTTTTGAATTATTTAACTCCCTTTTGTCACTTACTTTTAATTCCACTCCATTGTAATAAGAGAACAAGCTTGCATGATTTCATTATTTTCAAAATTTATTGAGGCTTGTGTAATGGCATAATGTATAGTCTATCTTGGAGAATATGCACTTCAGATGATTGTGTACTCTTCTCCTTACTGTTGTTGGGTGAAATGTTTTACAGGTATCTGTTAGTCCTGTATTTTTGATAGTGCTGTTAATGTGTTCTATTACCTGCTATTTTCTGCCTATTTACTCTAATATTACTAAAAGGGAGGTATTGAATTCTCCAATTATTATTGTTGAATTGTCTCTTTCTCCCTTCAATTCTGTCAGTTTTTGCTTCATGTATTGTGAGGCACTGTTGTGATGTACATATATGTTTTGAATTATTATACCTTCTTGATGGATTCAGCATTTTATCATGATAAAAATGTCCCTATTTGTATCTAATTACAACTTTTGTCTTAAAGTATATTTTGTCTAATGATATTTTTGTCTTAAGTCATATTCATACAATTGCTCCAGCTCTCTTTTCATTTTTGTTTGGATGACATACTTTTTCCACCCTTTTATTTTTAAGATACTTGTATCTTTGAATGTAAAGTGTGTCTCTTCTAGACAGCATATAATAAGAGTATTTAAAAAATCTATTCTTCCAATCTCTGCTTTTGATTTTATTGAGGATATTTTCATCTATATTCATAAAGGATATTATTCTGTAGTATACTTTTCATATGATGTCTTTTCTGATTTTAGTAACTGGGTAATGAACACTAGTCTTATAGAATGAGTATAAGGGAGCTTGAGCAAGTTACCTAAGTTTTCTCAGCCCCAAAGACCAATGCTGATGTTGATGGGTTGAGGTGGGTAGGTTTTCTTTCTCTAGGCTATCTTTTCACATGATAATGAGATGGTGACACCTGCTAGCAGTAGAATAAAGAGTGCATGAATAATGAGGATCAGACATCATCTTACAAACCTCTTATCTCACGGGTTCCCCCTTCACCTTTCTATCCATTCTGTCTCTATCAACATTTACATCTACCACAATGAACTCGAAGATGTTTGAGAAATTTTAGATGAAATTTTTCCAAAAGTGGATTTGATAAGAATTCCACATGATGATTTCTAAAATTCAAATATTTTTAGAGGACACAGTTTGATTTAGTAACAATGCTATATTGAAGATTTTATTCATTCCCCTGTCCAGTAATGTGTATTTAGTCTTTAAAGTAGATAATAAGTCTTTGAGTCCAGAGATGGAAACCTGGGAGAAGGAAGAAGCTTAACTGAGGCTCAAGCGATTTTGGCAATCTCAAGAACTGAGTGATGGTAGAAGGGCTTGGTGGGGCTCCTAGGAGAAGGGATGATGGCTGAAGAATCATATGACACACAAACTGGATGGTCAGGCTCATTATACTACAGGAACTCCCAATTTGGTTTGGAAAATAAGACCAAACCCATGACAGTATTAAAGGAAAAAAACAGTGCCATAGAATTTGAAGAACTTTCACAAAGATGAACTTGAAATAGTTACTGCTGTGAGAAATTCAGAGTCTGGTCAGGTAAGCAGGCTTCAAATCAATACCACAATATCTCTCTGATAGAGGTATGGACAATAACTGATGGGAACAGAGAGGAGGAAACAACTTCCTGAAGGAGTCAGGAGTACTTGCACCTGGTTTGTAAGGATGAATTGGAGTTTATCAGCTATCAAAGCTGTGGGAATAACATTCCAAGAAGGAACAAGATTTGCAAAGATACAGGAGAATTTATTTGACAAATATTTATTGAGAACTCTGTGTTTTCTATATACTGTACAAGCCTCTGGGGTTATAGGGGAAATTAACATGGCATCTATCCTGGTCACTAGTGAATGCATGCACCCTGGACCAGGAAGAAAATGTCACAAATCAGTACTCATCGTTTAAAAACACAGGAGTCAAAGGACACATGAGGAAGGACATCTTGTCACCCACTCAGTTTCCCATAGGGGAAGTTAATACCTTGGTATATTCACCATTATTCACAGCTTCATAGGTCCAGAAATTAAGTTTTGCCCATGTATCTAGGAGGATTTTGGCTACAGAGGAATCCCTCACATTGATAAAATCTACCAAACTGACACCCAGATGATCAGTGATACATCTGGATGAACCATCGAAAAAGATTAACATGTATTAAATAATTTTTAAACAAATGATCCATTTTGCTTCACTGAAATTAGTTTTTATGTCCACTTGCCTTTTTTGACAAGTGATGTGGGATTTCCACCATGGTAGTGATAGAAAGTTTAATTGAAAAATATACTTACTGATGTATAATGATTTATCAAGGGAAAATATTAAGCCTTCTAAACACAATAATGAGGATATCATGTGAGATTAATAAATTAAAATTGTTAGCAAAGATATAGTACATGCGAGTGAAATATTTATGTAGATTGAGGTATTTGGTATTAGACTAGCATTTACCATGATCAAATATGGCAAAAAGAGGAATAGTGCTAAACAGATGATTACTGAAGTTCAGGAAACACTGGCATAGTCATTAAGAGTGAGGTTGCTGTCAGAATTGGGACAAAAAAATTTTAAATTTGTATGGAAACACAGAAGACCCCAAATAGCCAAAACATTCTTGAGAAAGAAGAACAGAGCTGGAGGAATCACGCTCCCTGACTTCAGACTATACTACAAAGACACAGTAATTGAAACAGTATGGTATTGGCACAAAAGCAGACACATAAATCAGTGGAACCATATAGAAAACCCAGAAATAGACCCATGCACCTATGGTCAATTAATATACGACAAAGGAGGCAAGAATATACAATGGAGAAAGACAGTCTCTTCAGTAAGTGGTGCTTTGAAAACTGGACAGCTACATGTAAAAGAATGAAATTAGAACATTCTCTAACAACATACACAAAAATAAGCTCAAAATGGATTAAAGACCTAAAGTAAGGTCGGGTCCTACAAAACTCCTAGAGGAAAACATAAGCAGAACACACTTTGGCATAAATTGCAACAATATTTTTTTTGAATCATCTTCTAGAGTAATGGAAACAAAAATAAAAATAAACAAATGGGGCTTAATTGAACTTAAAAGCTTTTGTACAGCAAAGGAAACCATAAACAAACAAACAAAAAAAGACAGTCTACGGAATGGGAGAAAATATTTGCAAACAATATGACTGACAAGGGTTTAATTTTCAAAATATACAAACAGCTCAATATTAAAAAAACAACCCAATGAAAAAATGGGTAGAATATCTAAACAGACATTTCTCCAAAGAAGACATACAGATGGCCAACAGGCACAAGAAAAGATTCTCAACATTGCTAATTATTAGAGAAATACAAATCAAAACTACAATGAGGTATCACCTCACACTGGTCAGAGTGCCATCACCAAAATGTCTACAAATAATAAATGCTGGAGAGAATGTGGAGAAAAGGGAACCCTCCTACAGTGTTGGTGGGAATGCAAGTTGGTACAGCCACTATGGAAAACAGCATGGAGGTTCCTCAGAAAACTAAAAATAGAATTACCATATGATCCAGCAATCCCACTCCTGGGCATGTATCTGGAGAAAACTATAATTCAAAAAGATACATGCACCGCCCAATGTTCATAGCTGCACTATTTACAATAGCCAAGACATGGAAGCAACCTAAATGTCCATAGACAGAGGAATGGATAAAGAAGAAGTGGTATATATATACAATGGAATATTACTCAGCCATAAATAAGAATGAAATAGTGCCATTTACAGCAATATGGATGGACCTAGAGATTATCATACTAGGTGAAGTAGGTCAGAGAGAGAAAGACAAATATCATATGATATCACGTATATGTGGAATCTAAAATAATTGATACAAATGAGCTTATCTACAAAGCAGAAACAGACTCACAGACTTAGAACACAAACTTAAGTTTACCAAAGGGGAAAGGTTGGAGGGGGAGAGATAAATTAGGAGGTTGGGATTAACATATACGTACTCCTATATGTAAAATAGATACACATCAAGGAACTACCGTATAGCACAGGGAACTATAGTCAATATCATGTATTAACCGATAATGGGAAAGAATCTGAAAAAGAATATCTATCTATCTATCTAATCTATCATTTATCTATCTATCTATCTATATATATATCTAGAGAGATAAGTGTAACTGAATCACTTTGCTGTACACCTGAAACATGGTAAATCAACTATACTTCAAAATAAAAGAGGGTGCTGGAGACAGACCTGGATCCAAACCCTAGATCCCAGATTCCCCACTTTCTGCCATGTGACCTTAAGAGAATTACTTCTGCTTTTTCAAGGCTTTCGCTGTGAAATTTCAATAATAATCTAACTTACATCGTGGTTGGGAGAATTAAAGGAGAGAGTCCATGTAAAATGCTTACCAAAATACCTGACACAGTAATGATCAATAAATATTAGTTGTTATTATTGTCATTGTTTATGTTACTAGTAACCATCTCTTCTCAGATCAGTGTTCCTTCCTTCATCATAATAACCCAGGTCCCAGGAAGACCTTGGAGGGAGGGGTTGTTATTAAGGTGGGGGAAGGGGAGATGTCACAGGGTGGTGAGGATTGTCTAGTGATTCTCATGGTTTCCCTGCCATGTTTCCCCTTTATTTCTTGTAAAGGCAGTTGGAGAGGGCATTAGCCTTATAAATTTCCTTTGAGGGATCATGGTGTGTACACTGCATTCTTCATAGCGTCATCCCGAAAGGTCAGTAATTTGCAGGAGATGTTGCACTTAGATATTTTGTGGAGGGCCTTGATATTTTAAGCTTCATTAGTAGGGCATTGAAGGTACTGCAAAGTCACTGCCTGGTAACAGGGAGAGCAGATTTTGCTGGGAATGAAGGTGATGTGTGTCAAGATGGATGAGCCAGGTGTAGACCCTGTTTGTTTCTCACACTACAGTTGGCCTGCTGGCATGGGCCCATCTTTTCCCCTCTATATCTGGGGGCTGCTTCCACATAATAAAGACCTGTAAAACAGAGCATCTAAGTCCACACGTGGGGTGATGTGTGGACCACAGTGTCAACTTGCACCAGGTCATGGCAGCCTTTTGAAGCCAGTATTCCTCATGCCAGAAAGCCAAAGAGCCCCTTCATGAGATAAGAGTCTGAATGTGACATCTCCTTTTCAGGCACACTGGAACAAAAAGTAGAGTCAGAGGGACAAAAACACTGTGAGGTGTGTGGTGGGGGGATAAACCACATGTCCATTAATTCTCTCTCTCTCTCAGATTGCATTAAAATTGAATTTATAAGACATCTGATGTAAAGTAAATTTGAGTCTATTATCACTTCATTTAATACCATGCAAAATGAGGAAACTATTTTCAAAACTTTTAAGTATGGAGGAGGTTTGTGCATCAAAAATTATCACTAATATCAGTGTAGTGGGAAAAATTTGAACACCCTGACTCCACCACTGGCTGTGTGACCTTGAGCAAGTTATTAAACAAACCTCATAGATTCACATGGGTCACTGGTGATAGTTGTGATGATGAGGGTCAGAGAAGAGGGGAACCTTGGGCATGTTTTCCTTCTGTTTTTCTGCTAATTCCAACAGTTTAGATTTCTTGAGGTCATTTTCTATTCACTGCTGTTTTTATTGATTTTGATTCACTCTTTCCTGCTTTCTTGGTATATGTAAGCATTTTTGTTTTGTTTGGTGCAGAAGGTTTGTGCACTGTTTGAAATCTGGACTGTTTCATAGTCTATAAAGGCTTTTCAGTTTTGTTCTGGCAGATATTTAAGTTACTGTTGAGTCCTTTATGGCTTGTTGGGCTTGCTTTCATTCCTTGGGAGGGTGGGCATGTATCAGTTTTGAACTTAGTTGTAGGGCAGAGTATTTTATACCTAATGTCTAGCTTATCTGTCATCTGAGCTGAGTGCCCACAATGTTCAGCAAGAGCTCTGCACTCAGCTCCACCGCACCTGCTCCATCATAGGCTTCTTGGAGTCTTGCCCTCAGCCTGAGCTGGGGCTAAGTGAGAGTAGCATCGACATATATACACTACCAAATGTGAAATAGATAGCTAGTGAGAAGCATCAGCATAGCACAGGGAGATCAGCTCAGTGCTTTGCGATGACCTAGAGGGGTGGGATAGGGAGGGTGGGAGGGAGGCTTAAGAGGGAGGGGATATGGGGATACATGTATGCATACAGCTGATTCACTTTGTTGTACAACAGAAACTAACACAGCATTGTGAAGCAATTAGACTCCAATAAAGATGTATTAAAAAAATAGTTCCCTGTTCCCTGAGCATGTGTGAGTGAATATTTAGTTGATGATCATTCCACTAGGGCTCACTTTGAGTGATGGCTCCATGTGATATGGGTGTGATCTCAGCAGTGGGTTTATTTTGGTACACAGAGGAATGCAACTTTAGCAGAGCCTATGGGAACAGAGAATTGATTTTCTGGTGTTGGAGAAAAAGCTGTGGAACGAGCACTTTAGTATAGATTATAGAGTCTATAGAATAGACTTCACCTTCTCATGTGGAGGCATATTTGGAAACTGACCACCAAAGATAAACTTATCCTATCTGGACTCTGCATATATTAAAAATTTACATGGGCCTGTGAGTGTGAAAATTTTTGTGCAAGTGAAATAGCATATATTGGTAATTGGCAGTGATTCTGTAGGACATCTGGGCTACCTCTAAAAATATAAAATTTTGAATATATAACTTAGTGCTAGCGGAAAGTATTTCCAAAAGGGCAGTAGTGATATGCACTATTTCAAGGCAATTGTTAAATGTGAGATAAATAATTAACATTGTGTGCAAAGAAAACAAATAATTTGTTAGATATGTGGTAATAGTTACTGAAGATGTCCTGGAACGTCCAATTTTAAGTGAGATATATCAGAAGCCAGTGAGTTGGTCAAGAAAGTGTTTACAATTTGGATAGTCTAAATGTCAAGGCCAAAGTGCTGAGAGATAACATGAAGTCTAAATAAGGACAACGTGTTACAGTGGGACCAGCTTAAGAATGAGAACACTGGCTTCATAGTACCTGACATTGGTGCATGAGCCCCTGATGGAAAGCAGGTGTGGGGGAACCACTGGAATTCAGGAGGCTTTAACCTATCAACAGACATTTACCTTATCATTCTATGAGTTGTGTCCACCACCATGTCTGTAAACACCAAGTGCTGGCCTCTGGCTGAGAGCATGGCAACACCTGAGGGCATGTCTTTTTGAATGGGTACCTGTGACATTTAATTGTGGGTTATGACATTTGGGTGAATGTGTTCACCATCTTCAGTAGAGCGAGAGATGTGAAGGTGTGGAGTTACTGGTGAGAATCTGACAGTACAGGGCCAGTATTTGTTCAGCGGACAAAACAATGCCCTCCTCCTACGCAACACAGCTGCTCTGCCCTCTCCCAGGGCTTTCCCTAAAGGAGACAGACACATAGGAGTCTGGAATATCCTTCACTGGGCCAGTTCCCAGGGTCTGTCAGTGAAGTTCCTTCTCGTGGAGTTGGGGTGAAGCACGGGCTTGGACTCAAGAATGAAGCAGGATCTCCTTGACTTTAATTCTACTTCTTACCACCAGCTGATCCCTAATGTGCAAGGATGACAGAGCCCCAAATCTCCAGTGAGAAGAAAGGAGGAGAGAGTGATGTGGCAGCTCCCAGCCTTCATGGGTAGGCAGTGGCTCAGCTTATGTATCTCTTAGTATTGTAAGAAAGAGAGGGCATGGACATGTCTTCCACGCATAGGTGTCCAGTCCCAGTGCACACTGGTACTGCTCACAGTGCTCCGGAATCTGGCCCATCACATCAGTCTTCCCTCTAACGGAAGAGTAAGGAAAGGGCTTGGGAGAAGGGGCTTTCTCTGGGGTGGGAAGTGGAAAGAGAAGCCTGGCCCCCACCTCCAGTGACCTAGAACCATGGAGAGAAACTGATTGGCTCATAGAAAAAGTAGGTCATGTGCAAAAATTGATTTTACTGTTAAAATCTCAAATGTACCAAATCTAGAAGCTGTTAAGTTTGTAGACCAGTTTACAGAAACAAATGTGAATTCTGAAAAAACAAATTTTCATGAAAAAATTAAAAAGCAGCAAAATGTCTCATTTAAATACTAAGTATTTTAAAGCTTTTAATCGCAGTGCAAATTGACCACATGGTTTGATTGACAACATACACATATATTTACAGAATATAACAGTGTGGGGGGGACCTTCAAGGTGGCGGAAGAGTAAGATGTGGAGACCACCTTCCTCTCCACAAATACATCAGAAATACATCTACATGTGGAACAACTCCTACAGAACACCTACTGAAAGCTGGCAGAAGACCTCACACTTCCCAAAAAGCAAGAAACTCCCCACATACCTGGGTAGGGCAAAAGAAAACAGAGAAAAAAGAATAGGGTTGGGACCTGCACCTCTGGGAGGGAGCTGTGAAGAAGGAAACGTCTCCACACAGTAGGAAGCCCCTTCACTGGTGGAGACAGGCGGTGGAAGCTTCGGAGCCATGGAGGAGAGATCAGCAACAGGGGTTCAGAGGGCAAAGTGGAGAAATTCCCACACAGAGGATCGGTGTTGACCAGCACTCACAAGACTGAGAAGCTTGTCTGCTCACGCGACAGGGCGGGTGGGGCCTGGGAGCTGAGGCTCGGGCTTTGGAGGTCATATACGAGGGACTGGGATTGGTTGCGTGAACACAGCCTGAAGGGGGCTAGTGTGCCACAGCTAACCGGAGGGAGTCTTGGAAAAGGTCTGGAACTGTGTAAGAGTCAAGAGACCATTGTTTCGGGGTGTCCGAGGAGAGGAGATTCAGAACACCGCATAAACAAGCTTCAGAGACAGGCGAGAGCTGCAGCTATCAGCGCGGACATCAGAGACGGGCATGAAATGCTAACGCTGATGCTGCAGCCACCAAGAAGCCTGTGTACAAGCACAGGTCACTCTCCACACCGCCCCTCCACGGAGGCTGTGTAGCCCACCACTGCCAGGGTCCCGTGATCCAGGGACAATTTACCTGGGAGAACACACAGCAGGACTCAGGCTGTTGAAATGTCATGCCAGCTTCTGCCACCACAGGCTCACCCCGCATTCCATACCCCTCCCTCTACCCAGCCTGAGTGAGCTGTAGACCCCTAATCAGCTGCTGCTTTAGCCCCCTCCTGTCTGGGTGAAGAACGCACGCAAGAGGGCAATCTGCATGCCGAAGCAAGGCCAAATCTAAAGCTGAAACCCAGCTCTGTGAACAAAGAAGAGAACGGGAAATTTCTCCGTGCAGCCTCAGGAGCAGTGGATTAAATCTCCACAATCAACATGATGTACCCAGCATCTGTGGAATACCTGAACAGACAATGAATCATCCCGAAAATTGAGGTGGTGGATTTTGGGAACAACTGTAGACTTGGAGTTTGCAGTAAGCGACTGACTAGTTTCATTTTTTTTAACATCTTTATTGGAGTATAATTGCTTTACAATGGTGTGTTAGTTTCTGCTTTATAACAAACTGAATCAGTTATACATATACATATGTACCCCATCTCTCTTCCCTCTTGCATCTCCCTCCCTCCCACCCTCCCTATCCCACCACTCTAGGTGGTCACAAAGCACCGAGCTGATGTCCCTGTGCTATGCGGATGCTTCCCACTAGCTATCTATTTTATGTTTGGTAGTGTATATATGTCCATGCCACTCTCTCACTTTGTCACAGCTTACCCTTCCCCCTCCCCATATCCTGAAGTCCATTCTCTAGTAAGTCTGTGTCCTTATTCCTGTCTTGCCCCTAGGTTTTTCATGACCTTTTGTTTCTTAGATACCATATATATGTGTTAGCATATGGTATTTGTCTTTCTCTTTCTGACTTACTTCACTCGTTATGACAGACTCTAGGTCTATCCACCTCATTACAAATAGCTCAATTTCGTTTCTTTTTATGGCTGAATAATATTTCATTTTATATATGTGCCCCATCTTCTTTATCCATTCATCCAATGAGGGATAGTTATGTTGCTTCTATGTCCTGGCTAGTGTAAATAGAGCTGTAATGAACATTTTGGTACATGACACATTTTGAATTATGGTTTTCTCAGGGTATATGCCCAGTAGTGGGATTGCTGGGTCGTATGCTAGTTCTATGTTTAGTTTTCTAAGGAACCTCCATACGGTTCTCCATAGTGGCTGTATCAATTTACATTGCCACAAACAGTGCAAGAGTGTTCCCTTTTCTCCACACCTTCTCCAGCACTTAATATTTGTAGATATTTTGATGATGGCTATTCTGACAGGTGTGAGATGATATCTCATGGTAGTTTTGATTTGCATTTCTCAAAGATTAATGATGTTGAGCATCCTTTCATGTGTTGGCAATCTGTATATCTTCTTTGGAGAAATGTCTATTTAGGTCTTATGCCCATTTTTGGATTGGGTTCTTTGGTTTTCTGATATTGAGCTGCATGAGCTGCGTGTAAAAGTTGGAGAATAATCCTTTGTCAGTTGCTTCATTTGCAAATATTATCTCCCATTCTGAGGGTTGAGTTTTCATCTTGTTTATGGTCTTCTTTGCTGTGCAAAAGCTTTGAAGTTTCATTAGGTCCCATTTGTTTATTTTTGTTTTTATTTCCATTTCTCTAGGAGGTGGGTCAAAAAGGATCTTGCTGTGATTTATGACATAGAGTGTTCTGCCTATGTTTTCCTCTAAGAGTTTGATAGTGTCTGGCCTTACATTTAGGTCTTTAATGCATGTTGAGTTTATTTTTGTGTATGGTGTGAGGGAGTGTTCTAATTTCATTCTTTTACATGTAGCTGTCCAGTTTTCCTAGCACCACTTATTCAAGAAGCTGTCTTTTCTCCACTGTATATACCTATCTTCTTTATCAATGATAAGGTGACCATATGTGTGTGGGTTTATCTGTGGGCTTTCTATCCTGTTCCATTGATCTATATTTATGCTTTTGTGCCAGTACCATACTGTCTTGATTGCTGTATCTTTGCAGTATAGTCTGAAATCAGGGAGCCTGATTCCTCCATCTCCGTTTTTCACTCTCAAGATTGCTTTGGCTATTCGGGGTCTTTTGTGTTTCCATACAAATTGCGAAATTTTTTGTTCTAGTTCTGTGAAAAATGCCAGTGGTAGTTTGATAGGGATTGCATTGAATCTATAGATTGCTTTGGGTAGTAGAGTCATTTTCACAATGTTGATTCTTCCAATCCAAGAACATGGTATATCTCTCCATCTATTTATATCATCTTTAATTTCTTTCATCAGTGTCTTATAATTTTCTGCATACAGGTCTTTTCTCTCCTTAGGTAGGTTTATTCCTAGATATTTTATTCTTTTTGCTGCAATGGTAAATGGGAGTGTTTTCTTGATTTCACTTTCAGATTTTTCATCATTAGTATATAGGAATGCCAGAGATTTCTGTGCATTAATTTTGTATCCTGCCACTTTACTAAATTCATTGATTAGCTCTAGTAGTTTTCTGGTAGCATCTTTAGGGTTCTCTATGTATAGGATCATGTCATCTGCAAACAGTGACAGCTTTACTTCTTCTTTTCCGATTTGGATTCCTTTTATTTCCTTTTCTTCTCTGATTGCTGTGGCTAAAACTTCCAAAACAATGTTGAATAATAGTGGTGAGAGTGGGCAACCTTGTCTTGTTCCTGATCTTAGTGGAAATGCTTTCAGTTTTTCACCATTGAGGATGATGTTTGCTGTGGGCTTGTCATATATGGCCTTTATTATGTTGAGGAAAGTTCCCTCTATGCCTACTTTCTGCAGGGTTTTTATCATAAATGGGTGTTGAATTTTGTCAAAAGCTTTCTCTGCATCTATTGAGATGATCATATGGTTTTTCTCCTTCAATTTGTTAATATGGTTTATCACGTTGATAGATTTGCGTATATTGAAGAATCCTTGCATTCCTGGAATAAACCCCACTTGATCATGGTGTATGATCCTTTTAATGTGCTGTTGGATTCTGTTTGCTAGTATTTTGTTGAGGATTTTTGCATCTATGTTCATCAGTGATATTGGCCTGTAGTTTTCTTTCTTTGTGACATCCTTGTCTGGTTTTGGTATCAAGGTGATGGTGGCCTCGTAGAAGGAGTTAGGGAGTGGTCCTCCCTCTGCTATATTTTGGAAGAGTTTGAGAAGGATAGGTGTTAGCTCTTCTCTAAATGTTTGATAGAATTCGCCTGTGAAGCCATCTGGTCCTGGGCTTTTCTTTGTTGGAAGATTTTTAATCACAGTTTCAATTTCAGTGCTTGTGATTGGTCTGTTCATATTTTCTATTTCTTCCTGATTCAGTCTTGGCAGGTTGTGCATTTCTAAGAATTTGTCCATTTCTTCCAGATTGTCCATTTTATTGGCATAGAGTTGCTTGTAGTAATCTCTCATGATCTCTTTTATCTCTGCAGTGTCAGTTGTTACCTCTCCTTTTGCATTTCTAATTCTATTGACTTGAGTCTTCTCCCTTTTTTTCTTGATGAGTCTGGCTAGTGGTTTATCTATTTTGTGTATCTTCTCAAAGAACCAGCTTTTAGTTTTATTGATCTTTGCTATTGTTTCCTTCATTTCTTTTTCATTTATTTCTGATCTGATTTTTATGATTTCTTTCCTTCTGCTAGCTTTGGGGTTTTTTTGTTCTTCTTTCTCTAATTGCTTGAGGTGCAAGGTTAGGTTGTTTATTCGAGATGTTTCCTGCTTCTTAAGGTGGGCTTGTATTGCTATAAACTTCCCCCTTAGAACTGCTTTGCTGCATCCCACAGGTTTTGGGTCGTTGTGTCTCCATTGTCATTTGTTTCTAGGTATTTTTTGATTTCCTCTTTGATTTCTTCAGTGATCTCTTCATTATTAAGTAGTGTATTGTTTAGCCTCCATGTGTTTGTATTTTTTACAGATCTTTTCCTGTAATTGATATCTAGTCTCATGGCGTTGTGGTCAGAAAAGATACTTGATACAATTTCAATTTTCTTAAATTTACCAAGGCTTGATTTGTGACCTAAGATATGATCTATCCTGGAGAATGTTCCATGAGCACTTGAGAAAAATGTGTATTCTGTTGTTTTTGGATGCAGTGTCCTATAAATATCAATTAAGTCCATCTTGTTTAATGTATCATTTAAAGCTTGTGTTTCCTTATTTATTTTCATTTTGGATGATCTGTCCATGGGTGAAAGTGGGGTGTTTAAGTCCCCTACTATGAATGTGTTACTGTCGATTTCCCCTTTTATGGCTGTTAGTATTTGCCTTATGTATTGAGGTGCTCCTATGTTGGGTGCATAAATATTTACAATTGTTATATCTTCTTCTTGGATCGATCCCTTGATCATTATGTAGTGTCCTTCTTTGTCTCTTTTAATACTCCTTATTTTAAAGTCTATTTTGTCTGATATGAGAATTGCTACTCCAGCTTTCTTTTGGCTTCCATTTGCATGGAATATCTTTTTCCATCCCCTTACTTTCAGTCTGTATGTGTCTCTAGGTCTGAAGTGGGTCTCTTGTAGACAGCATATATAAGGGTCTTGTTTTTGTATCCATTCAGCTAATCTGTGTTTTTTGGTGGGAGCGTTTAGTCCATTTACATTTAAGGTAATTATCGATATGTATGTTCCTATTCCCATTTTCTAAATTGTTTTGGGTTCGTTATTATAGGTCTTTTCCTTCTCTTGTGTTTCTTGCCTAGAGAAGATCCTTTAGCATTTGTTGTAAAGCTGGTTTGGTGGTGCTGAACTCTCTCAGCTTTTGCTTGTCTGTAAAGGTTTTAATTTCTCCATCAAATCTGAATGAGATCCTTGCTGGGTAGAGTAGTCTTGGCTGCATGTTTTTCTCCTTCATCACTTTCAGTATGTCCTGCCACTCCCTTCTGGCTTGTAGGGTTTCTGCTGAGAGATCAGCTGTTAACCTTATGGGGATTCCCTTATGTGTTATTTGTTGTTTTTCCCTTGCTGCTTTTAATATGCTTTCTTTGTATTTAATTTTTGACAGTTTGATTAATATGTGTCTTGGCGTATTTCTCCTTGTATTTATCTTGTATGGGACTCTCTGTGCTTCCTGGACTTGATTAACTATTTCCTTTCCCATATTAGGGAAGTTTTCAACTATAATCTCTTCAAATATTTTCTCAGTCCCTTTCTTTTTCTCTTCTTCTTCTGGAACCCCTATAATTCGAATGTTGGTGCGTTTAATGTTGTCCCAGAGGTCTCTGAGACTGTCCTCAGTTCTTTTCATTCTTTTTTCTTTATTCTGCTCTGCAGTAGTTATTTCCACTATTTTATCTTCCAGGTCACTTATCCGTTCTTCTGCCTCAGTTATTCTGCTATTGATCCCATCTAGAGTACTTTTAATTTCGTTTATTGTGTTGTTCATCGTTGCTTGTTTCATCTTTATTTCTTCTAGGTCCTTGTTAACTGATTCTTGCATTTTGTCCAATCTATTGTCCATTCTATCTCCAAGATTTCGGATCAACCTTACTATCATTATTCTGAATTCTCTTTCAGGTAGACTGCCTATTTCCTCTTCATTTGTTAGGTCTGGTGCATTTTTATCTTGCTCCTTTATCTGCTGTGTGTTTTTCTGTCTTCTCATTTTGCTTATCTTACTGTGTTTGGGGTCTCCTTTTTGCAGGCTGCAGGTTTGTAGTTCCTCCTGTTTTTGATGTCTGTCTCCAGTGGCTAAGGTTGGTTTAGTGGGTTGTGTAGGCTTCCTGGTGGAGGGGGCTAGTGCCTGTGTTGTGGTGGATGAGGCTGGATCTTGTCTCTCTAGTGGGCAGGTTCACGTCTGGTGGTGTGTTTGGGGGTGTCTGTGGCCTTATTATGATTTTAGGCAGCCTCTCTGCTAATGGGTGGGGTTGTGTTCCTGTTTTGCTAGTTGTTTGGCATAGGTTTTCCAGCACTGTGGCTTGCTGGTCGTTGAGTGAAGCTGGGTGCTGGTGTTAAGATGGAGGTCTCTGGGAGATTTTCGCCGTTTGATATTATGTGGAGCTGGGAGGTCTCTTGTTGATCAGTGTCCTGAAGTTGGCTGTCCTACCTCAGAGGCAGAGACCTGCCTCCTGGCTGGAGCACCAAAAGCTTTTCATCCACAGGTGGCCATGGCTCTGCTGGGAAGCACCACTGGCACCGGAGCCTGAGCGGAGGTCTGTGCTACTGTAACATTTTGATTGTTAAAAAAGTCAAGGACAAGGAAATATGAAGGCAGATACAATAAATTATATCAAATTGCAACATTCAGAATTAGCTAGTTCTAACACTTATTCAAAATCATTACATATAAACATCTTTCTTTTCACTTATGAAACATATTATTTATTGATAGGTTATAAAGTGGATAGCCAGAACGGGATCTAACCTATGGAAATGATTTTACAATGATGATCTTATACCATACATGCTCTTCAAGTAAAAAAGTATTAGATTTCATTTTATTAGACTATGATAAGATAAAGGAAAGGAAGCAAGAAAGAGGTGAATCTTTAGTTAATGATTTCTTTAACTGAAGAGATGTTAGTTCCTGGAAGATTCCTCCCAGATTAAGAAAAAATAATTCTGGAAACTGTTTATATGTGGATCCACTGACAAAAACAAGTGTAAATTCACAAAATGAATTATCATTATAAAAGAAAAATAACAAAATCTAGCATATAAATGCTGAGGATTTTGCAGCTTTTAATCATGGTGTAAATCAATCACATGGTTTGGTTGACAACATATAGCTACATTTACAAAATATGAGGGTGAGGTATATATAAATTAAAAAATATAGGAGTGTAACTTCATAATTTTGTTATAATATGCTGATTGTTAGAAAGTTGACCACTGAGAAAACATAAATGCAAAACAATATATTATGACAAATTTCAATATCCACATTTATGTAGTTCTAATGCTGGATCAAAATCACTTCAAGCATCTTATTATTCATCTATGAAATAAAAGGGTAGGACAGCAGGTGGAAAGCAATAAAGAGACATAACTTGAAAGAAAGGAATATCGCAACAATTAGCTTATACCATACAATGTTATTCAAAATAAAAATAGATTTAGTTTTATCAAGTATGCAAAAATAAGTGGAAAGGTGACAAGAAAGAGATGAGTCTTGGTTAAGGATGTCTTTAGCTGATGGGATAAATATTCCTAGAAGATTCCTCCAAAGTTAAGAAAATAGATTCTCAGTAACATTTTAGATTTGGGGCCTTTTTTATTTTCATGGCTCATTTAAATTTTGGTAGGCTCAGGAGAATCCCTGTCTTGGAAGATGAAATATGAGGATGAGAGTTCCCTTGCACTTCCTGACCCAATCTCTCCCATCTCCCAGTTTTTTTCAAATACACTTATTTATTAAAGTATAACTTCACATACAAAAATTATACAAATTATAATTGTATTGCTCCATGAAATTCCACAAAGTAAACACACCACACCTATGTAATCCACATTCAGTTTGAAATGTAGAACATCACATAGTTCCCGACAAGGCCTTCTTGTGCCCCTTCCCAGATACCCCCATCCCTCCTCACCAAAGTAACCACAATCCTCGCCTCCAGCAGCACGATCTAGTTTTGTCTGATTTTAAATTTATGTTAATGGAATCATATAGTATTAAGTTTTTTGTGTTTTTTTCTTTGTAGCTTTTTTTCACTCAACATCATTTTCCTGTGTTTTATCCATGCTCTTTGGGTCTGGTAGTTATTCAACCATTTAATTGTATTCTATATCAATGTGCATAATTTATTCATTAATTTTACTTGTTATGGATATTTGGGTAGTTTTAAAATCTGGGATATTACATATTTTGTTATATCAAATATTGTACATATTTTAGTGATAATGATACTTACCTATGTGAATTTGTGTAAGAATTTACCTGGGAGATGAACTGCTAGGTCATAGGACATTGCCTACCCTCAGCTTTATTAAATACTAATAAAGAAATTTCCAAAATGGTCATACAATTAAAAAATTAAGTGTGGTGTAATGTATACAACATAAAAGTTGCCATTTTAACCATTCATAAGTGCAGAGTTCAGTGGCATAAAATGCATTCACAATGTTGTGTAACCATCATCACTATCTATACCAAAAGTCGTCATCTTTCCCAACATAAACTCTGTACCTATTAAAAATTAAGTCCCCATTTCTTCCTTCCATTAGCCCCAAGTAACCTCTATTCTACTTATTGCCTGTATGAATTTTCCTGTTCTACTTAAGTCATATAAGTGAAATATATTATACAATGTAAATACAATATTTGTCCTTCTGTATCTGGCTTATTTCTGTTAGAAAAATGCTTTCAAGGTCCATCCATGTTGTAGCATATATCAAAATTTCATTCCTCTTTATGCCTGAACAATACTTCATTGTATGTATATACATTTTGTTTACCCAGTCATCTGTTGATGGACACATGGTTGTTTACACCTTTTGGCTATTGTGAATAATGCTGCTATGAACATGGGCATACAAATTTGTGTTTGAGCTCCTGCTTTCAATTTTTCTGAATATATACTGAGGAATGGAATTGCTGGATCCTACGGTAGTTCTACATTTTACTTTTTGAGGAGCTGCCTGCACCTCAGCCATGAAAAACTGTGATCAGCGATCAGAACAGAGAACCCTGATACTTAGAGAAAAAGGTCCTTATTGCCCACCCTGGCTCCAGCAAGCCACACCAGCTGCCTGCTTGTATTTTCTTCTAAAAGTTTTATTGGTTTACATTTCTTATTTAAATCTGAAATACATTTCAAATAGATTATTTCACATTTTGTGAAGATGGGGGAATATTCTTTTTTCCTCCATAGAAATATACCATTGAAGTCGAACAAGTTACTGAAAAGTCTATCTTTTCCCCACTGCCCTGAAATGGCATTTACATCATCAGTGACCATATGTGTGTATGCATGTTTCTGGACTCTATTCCATTGGTCTGTTCATCTTTGTACCAGTACCAGTGTCTTAATTATAACTTTCTATTAACTCTTCTTATAGTTAGAGTCTTTTAGCTATAGTTTTCTTCTTCAAGATTACCTTGTTTCTTTCTTTCCATTTACATTTCCATATGCATTTTAGAATGAACTCGTCATTTTTCAAAAACCTGCTCCATTTAAAATTGTTTATTACACTGTCTCTATGGAGCAATTTGGGGAGTATTTTTCTTTTTAGTTTTTAAGTAAGTTGGGGAGTATTTACATCTTACATTATTGAGACTTCCAATCCTGGAGCATGGCATTTATTTAGATTTCTTTTAATTTCTTTAAATAGTGTTTTGTGTCTTGCATTTCTTTAATTAGATTGATTCTTAGGTATTTTATTATTTATGTTAGTAAATGGCATCACCTATACTATTTAATTTCCTTTTGTTTGTTCATTTCTGTTTTTGAAATATAATTAATTATTATGTGTTGACCTTGCATCATTGTTAAATTCACTCATTAATTCTAATTGTAAATTCTTTTGGGTTTTCCATGTGCTTAGTAACACCATGTGTGAATAGTAGCATTTTTATTCTATCCTTTCCAATCCAATTTCTTTTGGATAATTCACCACCATTGATGTTTGCTACATGTTTTATAAAGGTAGTATTTATCAGATTAAGGACTTTTTTTCTATTCACTAATTTTCTAAAAAAATTTTTTAAATAATTAATTTTGTCAAATTATTTTTTCTGTATCCATTGAGATTTTCATATGACTTTGCTCCCTTTTATTAATGTGAGGAAGTACACTGATAGATTTTCCAGTATTAAAGCACCCTTTCCTTGTTCAATCATGCCTTAATCATCATGAACTACCCTTCATATATACTCTTGGATTCTATTTGTTGATATTTTGTAATTTTCCTTTCCCACAGACTGGACTGTCTGTGTCCAGTCTTGGGTCAAGATTTTGCTAGAGAGTTAAAATAGTTGGAAATTGTACTTTTTCTATCCCTGGAAGAATTTATTTAAAATTAGTGACATTTCTCTAAGTGTTCAGGAGAATTCATTGGTTAAGCTATCTAAGCCTGAAATTTTCTTTGTGGGGAGGTGTTTAATAACATACACTTTAAAAAATAACTTTAAGATCAGTCATATTTTCTATTTATTCTGTCAGATTTGGTAAACTGTTTTTCTCAAGGAATTTTTCATTTTATGTAAACCCTCAAATTTATTATGGACAATTTTATACCAATTACCTTTTTAATATCTATAATGTCTTTGAATGTTGTCAACTTATTCATTGTTGATATTGTTAATTTATGCTTTCTCTATTTTTCTTGATCAGTCTTGCTATTGGTTTATCAGTTGTATTAAACTTTGCAAATAATGTTTAGATTTATTTTCTCTATTCTATGTTTTTCTGTTTTATTTCCTTCTATTTATTATTTTTAGTCTGTTAAAGTTTAATGTAATTACACATATATTTTTGTTTAAATCTCTCATCTTACTATTTGTTTCTGTGTCTCCAACATATTCTGTGTTATTTTTTCATTTTGTTTTTGTCATCTTTTCGATTAATCAAGTATGTATCATCAGTTTATGTTTCCCTTTTAGTACCTTGTTAGATATATAACTCTTTTTCTTTTACTGACTATTCTCAAGGTTACACCATGAATTTTGCTTATTAGAGTCTAATTTTTATGGGTACTTTTACTACTTCCCAGAAAAGTACAAGGATATTAGAACACTTTAATTTGCCTCAGATCCCTCATCTTCCGTGTTATTTTAAACATGTATTTTAATTTTACATGCATTTTAAGGCCCACAGGACAATGTTACTATTTTCCATAACAAATATTAATTTACAATAATTCATATATTTTACCCTTCAATTTCCATTTATTCTTTTTTGTATCTCTATGCTTCCATTTGTCAACATTTCATTCTGCCTGAAAGATACCCATTCTGCCCCATTCTCTCTCTCTCTCTGACTCAAATTTGATATATTTTATTCTCCATTTTTCATATATCTTACATTGACTTCTTTGTCTTCAATCCTTTTTGCTCTATATTTTTAATTCTGGATATTTTTATCTGATATAATTTCCAGTTCATTATTCTTCTCTTCTTGTCTTATGTGGTGCTAAACCAATCTATTGTGTTTTTAATTTATTTGATTTCCATTTCTAAAATTTCCATTGTATTATTCTTTTTTTTTTAAAGAAGATATTGGGGGTAGGAGTTTATTAATTAATTAATTTATTTTTGCTGTGTTGGGTCTTCATTTCTGTGTGAGGGCTTTCTCTAGTTGTGGCAAGTGGGGGCCACTCTTCATCGTGGTGCGCGGACCTCTCACTATTGTGTCCTCTCTTGTTGCGGAGCACAGGCTCCAGACGCGCAGGCTCAGTAGTTGTTGCTCATGGGCCTAGTTGCTCTGCGGCATGTGGGATCCTCCCAGACCAGGGCACGAACCCGTGTCCCCTGCATTAGCAGGCAGATTCTCAATCGCTGCGCCACCAGGGAAGCCCCATTGTATTATTCTTGTATATTTCAGTTATCTGGAGAAATTCTCCTTCTTGTCATCCATTGTTTTAAATTCTAAAATCTGGATCATTTATGGGCCTGTTCCTCTTCTTTATTTTTCTTTACTTTTGTAAACTGTAGTCCCATTTATTTTGTTCTATCTTGTTCAAGCCTGCTAATTTTAAAAAATTGTCTACTATATTTTGTGTATAGAACATGTGGAGACCATTTAAGGTTTTGGCCTCCAGAAAGCAATTACTTTTGCTCTCTGACATAAAATTATAATAGGAGAAGTTCATCTTAAAAAAAATTTTATTGGAATATAGTTGATGTACAATGTTGTGTTACTTTCTGCTGTACAGCAAAATGAATCAGTTATACCTATACATATATCCACTCTTTTTAAGATTCTTTTCCCATATAGGCCATTAAAGTTTTTGAGGATTTAATTAACTATTACACAGAAGTGGCTTAGAACAGTGCCTGGCATGTAATAAGCACTCAATGTGTGTAGCTATCAATCTTTCAAATTTGTTACTTTTTATGGCTGAGTAATATTCCATTTTATATGTATGCCACATCATCTTTATCCATTCATCTGTTGATGGACACTTAGGTTGCTTCCATGTCCTGGCTACTGTAAATAGTGCTTCAATGAACATTGTGGAACATGACTCTTTTTGAATTATGGTTTTCTCAGGGAATATGCCCAGTAGTGGGATTGCTGGGTCATATGGTAGTTCTGTTTTTACTGTTTTTTTTTAACTTTTTCTAAGGAACTTCCATACTGTTCTGCATAGTGGCTGTATCAATTTACATTTGGTAGTATATATCTACTACCAACAGCGCAAGAGGGTTCCCTTTTCTCCATACCCTCTCCAGCTTTTATTATTTATAGATTTTTTGATGATGGCCATTCTGACTGGTGTGAGGTGATAACCTCATTGTGTTTTTGATTTGCATTTCTCTAATGATTAATGATGTTGAGCATTCTTTCATGTGTTTATTGGCAATCTGTATATCTTCTTTGGAGAAATGTCTATTTAGGTCTTCTGCCCATTTTTGGATTGGGTTGTTTGTTTTTTTGATATTGAGCTGCATGAGCTGTGTGTAAATTTTGGAGATTAATCCTTTGTCAGTGGCTTCATTTGCAAATATTTTCTCCCATTCTGAGGGTTATCTTTTCGTCTTGCTTATGGTTTCCTTTGCTGTGCAAAAGCTTTTAAGTTTCATTAGGTCCCATTTGTTTATTTTTATTTCCATTTCTCTAGGAGGTGGGTCAAAAAAGATCTTGCTCTGATTTATGTCATAGAGTGTTCTATGTTTTCCTCTAGGAGTTTTATAGTATCTGGCCTTACACGTCAGTCTTTAACCCATTTTAAGTTTATTTTTGTGTATGGTGTTTGGAAGTCTTCTAATTTCATTCTTTTCCATGTAGCTGTCCAGTTTTTCCAGCACCACCTATTGAAGAGACTGTTTTTTCTCCATTGTATATTCTTGCTTCCTTTGTCAAAGATAAGGTGACCATATGTGCTTGGGTTTATCTCTGGGCTTTCTATCCTGTTCCACTGATTTATATTTGTTTTTGTGCCAGTACCATACTGTCTTTATTAGCTTTGTAGTATTGTGTGAAGTCAGGGAGCCTGATTCCTCCAGCTCCGTTTTTCTTTCTCAAGACTGCTTTGGTTATTTGCCATCTTTTGTGTTTTCATACAAATTTTGAAATTTTTTGTTCTAGTTCTGTGAAAAATGTTATTGGTAATTTGATAAGGATTGCATTGAATGTGTAGATTGCCTTGGGTAGTGTAGTCATTTTGACAATATTGATTCTTCCAATCCACGAACACAGTGTATCTTTCCATCAGTTTTTATCATTTTTGATCTCTTTCATCAGTGTCTTATAAGGGACTGGTGCCTGTCTTCTGGTTGTTGGGGCTGGATCTTGTCCTTCTGTTGGGCAGGGCTACATCCGGTGGTGTGTTTTGGGGTGTCTGTGAACTTAGTATGATTTTAGGCAGCCTGTCTGCTAATGGGCAGGGTTGTGTTCCTGTCTTGCTAGTTGTTTGGCATGGGGCATCCAGCACTGGAGCTTGCTGGCCATTGGGTGGAGCTGGGTCTTAGTGTTGAGACAGAGATCTCTGAGAGAGTTCTCACCGAATAATCTTACATGGGGCTGGGAGGTCTCTGGTGGTCCAATGTCCTGGACTCAGCTTTACCACCTTGGACACTCAGGCCTGACACCCAGCCAGAGCACCAAGACCTTGCCAGCTGCACTGCATGAAAGAAAAGGAAGAAAAAACAAAACAAAACAAGATAACCACCACAACAACAAAACGAACAGACAGAACCCCAAACAAATGGTAAAAGCAAAACTAAACAGATAAAGTCACACAAAGAAACATACACAGACACACTTACAAAAAGAGAAAAAGAAAGAAAAAAAATGGTAGAGGGCAACCAAACAAATAAACAAACCCACAAATGAAAACAAACACTAATAACTAAACTAAGATAAACATAAAACCAAGAACAAATCAAACACAGAAAGCAAACCCCATGTCCATGTTTGCCCCCAAAGTCCACCGGCCCAATTTGGGAACACTTGTTGTCTATTCAGGTATTTCACAGATGCAGTTTCCCAAGCCGGTTGTGGGGATTTAATCCACTCCTCCTGAAGCTGCACAGAGAGATTTCCCTTTCTTTTCTTTGTTCACACAGTTCCTGGGGTTCAGCTTTGGTTTTCCCCCTGCCTCTGCATGTAGGCTGGCCTCAGGTGTCCGTTCCCCAACCAGACAGGAGGGGGTTAAAGCAGTGGCTAATTAGGGCTCTCTTGCTCACTCAGGCTGGGAAGAGGGACGGGTACAGTAGTCATAATTGGGATGCAGGGAGTGCCAGCAGTGGCAGAGACCAGCGTGTAGTTGCAAGAGCCTGAGGCACACTGTGAGTTCTCCCAGGGAAGTTGGCCCTGGATCATGGGATCCTGGCAATGGTGTGCTGCACAGGCTCCCAGGAGGGTGTGGATAGTGATCTGTGTTTGCACACAGGACTCTTGGTGGCAGCAGCGGCAGTGATAGCAGTCTGTACCTGCTTCTGGGGTCCTAGCTGATAGCCACAGCTCATGGCCATCTCCGGAGCTCGCTTAGGTGGTGCCCTGCCATCTGTGGGCACATGGAGCAGGAAGCCCCTCTCCTTGCACATCCAGAAACAATGGTCTCTTGCCTCTCTGGAAGTTCCAGACTTTTTCCCAGACTCCCTCCCAGTTAGCTGTGGCACACTAGCCCCCTTCAGGCTGTGTTCACGTAGCCAACCCCAGTCCTCTCCCCCGGATATGATCTTCAAAGCCCAAGCCTCAGCTTCCAGCCCCTGCCCGCCCCAGTTGGTGAGCAGACAAGCCTCTCGGGCTGGTGAGTGCTGGTTGGCACCAATCCTCTGTGCGGGAATCTCTCCACTTCTCCCTCTGCACCCCTGTTGCTGCGCTCTCCTCCATGGCTCTGAAACTTCCCCCTACCACCCCCATCTCCGCCAGTGAAGGGGCTTCCTAGTGTTTGGAAACATTTCCTCCTTCACAGCTCCCTCCCAGATGTGCAGGACCCATCCCTATTCCTTTGTCTCCTTACTTTTTTCTTTTGCTCTATTCAGATACATGGGGATTTTCTTGAGTTTTGGAAGTCTGAGGTCTTCTGCCAGCAGTTGTTCCACGTATAGATGTATTTTTGATGTATTTGTGGAGAGGAAGGTAATCTCCACACCTTACTCCTCTGTCATCCTGGAGGTCCTCCTAGATTTACTCTTAACAATTTTCATATATAACATAGAGCAGTGTTAATTATATTAATCATGTTGTATGTTACAACTCTAGTATTTATCTTATAACTGGAAGTTTGTACCTTTTTTCTACTTTCATCACTTTACAAAGATATTGCATTATTATTTAGTATATTCTCCACACTATACAACAGTTCATCACCATAACTGATTCATTTTGTAACTGAAAGTTTGTACCTCTTCATTTCCCTCACTTATTTCATTCATTCTCCTCTTCCCTCTGGCAACCACATTTATTTCTCTGTATCTATGACTCTGTTTCTGTTTTATTATGTTTGTTCATTTGTTTTGATTTTTAGATTCCTCATATAAGTGAAATCATATGGTATTTGTCTTTTTCTGTATGGCTTTTTTCACTTAGCAAAATACCCTCTAGGTCTCTCCATATTGTCACAAATGGCAAGATTTCATTCTTTTGGTTTCTTCCATATCTTGGAATTGTGAATAACACTGCAATGTATATAAAGGTGCATATATCTTTTTGAACTAGTGTTTTTGTTTTCTTTGGGAAAATACCCAGAAGAGGAAATTGCTGAATACTTTGATCATTTTATTTTTTTGAGGAACTTACATACTGTTTTCCATAATGGCTTCATCAATATATATTCCAACCAACAGTGTATGAAGATTCCCTTTTCTCCACATTTTTGCCAGCACTTGTTATTTGTTGTCTATTCAATAATAGACTTTCTGACTGGTGTGGAGTGATATCTCACTGTAGTTTTGATTTGTTTTTCCCTGATGATTAGAGATGTTGAGCATCTTTTCATACGTCTGTTAGCCATCTGTATGTCTTCTTTGGAAAAATGTCTATTTAGGTCCTCTACCCATTTTTCAACTGGGCTGTTTGGGGTTTTTTGTTGTTGAGTTATATGAGTCTTTTGTATATTTTGGATATTAACCCTTTATTGGATATATTGTTTGCAAATATCTTCCCCCATCCAGTAGGAAAGTTTTTATTTTGTTAATATTTCCTTCTCTGTGCAAAATCTTTTTAGTTTGTTGTAGCACCACTTGTTTATTTTTGCTTTTGTTTCCCTTAACTGAGGAGACATGTCCAAAAAAATATTAAGACCAATATCAAAGAGTATACTGCTTATGTTTTCTTCTAGGAGTTTTATGGTTTCAGGTTTTACATTTAAGTCTTTAATCCATTTTGAGTTTTTATTTTTCTATATAGTGTGAGGAAGTATTCCTGTTTGATTCTTATGCATGTAGCTGCCCAGTTTTCCCTACACCATTTATTGAAGGGGCAGTCTTTTCCCTATTGGATATCCTTGCCTCTTTTGTCATAGATTAATTGCCCATGTAAGTGTGGATTTATTTCTGGGCTCTCTATTCTGTTCCATTAATGTATGTGTCTATTTCTATGCCAGTATCATACTCTTTCGATTATTGTATCTTTGTAGTATAGTTTAAAATTGGCAAGAGTGATAACTCCAATTTTGTTCTTTCTCAAGATTATTTTGGCTCTTTGTGGTATTTTGTGCTTCCAAACAAATTTTAGAATTATTTATTCTAGTTTTGTGACAACAGTCATTGGTATTTTTGATAGAGATTGCATTGAATCTGTAGATTTCCTAGGTAGTATGGTCATTTTAGCAATATTAACTCTTCCAACCCATGAGCACACTGTATCTTTCCATTTGTTTGTATCAACTTCAATTTTTTTCATCAGTGTCTTATAGTTTTCTGAGTAGAGGTGTTTTACCTCCTTGGTTATATTTATTCCTAGGTATTTTATTCTTTTTCATGCAATTGTTAATGGGATTTTTTTAAAATTTCTTTTTCTGGTAGTTTGTCGTTAGTGTATAGAAATGCAACAGATTTTTGTATATTAATTTAGTATCCTGCAACTTTACTGAATTAATTTATTAGTTCTCACAGGTTTTTTTGGCATCTTTAGAATTTTCTACGTATAATATCATGCCTTCTACAAACAGTGACAGTTTTACTTCTTTCTTTCCAATTTGGATTCTTTTTTTCTTTTTCTTGTCTGATTGTTGTGGCTAGGACTTCCAGTACTATGTTGAATAAAAGTGGCTAGTGTGGGCATCTTTGTCTTGTTTCTCATATTAAGGGAAATGCTTTCAGCTTTTTGCATTTGAGTATGATGTTGGCTGTGGGTTTGTCATATGTGGCCTTTATTATGTTGAGGTATGTTTCCTCTATGCCCACTTTCTGGAGAGTTTTTATCATAAATGGATTTTTTTTGTTTTTAATGTTTATTTATTTATTTATTTATTTTTCTTATTAGTCATCCATTTTATACACATCACTGCATACATGTCAATCCCAACCTCCCAATTCATCACACCCCCACCCCCACCCCATACCACTTTCCCCCCTTGGTGTCCATACGTTTGTTCTCTACTTCTTTGTCTCGATTTCTGCTCTGCAAACCGGTTCATCTATACCATTTTCTAGGTTCCACATATATGCATTAATATACGATATTTGTTTTTCTCTTTCTGACTTATTTCACTCTGTATGACAGTGTCTAGATCCATCCACGTCTGTACAAATTAACCAATTTTGTTCCTTTTTATGGCTGAGTAATATTCCATTGTATATATGTACCACATCTTCTTTATCCATTCGTCTGTCAATGGGCATTTAGGTTGCTTCCATGATCTGGCTATTGTAAATAGTGCTGCAATTAACATTGGGGTGCATGTGTCTTTTTGAATTCTGGTGTTTCCTGGGTATATGTTCAGTAGTGGGATTTCTGGGTCATATGGTAATTCTATTTTTAGTTTTTTAAGGAACCTCCATACTGTTCTCCATAGTGGCTGTATCAATTTACATTCCCACCAACAGTGCAAGAGGGTTCCCTTTTCTCCACACCCTCTCCAGCATTTGTTGTTTATAGATTTTCTGATGATGCTCATTCTAACTGGTGTAAGGTGATACCTCATTGTAGTTTTGATTTGCATTTCTCTAATAATTAGTGATGTTGAGCAGCTTTTCATGTGCTTCTTGGCCATCTGTATGTCTTCTTTGGAGAAATGTCTATTAAATCGATGTTGAATTTTGTCAAAAGTTCTTTTGCATCTATTGAGATGATCATCTGATTTTTATTCTTCAATTTGTTAATGTGGTATATCACATTGACTGATTTGCAGATATTGAACTATTTTTGCATTGTGGGGATAAATCCCACTTGATCATGGTGTATGTTCTTTTAAATATAATGTTGAATTCAGTTTGCTGATTTTTTTGAGGCTTTTGCATGCTCAAAATATTCATCACTGTTATTGAGTTTTCAGTTTTACATCAGTGATGGAGCATCTTCAACCTATTTCTACTTTTGGCCTCTTTCAAATGGAGCCTTATATTTGTGCTGGAAGCTGGAGGTCTCAGATTAGGACCAGCACAGTTAGGTTCTGGGTTGCTGGGAGAGGAGTGGTTGACATGGTGAAGTAGGAAGCCTTAAGCTCACCTCCTCCCATGGACACACCAAAAGTACAACTATTTACAGATGAGAACCTGAAGACCAGCAGAAAAGATTTTTCAAAATTATAGACACACAAAAGGAACCATAATGAAATGGATAGGAGTAGTGGAGACACAGTAAGGAAAGACCCACACTCCCAGGTAAGCGACCCACACACAGGAGGATTATCAGAATTGCAGAGGTTGTCCCCAAGGAATAAAGGGTCTGAGTCTTACATCATGTTCCACAGTCTGGGTGTCCTGCACCAGGAAGATGAGCCCCCAGAAATTCTGGCATTGAAGGCCATTGGGGTTTGCATATGGGAGACGTGGGGGGCCATAAGAAACAGATATTCCACTCCAAAGGACACATGCAAAACCTCACATGTTCTGAGACCCAGTGCAGAGGCAGTAGCTTGAAAGGAGTCTGGGTCAGACACACTTGCTGTTCTTGGAGAAGCCTCCCAGAAAGGCAGTAAGCTGATGGGATTCCCCCTAGGGACATAGACACTGGCAGCAACCATCTTGAGGAGCTTGTCTACCACAAAGACTCTGGGGCTGGAAAGTGTCATTTTGGAGTCCCTTCTCTAGACTGTTATTGCCTGGACCTAGCTGGGCCCACTAGCTGGTCAGCACCAATCCCAGGATCCCTGAGTTGAGCAACCAGTCCCTTGGGGACCCAACCATGCCCATCAGTGGACCAGCATCAGCTCCAGGCTCCCCAGCAAGCTGCCCTGGGACCTTGCACCAGACACTACTGGGCTGGAGACAACCCCAGGACTTTTAAGGCCAAGCTCCACCCAGTAATGGGACCCTCCCCCCTAGGATGTGCAACCAGGCACTCTGAGACACAGCCCCACCCACCAGCAGGCCAAAACCAACCCCAGGACGTTCAAAGCCAGGCCCCACCCACTAAGGGGCTAGCACCAGCCCCAGGACACCCTGAGATGCACAATTGGCTGCCCCAGGACTTGACTCCACCCTCAAGCAGTCTGGCACAAGCTTCAGGACCCCCCAGTTCCCTCCATCAGCCACAGAAAGACCTAGCCTTCCCTACCAGCAACTGGCAGCCTCCTCACTAGACAAAGCCTGGCAGCCAACCAGGTTGGGGACCAGCCTTACATACCAGTGTGCCCACAGTTGTTGACCTTGTTCCAACAGAAAGGCCCACTTCAGCCCACATAGAGGCTAGATCAAATAGCTTTGCTGACCAGAGGGGAGTATACTGCTGTGCCCCATAGTACATCTCTTATATAAAGCCACTTCTCCAAGATCAGTAAACACAACAACCTACCTAATACATAAAAATAAACACAGAGAATTAGGCAAAATGAGGTGAAAAAGGAATATATTCTAAGTGAAGGGACAAAATAAAAAACCAGAAGATGAACTAAGCAAAGTGAAGATAAGCAATCTACCCAATAAAGATTTCAAGGTAATGATCAGAAGGATGCTCAAAAACTCAGGAGAAGAATGGATGATCACAGTGAAAAGTTAGAAGTTTCTAACCAAGAGTTAGAAAATATAAAGAAGGAAAAAACAGAGATGAAGAATGCAATAAGTGAAATAAAAAATACACTAGAAGGAATCAACATTAGATTAATTGATACAGAGAAAAGATCAGCAAACTGGAAGACATAGTAGTGGAAATCACTAAAGCTTAATAGAAAAAAGAATTTAAAAAATGAGGACAGTTTAAGAGAGCTCTGAGACATCAAGTAAAGTGACATTTACATTATATGGGTCCCAGAAGGAGAAGAGAGAGAAAAGGGCAGACAACTTATTTGAAGATATAATAGCTGAAAACTTTCTTAGCCTGGAAACAGACATCTAGGTCCAGGAAACACAGAGATCCCCAAATAAAATCAACCAAAAGAAGTCCACGCCAAGACATATTGTAATTAAATGGCAAAAATTAAAGATAAAGAGAGAATATTAAAAGCAGCAAGGGAAAAATCAACTAGTTATGTACAAGGAAACTCCCATAAGGCCATCAGTTGACTTTTCAGTGAAATTTTACAGGCCTGAAGGCAGTGGCATGATATATTTGAAGTGATGAAAGAAAAAACCTACAACCAAGTATATCCAGCAAGCCTATCATTTAGATTTGAAGGAGTTATCAAGAGTTTTACAGTCAAGTGAAAGCTAAAAGTGTGCAGCACCATGAAACTGGCTTTACAAAAATGTTAAAGGGACTTATCTAAGGGGAAAAAAAGAGACAACAGCTAGAAATATGAAAATTACAAAAGGAAAAATCTCATTGGTAAAAAATATACAGCAAGGTTAGTAGATCAACCTTGCATAAAGTTAGTAGGAAGGTTAAAAGAAAAAATATTAAAATGGTTTATATCCACAATAAGTAGTTATGGGTTACACAAAGAAAAGATGTAAACTATCATGTCAAAAACAGTAAATGTGAGAGAAGGGGAGTAAAAATGCAGAGTTGTTTGAATGCATTCACCCTTCAGAGATCATCAACTAAATCAAACATATGAGTATATATACTATGTAGATATACATGATATATATGTGTGTATATATATATATATTACTATATATATATATATATTACTATATATAAACCTCATGGTAACCACAAACCAAAAATATATAACAGATACACACATAAAAAGAGAAAGGAGGTCTTCCCTGGTGGCGCAGTGGTTGAGAGTCCGCCTGCTGATGCAGGGGACACGGGTTCGTGCCCCGGTCTGGGAGGATCCCACATGCCGTGGAGTGGCTGGGCCTGTGAGCCATGGCCACTGAGCCTGCGCGTCCGGAGCCTGTGCTCCGCAACGGGAGAGGCCACAACAGTGAAAGTCCCACGTACCGCAAAAAAAAAAAAAAAAAAAAGAGAAAGGAATCCAAACATAGCATTAAAAGTAATCATCAATCACAAGGGAAGTGAGCAAAAGAAGTAGAAAGGAACAAAAAAGAACTACAAAAACAACCAGAAAGCAATTAACAAAATTACTTTTTATTTCCATTACTCTAGGAGGTGGGTCAGAAAGGATCTTGCTTTGATTTATGTCATAGAGTGTTCTGCCTATGTTTTCCTCTAAGAGTTTGATAGTTTCTGGCCTTACATTTAGGTCTTTAATCCATTTTGAGCTTATTTTTGTGTATGGTGTTAGGGAGTGATCTAATCTCATACTTTTACATGTGTCTGTTCATTTTTCCCAGCACCACTTATTGAAGAGGCTGTCCTTTCTCCACTGTACATTCCTGCCTCCTTTATCAAAGATAAGGTGTCCATATGAGCGTGGGCTTATCTCTGGGCTTTCTATCCTGTTCCATTGATCTATTTTTCTGTTTTTGTGCCAGTACCATACTGTCTTGATTACTGTAGCTTTGTAGTATAGTCTGAAGTCAGGGAGCCTGATTGCTCCAGCTCCGTTTTTCGTTCTCAAGATTGCTTTGGCTATTCGGGGTCTTTTGTGTTTCCATACAAATTGCGAAATTTTTTGTTCTAGTTCTGTGAAAAATGCCAGTGGTAGTTTGATAGGGATTGCATTGAATCCGTAAATTGCTTTGGGTAGTATAGTCATTTTCACAATGTTGATTCTTCCAATACAAGAACATGGTATATCTCTCCATCTATTTGTATCATCTTTATTTTCTTTCATCAGTGTCTTATAATTTTCTGCCTACAGGTTTTTTGTATCCTTAGGTAGGTTTATTCCTAGATATTTTATTCTTTGTCTTGCAGTGGTAAATGGGAGTGTTTCCTAAATTTCACTCTCAGATTTTTCATCATTAGTGTATAGGAATGCTGGAGATTTCTGTATATTAATTTTGTATCCTGCTACTTTTCCACATTCATTGATTAGCTCTAGTAGTTTTCTGGTAGCAACTTTAGGATTCTCTATGCATATTATCATGTCATCTGCAAACAGTGACAGCTTTACTTCTTCTTTTCCAATTTGGATTCATTTTATTTCTTTTTCTTCTCTGATTGCTGTGGCTAAAACTTCCAAAACTATGTTGAATAATAGTGATGAGAGTGGGCAAACTTGTCTTCTTCCTGATCTTAGTGGAAATGGTTTCAGTTTTTCACCATTGAGGACGATGTTGGCTGTGGGTTTGTCATATATGGCCTTTATTATGTTGAGGTAAATTCCCTCTATGCCTACTTTCTGGAGGGTTTTTATCATAAATGGGTGTTGAAAGCTTTCCCTGCATCGATTGAGATGATCATACAGTTTTTCTCCTTCAATTTGTTAACATGCTGTATCACATTGAGTGATTTTTGTATATTGAAGAATCCTTGCATTCCTGGGATAAACCACACTTGATCATGGTGTATGATCCTTTCATGTGCTGTTGGATTCTGTTTGCTAGTATTTTGTTGAGGATTTTTCCATCTATGTTCACCAGTGATATTGGCCTGTAGTTTTCTATCTTTATCCGGTTTTCATATCAAGGTGAGGGAGGCCTCGTAGAAAGAGTATGGGTGTGTTCCTCCCTCTTATATATTTTGTAAGAGTTTGAGAAGGATTGGTGTTAGCTTTTCTCTAAATGTGTGATAGAATTCTCCTCTGAAGGCATCTGGTCCTGGACTTTTGTTTCTTGGAAGATTTTCCATCACAGTTTCAATTTCAGTCCTTGTGATTGGTCTGTTCATATTTTATATTTCTTCCTGCTTCAATCTTGGAAGGTTGTGCATTACTAAGAATTTGTCCATTTCTTCCAGGTTGTCCATTTTATTGACATATAGTTGCTTGTAGTAATCTCTCGTGATCCTTTGTATTTCTGCAGTGCCAGCTGTTACTTCTCCTTTTTCATTTCTAATTCTATTGATTTGAGTCTTCTCCCTTTTTTTTCTTGATGAGACTGGCTAATGGTTTATCAGTTTTGTTTACCTTCTCAAAGAACCAGCTTTTAATTTTATTGATCTTTGCTATCGTTTCCTTTATTTCTTTTTCATTTATTTCTGATCTGATCTTTATGATTTCTTTTCTTCTGCTAACTTTGGGGTTTTTTTTGTTCTTCTTTCTCTAATTGATTTACGTGTAAGGTTAGGTTGTTTATTTGAGATGTTTCTTGTTTCTTAAGGCAGGATTGTATTGCTATAAACTTCCCTCCTAGAACTTCTTTTGCTGCATCCCATATGTTTTGGGTTGTTGTGTTTTCATTGTCATTTGTTTCTATGCATTTTTTGATTTCCTCTTTGATATCTTTACTGTTCTCTTGGTTATTAAGTAGTGTGTTGTTTAGCCTCCATGCGTTTGTATTTTTTACAGACTTTTTCCGGTAATTGATACCTAGTCTGATAGCGTTGTGGTCGCAATAGATACTTGATGTGATTTCAATTTTCTTAAATTTACCAAGGTTTGATTTGTGATCCAAAATATGATTTATCCTGTACAATATTCCATGAGCACTTGAGAAGAATGTGTATTCTGTTGTTTTTGGATGTAATGTCCTATAAATACAAATTAAGTCCATCTTGTTTAATGTGTCATTTAAAGCCTGTGTTTCCTTATTTATTTTCATTTTTGGATGATCTGTCCATTGGTGAAAGTGGGGTGTTAAAGTCCCCTACTATGATTGTGTTATTGTCGATTTCCCCTTTTATGGCTGTTAGTATTTGCCTTATGTATTGAGGTGCTCCTATGTTGGGTGCATAAATATTTACAATTGTTATATCTTCTTCTTGGATTGATCCCTTTATCATTATGTAGTGTCCTTCTTGGTCTCTTGTAATAGTCTTTATTTTAAAGTCTATTTTGTCTGATATGAGAATTGCTACTCCAGCATGCTTTTGATTTCCATTTGCATGGAATATCTTTCTCCATCTGCTCACTTTCTGTTTGTATGTGTGCCTAGGTCTGCAATGGGTCTCTTTTAGACAGCATATATACTGGTCTGGTATATGTATCCATTCAGTCAGTCTATGTATTTTGGTTGGAGCAATTAATCCATTTACATTTAAGGTAATTTTCGATATGTATATTCCTATTAACATTTTTTTAATTGTTCTGGGTTTGTTATTGTAGGTTTTTTCCTTCTCTTGTATTTCCTGCCTAGAGAAGTTCCTGTAGCATTTGTTGTTAAGCTGATTTGGTGGTGCTGAACTCTCTCAGCTTTTGCTTGTTTGTAAAGGTTTTAATTTCTCCAACAAATCTGAATGAGATCGTTGCTGGGGAGAGTAATCTTAGTTGTAGGTTTTTCTCCTTCCTCACTTTAAATATGTCCTGCCACTCCCTTCTAGCTTGCAGAGTTTCTGCTGAATGATCAGCTGTTAATCTTATGTGGATTCCTCTGTGTGTTATTTGTTGTTTTTCCCTTGCTGCTCTTAATATTTTTTCTTTGCATTTAATTTTTGCTACTTTGATTAATATATGTCTTGGCATATTTCTCCTTCGATTTATCCTGTATGGGACTCTATGCTTCCTAGCCTTGATTAACTATTTCCTTTCCCATATTAGGGAAAATTTCAAGTATAATCTCTTCAAATATTTTCTCAGTCCCTTTCTTTTTCTCTTGTTCTTCTGGGACCCCTATAATTCGAATGTTGGTGCATTTAATATTGTCCCAGAGGTCTCTGAGTCTGTCCTTAATTCTTTTTATTCTTTGTTCTTTATTCTGCTCTGCAATAGTTATTTCCACTATTTTATCTTCCAGGTCACTTACCCATTCTTCTGCTTCAGTTATTCTGCTATTGATACCTTCTAGAGAGTTTAAATTTAATTTATTGTGTTGTTCATCACTGTTTGTTTGCTCTTTAGTTCTTATAGGTCCTTGTTAAAGGTTTCTTTTATTTTCTCCATTCTATTTCCAAGATTTTGGATCATCTTTACTATCATTATTCTGAATTCTTTTTCAGGTAGACTGCCTATTTCCTCTTCATTTGTTAGGTCTGGTTGGTTTTTGCCTTGCTCCTTCATCTGCTGTGTGTTTATCTTTTATTCTTTTTTCCTTTTTTTTTTGTGGTACACAGGCCTCTCACTGTTGTGGCCTCTCCCGTTGTGGAGCACAGGCTCCGGATGCACAGGCTCAGTGGCCATGGTTCACGGGCCTAGCTGCTCCATGGCACACGGGATCCTCCTGGACCGGGGCACGAACCCATGTCCCCTGCATTGGCAGGCGGACTCTCAACCACTGTACCACCAGGGAAGCCCTGGTCCTGCACTTCTGTTTGTTGGGAGTTTTAAAATCACAGTTCCAATTTCAGTACTTGTGATTGGTATGTTTATATTTTCTATTTCCTCCTGGTTAAGTCTTGGGAGATTGTACCTTTCTAGGAATTTGTCCATTTCATCTAGGTTTTCAATTTTTTGGCATATAGCTGCTTGTAGTAGTCTCTTATGAACCTTTGAATTTCTGTTCTGTCCATTTGTAACTTTGCCTTTTTCATTTCTAACTTTACTGATTTGAGTCCTCTACCTTTTCTTCTTGACGAGTCTCGCTAAAGGTTCATCAATTTTGTCTATCTTTTCAAATAACCAGCTTTTAGTTTCTTTGATATTTTCACTTGTTTTCTTCACTCCATTTCACTTATTTCTGCTCTGATCTTTATGATTTTATTTCCTTCTGCTAACTTTGAGTTTTGTTTGTTCTTTCTCTAGTTGATTTAGGTGTGAGATTAGGTTGTTTATTTGGGATTTTACTTATTTTCTAAGATAAGATTTTATTGCTATAAACTTCCCTCTTAGAAATGCTTTTCCTTCATCCGATAGGTTTTTGGGTCATCGTGTTTTCATTGTCATTTATTTCTAGGTATTTTCTGATTTTGTCTTTGATTTCTTCAGTGATATCTTGCTTATTTAGTAGTGTATTATTTAGCCTCCATGTGTTTTTTACAGATTTTTTCCCTGTAATTGATATCTAGTCTCATAGTGTTGTGGTCAGAAAAAATACTTGATATGATTTCAATTTTCTTAAATTTACCAAGGCTTGATTTGTGACCCAAGATATGATCTATCCTGCAGAATAGTCCATGAGAACTTGAGAAGAAAGTTTATTCTGTTGTTTTTGGATAGAATGTCCTATAAATATCAATGAAGTCCATCTTGTTTAATGTATCATTTAAAGCTTGTGTTTCCTTATTTGTTTTCATTTTGGATAACCTGCCCATTGGCAAAAGTGGGGTGTTAAAGTCCCCTACTATGAGTGTGTTACTGTCGATTTCCCCTTTTATGGCTGTTAGCACTTGTCTTCTGTATTGAGGTGCTCCTGTGTTGGTGCATAATATTTACAATTGTTATGTCTTCTTCTTGGATTGATCCCTTGATCATTATGTAGTGTCCTTCTTTGTCTCTTGTAATAGTCTTTATTTTAAAGTCTATTTTGTCAGATATAACAATTCCTACTCCAGCTTTGTTTTGATTTCCATTTGCATGGAATATTTTTTTCCATCCCCTCACTTTCAGTCTTTATGTGTCCCTAGGTCTGAAGTGGGTCTCTTGTACACAGCATATATATGGGTCTTGTTTTTGTATCCATTCAGCCAGTCTATGTCTTTTGATTGGAGCATTTAATCCATTTACATTTAATGTGGTTATCGATATGTATGTTCCTATTACCATTTCCTTAATTCTTTTGGGTTTGTTATTGTAGGTCTTTTCCTTCTCTTGTGTTTCCTGCCTAGAGACGTTCCTTTAGGATTTGCTGTAAAGCTGGTTTGGTGGTGCTGAATCCTCTTAGCTTTTGTTTGTCTGTAAAGGTTTTAATTTCTCCGTCAAATCTGAATGAGATCCTTGCTGTGTAGAGTAATCTTGGTTGTAGGTTTTTCCCTTTCATCACTTTAAATACGTCCTCCCACTCCCTTCTGTCTTGCAGGGTTTCTGCTGAAAGATCACCTGTTAACCTTATGAGAATTCCCTTGTATGTTATTTGTTGTTTTTCCCTTGCTACTTTTAATATTTTTGTGTGTATTTAATTTTTGAAAGCTTGATTCATATGTGTCTTGACATGTTTTTCCTTGGATTTATCCTGTATGGGACTATCTGTGCTTCCTGGACTTGATTGACTATTTCCTTTCCCATATTAGGGAAGTTTTCAACTATAATCTCTTCAAATATTTTCTCAGTCCCTTTCTTTTTCTCTTCTTCTTCTGGGACCCCTATAATTCGAATGTCGGTGCATTTAATGTTGTTCCATAGGTCTCTGAGACTGTCTTCAATTCTTTTCATTCTTTTTTCTTTATTCTGCTCTGTGGTAGTTATTTCCATTATTTTATATTCTGGGTCACTTATCTATGCTTCTGCCTCAGTTATTCTGCTGTTGATTCATTCTAAGAATTTTAAATTTCATTTATTTTGTTGTTCATCATTGTTTATTTGTTCTTTAGTTCCTTTAGGTCCTTGTTAAATGTTTCTTGTGTTTCCTCCATTCTATTTCTGAGATTTTGGATCATCTTTACTATCATTACTCTGAATTCTTTTTCAGGTAGACTGCCTATTTCCTCTTCATTTGTTTGGTCTGGTGGGTTTTTACCTTGCTCCTTCATCTGCTGCATATTTCTTTGTCTTTTCATTTTGCTTAATTTATTGTGTTTGTGGTCTCATTTTTGCAGGCTGCAGGTTTGTAGTTCCCATTGTTTTTGGTGTCTGCTCCCAGTGGGTAAGGTTGGTTCAGTGGGTTGTGTAGGCTTCCTGGTGGAGGGGGCTGGTGCCTGTGTTCTTGTGGATGAGGCTGGATCTTGTCTTTCTAGGGGACAGAACCATATCCGGTGGTGTGTTTTGGGGTGTCTGTGAACTTATTATGATTTTAGGCAGCCTCTCTTCTAATGGGTTGTGTTGTGTTCCTGTCTTGCTTGTTGTTTGGCATGGGCTGTCCAGCACGAGAGCTTGCTGGCCATCAGGTGGAGCTGCATCTTAGTGTTGAGATGGAGATCTCTGGGAGAGCTCTCACCAATTGATATTACGTGGAACCAGGAGGTCTCTCTTGTTGTGGAGCACAGGCTCCGGATGCGCAGGCCCAGTGGCCATGGGTCATGGGCCTAGCTGCTCCGCAGCATGTGGGATCCTCCAGGCCCAGGGCACAAACCCATGTCTGCTGCATCGGCAGGAGGACTCTCAATGACTGTGCCACCAGGGAAGCGCTGCTCTGTGTTTTTCTGTCTTCTCATTTTGCTTAACTTACTGTGTTTGTGGTTTCCTTTTTGCAGGCTGCAGGTTCGTAGTTCCCATTGTTTTTGGTGTCTGTCCCCAGTGGCTAAGGTTGGTTCAGTGGGTTGTGTAGGCTTCCTGGTGGAGGGGACTAGTGCTTCTGTTCTGGTGCGTGAGGCTAGATCTTGTCTTTCTGGTGGGAAGGTCCATGTCTGATGGTGTGTTTTGGGGTGTCTGTGGCCTTATTATGATTTTAGGCAGCCTTTGTGCTAATGGATGGGGTTGTGTTCCTGTCTTGCTAGTTGTTTGGCATAGAGTGTTCCAGGACTATAGCTTGCTGGTCGTTGAGTGAAGCTGGGTCTTGGCCTTGAGGTGGAGATCTCTGGGAGATTTTCACCATTTGATATTACGTGGAGCTGGGAGGTCTCTTATGGACCAGTGTCCTGAAGTTGGCTCTCCCACCTCAGAGGCACAGCCGTGATGCCTGGCTGGAGCACCAAGAGCCTTTCATTCACACAGGTCAGAATAAAAGGGAGAAAAAATAGAAAGAAAGATGATAAAATAAAATAATATAAAGTAAAATAATATAAAGTAATTAAAATAAAAAATAATTTTTAAGAAAAAATTTTTTTAAATTTAATTTAAAAAAAAACCTGACAGGCAGAACCCTAAGACAAATGGTAAAAGTAAAGGTATACAGACAACATCTCACACAGAAGCATACACATACACACTCACAAAAAGGGAAAAAGGGAAAAAAACTATATCGTTGCTCCCAAAGTCCACCTCCTCAATTTGGGATGATTCGTTGTCTATTCATGTATTCCACAGATGCAGGGTACATCAAGTTGATTGTGGAGATTTAATCCTCTGCTCCTGAGGCTGCTGGGAGAAATTTCCCTTTGTCTTCTTTTTTCGAACAGCTCCCGGGGTTCAACTTTGGATTTTGACCAAGCCTCTGCGTGTAGGTCGCCTGAGGGCGTCTGTTCTTCAATCAGACAGGATGAGGTTAAAGGAGCAGCTGATTTGTGGGCTCTGGCTCACTAAGGCTGGAGGGGAGGAGAGGTACGAATGTGGGGCAAGGCTGCAGCAGCAGAGGCCAGTGTGACTTTGCAACAACCTGAGGTCTGATGTGTGTTCTCCAGGGCTAGTTGTCCCTGGTTCATGGGACCCTGGCAGTGGCGGGCTGCACAGGCTCCTGGGAGGGGAGGTGTGGGGAGTGACCTGTGCTTGCACACAGGCTTCTTGGTGGCAGCAGCAGCAGCCTTAGCATCTCATGCCTGTCTCTGGGGTCCGCGCTGAGAGTCTCGGCTCCCGCCCGTCTCTGGAGCTCCTTTAAGCGGCGCTCTTAATCCCCTCTCCTCACGCACCAGGAAACAAAGAGGAAAGAAAAAGTCTCTTGCCTCTCCAGCAGCTCCAGACTTTTTCCTGTACTCCCTCCCGGCTAGCTGTGGTGCACTAGCCCCCTTCAGGTTGTGTTCACGCAGCCAACCCCACTCCTCTCCCTGGTGTCTGAGCTGTGAAGCCGGATCCTCAGCTCCCAGCCCCAGCTTGTCGCAGCGGGTGAACAGACAAGCCTCTCTGCCTGGCGAGTGCTGGTTAGCACTGATCCTCTATGCGGGAATCTGTCCGCTTTGCCCTCAGCAACCCCCATTGCTGTACTCTCCTCCGTGGCTCCGAAGCTGTGCCCCTCCACAACACGCAGTCTCTGCCTACGAAGGGGCTTCCTAGTGTGTGGAAACCATTCCTCTTTCACAGCTCCCTCCCACTGGTGCAGGTCCTATCTCTATTCTTTTGTCTCTGTTTTTTTCTTTTGCCATACGCAGGTACATGGGGGTGTTTCTTGCCTTTTGGGAGGTCTGAGGTCATCTGGCAGCGTTCAGTAGGTGTTCTGTAAGAGCTGTTCCACATGTAGATGTATTTCGGATGTATCTGTGGAGAAGAAGTTGATCTCCGCGTCTTACTCTTCCACCATTTAGAAGCTCCTCTCAGATATGTTCATTTTATGTAGTGCTTAGGAAGGTGCAGAGGACTGAAAATTCAGCTTCCCAGGGCTGAGGTCCAGGCCAGGCCCAGGCACTGCAGTCCTGCCTGGGCCAGAGGATGGCCCGAGATGTTCCGCTTCCGCCCGGGCCACAAGAATGCCGCTCTCAGCAAATCTCCAGGCCACGCAAGTCCTGCACCTGCCATGACCAAAGCTGCTGGTTCTTCTCACCACAAGGCCTGTGAGGCAGAAGGGCGACTGACAAGTCTCTGCTTTTTATGTTTATCTTAGTTTAATTTTTAGTGTTTGGTATCATTGGTGGATTTGTATTTTGGTTTCGTTGCTCTCTTCTTTTTGTTTATTACTTTAAAATTGTTTTATTTAAATAATTATTTTTTATTTTACTAACTATATTTTATTTTTTCCCTTATTATTTTTTTTCTCCTTTTTCTTCTGAGCTGTAAGGCTGACAGGTTCTTCATACTCTGGCTGGGTGTCAGGCCTGAGCCTCAGAGGTGGGAGAGCTGAGTTCAGGACATTGGACCACTGGAGACCTCCTGTCCCCACATAATATCAATCTAAGAGAGTTCTCTCAGAGGTCTCTATCTCAACACTAAGAGACAGCTCTGCTCAATGACCAGCAAGCTACAGTGCTGGACACCACATTCCAAACAAAGAGTAAGACAGGAACACAACTCCAACTATTACCAGTGAGGCAGCCTAAAACCATACTAAGTTCACAAACACCCCCAAACACACCACTGGATGCAATCCTCCTCCCCAGAAACACAAGATACAGCCTCATCCACCAGAACGCAGGCACCAGTCCACTCCACCAGGAAGTCTACAGAAACCACTGAATGAAACTTACCCATTGGAGAGAAACACCAAAAACAATGGGAACAACGAACCTGTAGCCTGGGAAAAGGAGACCACAAACACAGTAAGATAAGCAAAATGAGAAGACAGAGAAATATGAAGCAGATGAAGGAGCAGAGTAAAAAACACGAGAACAAACAAATGAAGAGGAAATAGGCAGTCTATCTGAAAAGGAACTCAGTGTAACAATAGTAAAGATGATCTACAATCTTGGAAATAGAATAGAGAAAATACAAGAAACATTTAGCAAGGACCTAGAAGAACTAAAAAGCAAACAAACAATGATGAACAACAAAATAAATGGAATAAAAAATTCTCTACAAGTAATCAATAGCAGAATAACTGAGGCAGAAGAACAGATAAGTGACCTGGAAGATAAAATAGTGGAAATAACTACTGCAGAGCAGAATAAAGAACAAAGAATGAAGAGAAATGAGGACAGTCACAGAGACCTCTGGCAAAACATTAATCACACCAACATGTGAATTACAAGGTTCCCAGAAGAAGAAGAGAAAAAGAAAGAGACTGAGAAAATATTTGAAGAGACTATAGTTGAAAGCATCCCTAAAATGGGAATAGAAATAGTTAATCAAGTCCAGGAAGCACAGAGAGTCCCATACAGGATAAATCCAAGGAGAAATATGCCAAGACACATATCAATCAAACTGTCAAAAATTAAATACAAAGAAAACATATTACAAGCAACAACAGAATAGGAACAAATAACATACAAGGGAATCTCCATAAGGTTAACAGCTGAACTTTCAGCAGAAACTCTGCAAACCAGAAGGGAGTGGCAGGACATATTTAAAGTGATAAAGGAGAAAAACCTGCAACCAAGATTACTCTACCCAGCAAGGATCTCATTCAGATTTGATGAAGAAATTAAAACCTTTACAGACAAGCAAAAGCTAAGAGAATTCAGCACCACCAAATCAGCTTTACTACCAATGCTAAAGGAACTTCTTTAGGCAGGAAGCACAAGAGAAGGAAAAGACGTAGAATAACAAACCCAGAACAATTAAGAAAATGGGAATAGGAACATACATATCGAAAATTACCTTAAATGTAAATGGATTAAATGCTCCAAGCAAAAGACATAGACTGACTGAATGGATACAAAAACAGGACCCATATATATGCTGTCTACAAGAGACCCACTTTAGACCTACAGACACATACAGACTGAAAGTAAGGGAATGGAAAAAAGTATTCCATGCAAATGGAAATCAAAAGAAAACTGGAATAGCAATTCTCATATCAGACAAAATAGTCTTTAAAACAAAGACTAGAGAAGATGGCGGAAGAGTAAGATGTGGAGATCACCTTCTTCCCCACAGATACACCAGAAATACATCTACACGTGGAACAACTCCTACAGAACACCTACTGAATGCTGGCAGAAGACCTCAGACCTCCCAAAAGGCATAAAGTCCCCACGTACCTGGGTAGGGCAAAAGAAAAAAGAATAAACAGAGACAAAAGAATAGAGACCAGACCTGCACCAGTGGGAGGGAGCTGTGAAGAGGAAAGGTTTCCACACACTAGGAAGCCCCTTCGTGGGCGGAGACTGCGGGTGGAGGAGGGGGAGAGCTTCAGAGCCGCAGAGGAGAGCACAGCCACCGGGGAGCGGAGGGCAAAGCAGAGAGACTCCCGCACAGAGGATCGGTGCCGACCGGCACTCACCAGCCCGAGAGCCTTGTTTGCTCACCCACTGGGGGCGGCGGGGCTGGGAGCGGAGGTTCAGGCTTCGGTCAGAGTGCAGGGAGAGGACTGGGGTTGTCTGTGTGAACACAGCCTGCAGGGGGTTAGTGCACCACGGCTAGCCGGGAGTCCGGGGAAAAGTCTTGATCTGCCAAAGAGACAAGAGACTTTTTCTTCCCTCATTGTTTCCTGATGCGCGAGGAGAGGGGATTAAGAGCACGGCTTAAAGGAGCTCCAGAGTTGGGTGGGAGCCGCGGCTAAAAGCGCGGACCCCAGAGACGGGCAAGAGATGCTAAGGCTGCTGCTGCCACCACCAAGAAGCCTGTGTGCGAGCACAGGTCACTATCCACACCCCCCTTCTGGGGAGCCTGTGCAACCCGCCACTGCCAGGGTCCCGGGATCCAGGGACAACTTCCCTGGGAGAACGCATGGCATGGCTCAGGCTGGTGCAACGTCCCACTGGCCTCTGCTGCCGCTGGCTCGCCTTGCATACAAACCACTCCTTCCCCCCCGGCCTGAGTGAGTCAGAGTCCCCGAAGCAGCTGCTCCTTTAACCCCATCCTATCTTAGTGAAGAACAGACGCCCTCTGGCAACCTACACGAAGAGGCAGGGCCAAATACAAAGGTGAGCCCCGGGAGCTGTGTGAACAAAGAAGAGAAAGGGAAATCTCTCCCAGCAGCCTCAGAAGCAGTGGATTAAAGCTCCACAATCAACTTGATGTACCCTGCATCTGTGGAATACATGAATAGACAATGAATCATCCCAAATTGAGGAGGTGGACTTTGAGAGCAATATTTATGATTTTTTCCCCTTTTCCACTTTTTGTGAGTGTGTATATGCATGCTTCTCTGTGAGATTTTGTCTGTATAGCTTTGCTTTCACCATTTGACCTAGGGTTATATCCGTCCATTTTTTTTTTGTTTCTTAACAAATTTTTTTTTCTTAATATATTTTTTTATTTTAATAAGTTTATTTTATTTTATCTTACCTTATTTTACTTTATCTTATCTTCTTTTTTTCTTTCTTTCCTTCCTTCCCTCCTTCCTTCCTTCTTTCTGTCTTTCCTTCCTTCCTTCCTTCCTCCCTTTCTTTCTTTCTTTCTTTGTCTCTTTCTTTCTTTCTTTCAACTTTTACTCCCTTTTATTCTGAGCTATGTGGATGAAAGGCTCTTGGTGCTGCAGCCAGGAGTCACAGCTGTGCCTCTGAAATGGGAGAGCCAACATCAGGACACTGGTCCACAAGAGACCTCCCAGCTCCACATAATATCAAACGGCGAAAATCTCCCAGAGATCTCCATCTCAACACCAACACCCAGCTTCACTCAACGACAAGCAAGCTACAGTGCTGGACACCCTATGCCAAACAACTATCAAGACAGGAACTCAAGCCCACCCATTAGCAGAGAGGCTGCCTAAAATCATAATAAGGCCACAGACACAACAAAACACACCACCAGACGTGGACCTGCCCACCAGAAGACGAGATCCAGCCTAATCCACCAGAACACAGGCACTGGTCCCCTCCACCAGTAAGCCACCGAACCAACCTTAGCCACTGGGGAGAGACACCAAAGACAATGGGAACGACGAAACTGCAGCCTGCAAAAAGGAGACACCAAACACAGTAAAAAAGCAAAATGAGAAGACAGAACAACACACAGCAGATGAAGGAACAAGATAAAAAACCACCAGACCTAATAAATGAAGAGGAAATAGGCAGTCTACCTGAAAAAGAATTCAGAATAATGATAGTAAAGATGATCCAAAATCTTGGAAATAGAATAGAGAAAATGCAAGAAACATTTAACAAGGACCTAGAAGAACAATAGATGAAACAAGCAATGATGAACAACACAATAAATGAAATTAAAAATACTCTAGATGGGATCAATAGCAGAATAACTGAGGCAGAAGAAAGGATACGTGAACTGCAAGATAAAATAGTGGAAATAACTATTGCAGAGCAGAATAAAGAAAAAAGAATGAAAAGAACTGAGGAGAGTTTCCAAGACCTCTGGGACAACATTAAACGCACCAACATTTGATTTATAGGGGTTCCAGAAGAAGAAGAGAAAAAGAAAGGGAATGAGAAAATATTTGAAGAGATTATATTTGCGAATTTCCCTAGTATGGGGACGGAAATAGTTAATCAAGTCCAGGAAGCACAGAGAGTTCCATACAGGATAAATCCAAGGAGAAACATGCCAAGACACATATTAATCAAAGTGTCAAAAATTAAATACAAAGAAAACATGTTAAAAACAGCAAGGGAAAAACAACAAATAACACACAGGGAAATCCAAATAAAGTTAATAGCTGATGTTTCAGCAGAAACTCTGCAAGGCAGAAGGGAGTGGCAGGACATATTTAAAGTGATGAAGGAGAGAAACCTACAACCAAGATTACTCTACCCAACACGGATCTCATTCAGATTTTATGGAGAAATTAAAACATTTACAGACAAGCAAAACCTGAGAGAGTTCAGCAACACCAAACCAGGTTTACAACAAATGATCAAGGAAGTTCTCTAGGCAAGAAACACAAAAGAAGGAAAAGACCTACAATAACAAACACAAAACAATTAAGAAAATGGGAATAGGAACATATATATTGATAATTACTTTATATGTAAATGGATTAAATGTTCCCACCAAAAGACACAGACTGGCTGAATGGATACAAATACAAGACCCATATATATGCTGTCTACAAGATACCCACTTCAGACCTAGAGACACATAAAGACTGAAAGCAAGGGAATGGAAAAAGATATTCCATGCAAATGGAAACCAAAAGAAAGCTGGAGTAGAAATACTCATATCAGATAAAATAGACTTTAAAATAAAGACTATTAGAAGAGACAAAGAAGGACACTATATAATGTTCAAGGGATTGAACCAAGAAGAAGATATAACAATTGTAAATATTTATGCACCCAACATAGGAGCACCTCAATACATAAGGAAAATACTAACAGCCATAAAATGGGAAATCGACAGTAAGGCATTCATAGTAGGGGACTTTAACACCCCACTTTCACCAATGGACAGATCATCCAAATTGACAATAAATAAGGAAACAGAAGCTTAAAATGATACATTAAACAAGATGGTCTTAATTGATGTTTATAGGACATTCCATCCAAAAACAACAGACTACATATTTTTCTCAACTGCTCATGGAATATTCTCCAGGATAGTTCATATCTTGGGTCACAAATCAAGCCTTCATAAATTTAAGAAAATTGAAATTGTACCAAGTACGTTTTCCGACCACAACGCTATGAGACTAGATATCAATTACAGGAAAAGATCTGTAAAAAATGTAAACACATGGAGGCTAAACAGTACACTCCTTAATAATGAAGTGATCACTGAAGAAATCAAAGAGGAAATCAAAAAATACCTAGAAACAAATGACAATGGAGACATGATGACCCAAAACGTATGGGATGCAGCAAAAGCAGTTTTAAAAGGGAAGTTTATAGCAATACAATCCTACCTTAAGAAACAGGAAATATCTCGAATAAACAACCTAACCTTGCACCTAAAGCAATTAGAGAAAGAAGAACAAAAAACTCCAAAGTTAGCAGAAGGAAAGAAATCATAAAGATCGGATCAGAAATAAATGAAAAAGAAATGAAGGAAATGATAGCAAAGATCAATAAAACTAAAAGCTGGTTCTTTGAGGAGATAAACAAAATTGATAAACCATTAGCCAACTCATGAAGAAAAAAAGGGAAAAGACTCAAATCAATAGAATTAGAAATGAAAAAGGAGAAGTAACAACTGACACTGCAGAAATACAAAAGATCATGAGAGATTACTACAAGCAACTCTATGCCAATAAAATGAACAACCTGGAAGAAATGGACAAATTCTTAGAAATGCACAACCTGCCAAGACTGAATCAGGAAGAAATATAAAATATGAACAGACCAATCACAAGCACTGAAATTGAAACTGTGATTAAAAATCTTCCAACAAACAAAAGCCCAGGACCAGATGGCTTCACAGGCGAATTCTATCAAATATTTAGAGAAGAGATAACACCTATCCTTCTCAAACTCTTCCAATTATAGCAGAGGGAGGGACACTCCCACACTCATTATACGAGGCCACCATCACTCTGATACCAAAACCAGACAAGGATGTCACAAAGAAAGAAAATTACAGGCCAATATCACTGATGAACATAGATGCAAAAATCCTCAACAAAATACTAGCAAACAGAATCCAACAGCACAATAAATGGATCATACACCATGATGAAGTGGGGTTTTTTCCAGGATTGCAAGGATTCTTCAATATATGCAAATCAATCAACGTGATACACCATATTAACAAATTGAAGGAGAAATACCATATGATCATCTCAGTAGATACAGAGAAAGCTTTGACAAAATTCAACACCCATTTATCATAAAAACCCTGCAGAAAGTAGGCATGGAGTGAACTTTCCTCAACATAATAAAGGCCATATATGACAAACCCACAGCCAACATCGTCCTCAATGGTGAAAAACTGAAAACATTTCCACTAAGATCAGGAGCAACACAAGGTTACCCACTCTAACCACTCTTATTCAACATAGTTTAGGAAGTTTTAGCTACAGCAATCAGAGAAGAAAAGAAATAAAGGGAATCCAAAATGGAAAAGAAGAAGTAAAGCTGTCACTGTTTGCAGATGACATGATACTATACATAGAGAATCCTAAAGATGCTACCAGAAAACTACTAGAGTTAATCAATGAATTTGGTAAAGTCGCAGGATACAAAATTAATGCACAGAAATCTCTGGCATTCCTATACACTAATGATGAAAAATCTGAAATTGAAATCAAGTAAACACTCCCATTTAACATTGCAACAAAAAGAATAAAATATCTAGGAATAAACCTACCTAAGGAGACAAAAGTCCTGTACGCAGAAAAGTATAAGACACTGATGAAAGAAATTAAAGATGATACAAATAGATGGAGTGATATACCATGTTCTTGGATTGGAAGAATCAACATTGTGAAAATGACTCTATTACACAAAGCAATCTACAGATTTAATTGAAACCCTATCAAATTACCACTGGCATTTTTCCCAGAACGAGAACAAAAAATTTCACAATTTGTATGGAAACACAAAAGACCCCACATAGCCAAAGCAATCTTGAGAACGAAAAACTGAGCTGGAGGAATCAGGCTCCCTGACTTCAGACTACACTACAAAGCTACAGTAATCAAGACAGTATAGTACTGGAACAAAAACAGAAATATAGATCAATGGAACAGGATAGAAAACCCAGGGATAAACCCACGCACATCTGGTCACCTTATCTTTGATAAAGGAGGCAGGAATGCACAGTGGAGAAAGGACAGCCTCTTCAATAATTGGTGATGGGAAAACTGGACAGGTACATGTAAAAGCATGAGATTAGATCACTCCCTAACACCATACACAAAAATAAGCTCAAAATGGATTAAAGACCTAAATATAAGGCCAGAAGCTATCAAACTCTTAGTGGAAAACATAGGCAGAACACTCTATGACATAAATCACAGAAAGAACCTTTTTGTCCCTCCTGCTAGAGAAATGGAAATAAAAACAAAAATAAACAAATGGGACCTAATGAAACTTCAAAGCTTTTGCACAGCAAAGGAAACCATAAACAAGTCCAAAAGACAGCCCTCAGGATGGGAGAAAATATTTGCAAATGAAGCAACTGACAAAGGATTAATCTCCAAAATGTTCAAGCAGCTCATGCAGCTCAATGAAAAAAAAAAAAAACCCAATCCAAAGATGGGCAGAAAACCTATATAGACATTTCTCCAAAGAAGATATACAGACTGCCAGCAAACACATGAAAGAATGCTCAACATCATTAATGATTAGAGAAATGCAAATCAAAACTACAATTAGATTTCATGTCACACCAGTCAGAATGGCCATCATCAAAAAATCTAGAAACAATAAATGCTGGAGAGAGTGTGGAAAAAGGGAACACTCTTGCACTGCTGGTGGGAATGTGAATTGGTTTAGCCACTATGGAGAACAGTATGGAGGTTCCTTAAACAACTACAAATAGAACTACCATATGACCCAGCAATCCTACTACTGGGCATATACCCTGAGAAAACCATAATTCAAAAAGAGTCATGTACAAAAATGTTCATTGTAGCTCTATTTACAATAGTCAGGAGATGGAAACAACCTAAGTGTCCATCATCGGATGAATGGATAAAGAAGATGTGGCACATATATACAATGGATATTACTCAGCCATAAAAAGAAATGAAATTGAGCTATTTGTAATGAGGTGGATGGACCTAGAATCTGTCATGCAGAGTGAAGTAGGTCAGAAAGAGAAAGACAAATACTGTATGTTAACACATATATTTGGAATAAGAACAAAATTGCCGTGAATAACCTAGTGGTAAGAGAGGAGTAAAGACACAGACCTACTACAGAATGGAGTTGAGGATATGGGGAGGGGGTTGGGTAAGCTGTGACAAAGCGAGAGAGTGGCATGGACATATATACACTACCAAACGTAAAATAAATAGCTAGTGGGAAGCAGCTGCATAGTTCAGGGACATCAGCTTGTTGCTTTGTGACCACCTAGAGGGGTTGGATAGCGAGGGTGGCAGGGAGGAAAATGCAAGAGGGAAGATATAAGGGAACTTATTTATATGTACAACTGATTCACTTTGTTATAAAGCAGAAACTAACACACCATTGTAAAGCAACTATACTCCAATAAAGATGTAAAAAAAAACCCAAAAAAAATGAAGACTGTTACAAAAGACAATGAAGGACACTACATAATGATCAAGGGATCAATCCAAGAAGAAGCTATTACAATTGTAAATATTTATGCACCCAACATAGGAGCACCTCAATACATAAGCCAATACTAACAGCCATAAAAGGTGAAATCGACAGTAACACAAACATCGTAGGGACTTTAACACCACACTTTCACCAATGGACAGATCACCCCAAAATGAAAATAAATAAGGAAACACAGGCTTTAAATGACACATTAAACATGATGGACTTAATTGGTATTTATAGGACATTCTGTCCAAAAACAACAGAATACACTTTCTCCTCACATGCTCATGGAACATTCTCCAGCGTAGACCATATCCTGGGTCACAAAACAAGCCTTGGTAAATTTAAGAAAGATGAAATTGTATCAAGTATGTTTTCCAACCACAATGCTGTCAGACTAGATGTGAATTACTGGAAAAAAACTGTAAAAAATAAAAACACATGGAGGCTAAACAATACATTACTTAATAACCAAGAGATCAATGAAGAAATCAAAAAATACCTAGAAACAAATGATAATGCAAACATGACGCCCCAAAACCTATGCATGCAGCTAATGCAGTTCTAAGACGGAAGTTTATAGCAATATAATTCTGCCTCAAGAGACAAGAAACATCTCAAATAAACAACCTAAAGTTACACCTAAAGCAATTATAGAGAGAACTAAAAAACCCCAAAGTTATCACAAGGAAATAAATCATAAAGATCAGATCAGATCAGCAATAAAATGAAAACGAATTGAAGGAAAAGATAGGAAAGATCAATAAAACTAAAAGCTGGTTCTTTGAGAAGATAAAGAAAATTGATAAACCATTAGCCAGACTTATCAAGAAAATAATGGAGATGATGCAAATCACCAGAATTAGAACTGCAAAAGGAGAAGTAACAACTGACCTTGGAGAAATACAAAGAATCATTAGGGATTACTACAAGCAAATATATGGAAACAAAATGTACAACCTGGAAGAAATCGACAAATTCTTAGAAAAGCACAACCTTCCGAGATTGAACCAAGAAGAAATAGAAAATATAAACAGACCAGTCACAAAAACTGAAATTGAGACTGTGATTAAAAATCTTCCAACAAACAAAAGCCAAGGACCAGGCGGATTCACAGGTGAATTCTATCAAACATTTAGAGAAGAGTTAACACCTATCCTTCTCAAAGTCTTCCAAAAAATAGCAGAGGGAGGAATACTCCCAAACTCATTCTTTGTGGCCAACATCACTCAGATAACAGAACCAAACATATCAAAAAAAAAAAAAAAAAGAAAAGAAAAGTACAGGCCAATAGCACTGATGAAAATAGATGCAAAAATCCTCAACAAAATACTAGCAAACAGTACCCAACAGCACTTTAAAAGGCTCATACAACATTATCAAGTGGGGTTTATCCCAGGAATGCAAGGATTCTTCAATATATGCACATCAATCAATGTGATACACCATTTTAGAAAACTGAAGGAGAAAAACCATATGATAATCTCAACAGGTGCAGAAAAAGCTTTTGACAAAATTTGCCACTCATTTATGATAAAAACCATCCAGAAAGTAGGCATCGAGGTAACTTACCACAACATAATAAAGACCATATACAACAAGCCTAGAGCTAACATCATACTCAATGGTGAAAAGCTGATAGCATTTCCTCTAAGATCAGGAACAAGAGAAGCACGTTCACTCTCACCACTATTATTCAACATAGTTTTGGAAGTCATAGCCACAGCAATCAGAGAAAAAAAGGAAATAAAAGGAATCCAAATCAGAAAAGAAGAAGTAAAGCTGTTTGTAAATGACATAATACTATACATAGAGAATCCTAAATATGCTACCAGAAAACTACTACAGCTAATCAATGAATTTCATAAAGTAGCAGGATACAAAATTAATGCACAGAAATCTCTTGCATTCCTATATACTAATGATGAAATTTCTGAAATAGAAATTACGGAAACACTCCCATTTACCCTTGCAACAAAAAGAATAAAATACCTAAGAATAAACCTACCTAAGGAGACAAAAGACCTGTATGCAGAAAACTATAAGACACTGATGAAAGTAATTAAAGATGATGCAAACAGATGGAGAGATATACCATGTTCTTGTATTGGAAGAATCAACATTGTGAAAATGACTATACTACCCAAAGCAATCTACAACTTCAATGCAATCCCTGTCAAACTACTAAGGGCATTTTTCACAGAACTAGAACAAAAAATTTTACAATGGGTAAGGAACCACAAAAGACCCCAAATAGCCAAAGTAATCTTGAGAATGAAAAACGGAGCTGGAGAAATTAGGCTCCCTGACTTCAGCGTAAACTACAAAGCTACAGTAATGAAGACAGTATGGTACTAACACAAACACAGAAATATAGAACAGGATACAAAGCCCCAAGATAAAATATGGTCCCCTTACCTTTGGAAAAGAGACAAGACTATACAATGGAGCAAAGACAGCCTCTTCAATAACTGGTGCTGGGAAAATGTACAGCTACATGTAAAAGAATGAAATTAGAATACTCCCTCACACCATACACAAAACTAAACTCAAAATGTATTAAAGACCTAAATGTAAGGCCAGACACTTCAAAATTTTAGAGGAAAACATAGGCAGAAAACTCTATGACATACATCACAGCAAGATCCCTTTTGACCCACCTCCTAGAGAAATGGAAATAAAAACAAAAATAAACAAATGGGACCTAATTAAACTTCAAAGTTTTGCATAGCAAAGGAAACCATAAACAAGATGAAAAGACAATGCTCAAAATGGGAGAAAATATTTGCAAATGAAACAACTGACAAAGACTAATCTCCAAAATATACAAGCAGCTCATGCAGCTCAATATCAAATAAACAAAGAATCCAATCCAAAAGTGGGCAGAAGACCTAAATAGATATTTCTCCAAAGAAGATACACAGATTGCCAACAAACACATGAAAGGATGCTCAGCATCACTAATCATTAGAGATTGCAAGTCAAAAACTACAATGAGATATCATCTCACACCAGTCAGAATGGCCATCATCAAAAAATCTGTAAACCATAAATGCTGGAGAGGGTGTGGAGAAAAGGAAACCCTCTTGCACTGTTGGTGGGAATATAAATTGACACAGCCACTATGGAGAACAGTTAGGAGGTTCCTTAGAAAACTAAAAATAGAACTACAATATGAGACAGAAATCCCACTACTGGGCATATACCGAGAGGAAAACATAATTCAAAATGAGTCATATACCACAACGTTCATTGTAGCACTATTTACAATAGCCAGGATATGGAAACAACCTAAGTGTCCATCGACAGATGAATGGATAAAGAAGATGTGACACATATATGTAATGGAATATTACTCAGCCATAAAAAGAAATAAAATTGTGTTATTTGTGCTGAGGTGGATGGACCTAGAGTCTGTCATACAGAGTGCAGTAACTCAGAAAGAGAAAAACAAATACTGTATGCCAACACATATATATGGAATCCAAAAAAAAAAAAAAAAAGAAAGAAAGAAATAATGGTTCTGATGAACCTAGGGGCAGGTCAGGAGTAAAGACACAGATGTAGAGAATGGAATTGAGGATATGGGGCAGGGGAAGGGTAAGCTGGAATGAAGTGAGAGAGTGGCATGGACACATATACACTACCAAATGTCAAATAGCTAGTGGGAAGCAGCCGCATAGCCCAGGGAGATCATCTCAGTGCTTTGTGACCAACTAGAGGGGTGCATATGGAGGATGGGAGGGAGTCTAAAGAAGAGGTGGATATGGGTATATATGTATACGTATAGCTGATTCATTTTGTTATACAGCAGAAACTAACACACCATTGTAAAGCAATATATCCCAATAAAGATGGTAAAAAAATAAAAAGAAATGAAATTGAGTCATTTGTAGTGAGGTGGATGGACCTAGAGTTTGTCACACAGAGTGAAGTCAGAAACAGGTAAACAAATACCATATGCCAACACATATATATGGAATGTAAAAAAAAAAAAGGCTGTGAAGAACCTTGGGGCAGGACAAGAATAAAGACGCAGACATAGAGAATGGACGTGAGGACATGCGGAGGGGGCTGGGTAAGCTAGGACAAAGTGAGAGTGTGGCATTGACATATATACACTACCAAATGTAAAATAGATAGCTAGTGGGGAGCAGCCGCATGGCACAGGGAGATCAGCTGGGTGCTTTGTGACCACCTAGAGGGGTGGGATAGGGAGGGTGGGTGGGTGGGAGGGTGGCGCAAGAGGGAAGAGATATGGGAACATATGTATATGTATAACTGATTCACTTTGTTATAAAGCAGAAACTAACACACCATTGTAAAACAATTATACTCCAATAAAGATGCTAGAAAAACCAAAATGGATTAAAGACCTAAATGTAAGACCAGATACCATAAAACTCTTAGAGGAAAACATAGGCAGAACACCTTTTAACATAAATTGCAACAATATCTTTTTGGCTCCATTTCCTAGAGTAATGGAAATAAAAAAATATATAAACAAATGGGATCTAATGAAACTGAAAAGCTTTTTCATAGCAAAGGATACCATAAACAAAATGAAAAGACAACCCACAGGATGGGAGAAAATATTTGCAAATGAAAAGACCAAAAATAGATATAAAATAGATAATCAACAAGGACCTACTGTATAGCACAGGGGACTCTACTCGATATTCTGTAATAGTCTATATGGGAAAAGAATCTGAAAAAGAATGGATATATGTATATGTTTAACTGAAACACTTTGCTGTGCACCTGAAACTAACACAACATTGTAAATCAAATATACCCCAATATAAAATAAAAACTTAATTTTAAAAAATGAAGAAAAGTTTATGATTGTTTTTAATGAAACAACTAAAACATTGATATCTAAATCTAATAAAGACAATATTAAAAATACTAGACATATCACTTATTAATATAGTATATTATATGTTACATAGTGTGTTTAATATATATATACTCTATGTATTATATATATTATATATATATATACACTCATACATACACAATATATACACAGTCTTAGTACTAAATCATGCATCTTTTTAAAAAATTGAAGTGTAGTTGATTCAAAATTCAGCATCTTTTTTTAGTGATGACATACTAAACACATTTCACATTAAAGCATTAAGAAATCAGTACAATGACAAGAGTCCCACTGTCTTCACCAGTACTCATCATTTTTCTAGAGGTATTAACCAATGAAATTAGATAAGAGAAATCAAATAGAGGCATAGAAACTTGGAAGGATAAAAACTACCTTTATTTGCACATGGTATGATCATGTATTTGGAAAACCCAGGGAAATCAATGATAAAGTTAACTTTAAAATGAGCAGTATTTAATAAAACAAACAGGATAAAAAATTACTATATAGAACTTAATAGCCTTCACATAAACAAACAATAATAGTTAGAAAGTATAATGGTGTAGAAAATCCCTTTAAAATAGAAAAAGGAAGATAAGACTTAATATATTTAAAATCTATCTTGGAAATTTTAAAAACTTGAACAAATGGAAAGATTCCATTTTTTTTTAAAGAAATGATTCAACATCATAGTTATTTTCCCTAAATTAATAAATTTCACTCAATCTCAACAAAAATGTCAAGAAGAATTTTGATAGAGCTAGACAATTTGATATTAAATATCATATCGAAAAATAAACATACAAGAAAACACTAAAAAAGCCTCTAATGGGAACAAGTCCTTTAAGACTCTTAAGACATTAAAACATATTATAAAGCTTATATGATTTAAACAGTAGTGCTAAAATATGAATGGATAGACCAGTAGAATAGAAGAGAAAATCCATAAATAATAAAAGTATGTGTAGAACTTTAGTATGTAGCGAAGTTGGCATGTCAAATGACTTGATAAAAGATAAACATTTTAACAAAAGTTGTGCTGGGATGACTGGTTTTGCCATTTGGAAAAATTGACAATTAGATCCATATCTGAAGCTATACCCAAGAACATATTCCAAATGCACCAAAATGTCTTTGAGTAAAAAATGAAATCATACAAATACCAGAAGAGCATGAGTAAATTCCTCTTTAACTTGAAGTGAAAAGGCTTTCTAACTATGACTCAAAACCAAGAAACCATAAAATATTGATTAATTTAAATATAGAGAACACAATGTCGATAGATGAGATATTATTATGTCAACACTGTTTGCTAGCATTTGATAATTTGTGATTATGTAACACAGTTTCCTTGTTTTTAGGGAAATACACAATAAAGTATTTAGTTGTAAAAAGCCATCATTTCTGCAATGTACTCTCAAAGGCTTTAGAAAATAATACTGTGATAGAAATATAATAAAAGAGATAGAGAAGAATACAGAAAATATGGTACAATATAAATATTTTGGGAACCTGCAAGGGAAAGATCGCATATATGAATTCTTTGTTTTGTTTTTACAACTTTTCTGTATGCTAAATTACACCAAAATAAAACAAAAAAGGAACTTGTCAAAAAATATTTGATATTCTAAAGTCATGAAAATTCTCCTGCTTTCTCTAAAACATTTACTGCTTTACCTTTCACATTTGGACCAAAAATAATTATGGAATTGATTACTTTTCTTTTTAATTTGCTATAAATTTAATTAGGTGTTCACTTTAATCAGGTTATGGCCAAATTTGCCCCTATAAATCTTCACACATATATTCCAACATGTAATTAAAAAAAATCTTATTGCAGTATAAGTGCTTTACAATGGTGTGTTAGTTTCTACTTTATAACAAAGTGAATCAGTTATACATATATATATATGTTCCCATATCTTTTCACTCTTGCATCTCCCTCCCTCCCACCCTCCCTATCCCACCCCTCTAGGTGGTCACAGAGCACCAAGCTGTACTCCCTGTGCTATGCGGCTGCTTCCAACTAGCTATTTTACGATTGCTAATGTATATATGTGCATGCCACTCTCTCACTTTGTCACAGCTTACACTTCCCCCTCCCCATATCCTCAAGTCCATTCTCTTGTAAGTCTGTGTCTTTATTCCCATCTTGCCCTTAGGATCTTCATGACCTTTTTTTCTTCCTTTCTTAGATTCCATATATATGTGTTAGCATATGGTATTTGTTTATCTCTTTCTGAATTACTTCACTCTGTATGACAGACTCTAGGTCCATCCACCTAACTACAAATAACTCAATTTCGTTTCTTTTTATGGACGAGTAATATTCCATTGTATATATGTGCCCCATCTTCTTTATCCGTTCATCTGTCGATGGACACTTAGGTTGCTTCCATGTCCTGGCTATTGTAAATAAAGCTGCAATGAACATTTTGGTACATGACTCTTTTTGAATTACGGTTTTCTCAGGGTATATGTCCAGTAGTGGGATTGCTGGGTCGCATGGTAGTTCTATTTTTAGTTTTTTTAAGGAATCTCCATACTGTTCTCCATAGTGGCTGTATCAATTTACATTCCCACCAACAGTGAAAGAGGGTTCCCTTTGCTCCACAGCCTCCAAGCATTTATTTTTTGTAGGTTTTTTGATGATGGCCATTCTGACTGGTGTGAGATGATATCTCATTGTAGTTTTGATTTGCATTTCTCAATGATTAATGATGTTGAGCATTCTTTCATGTGTTTGTTGGCAATCTGTATATCTTCTTTGGAGAAATGTCTATTTATGTCTTCTGCCCATTTTTGGAGTGGGTTTTTGTTGTTTTGATATTGTGATGCATGAGCTGCTTGAAAATTTAGGAGATTAATCCTTTGTCAGTTGCTTCATTTGCAAATATTTTCTCCCAGAGTGTTGTCTTTCCATCTTGTTTATGGTTTCCTTTGCTGTGCAAAAGCTTTTAAGTTTCATTAGGTCCCATTTGCTTATTTTTGTTTTTATTTACATTTCCCAAGGAGGTGGGTCAAAAAGGATCTTTCTGTGATTAATGTCATAGAGTGTTCTGCCTATGTTTTCCCCTAAGAGTTGATAGTGTCTGGCCTTACATTTAGGTCTTTAATCCATTTTCAGTTTATTTTTGTGTATGGTGTTAGGGAGTGTTCTAATTTCATACCTTTACATGTACCTGTCCAGTTTTCCCAGCACCACTTATTGAAGAGGCTGTCTTTTCTCCACAGTATATTCTTGCCTCCTTTATCAAAGATAAGGTGACCATATGTGCATGGGTTCATCTCTGGGCTTTCTATCCTTTTCCATTGATCTATATTTCTGTTTTTGTGCCAGTACCATACTGTCTTGATTACTGTAGCTTTGTAGTATAGTCTAAAGTCAGGGAGCCTGATTCCTCCAGCTCCGTTTCTCTTTCTCAAGATTGCTTTTGCTATTCGGGGTTTTTTGCATTTCCATACAAATTGTTAAATTTTTTGTTCTAGTTCTGTGAAAAATGCCATTGGTAGTTTGATAGGGATTGCATTGAATTTGAACATTGTTTTGGGTAGTAGAGTCATTTTCACAATGTTGATTCTTCCAATCCAAGAACATGGTAAACCTCTCCATCTATTTGTATCATCTTTAATTTCTTTCATCAGTGTCATAATTTTCTGCATACAGGTCTTTTGTCTCCTTAGGTAGGTTTATTCCTAGTATTTTATTCTTTTTGTTGCAGTGGTAAATCGGAGACTTTTCTTAATTCCATTTCCAGATTTTTCATCATTAGTGTATAGCAATGCTAGAGATTTCTGTGCATTAATTTTGTATCCTGCTACTTTATGAAATTCATTGATTAGCTCTAACAGTATTCTGGTAGCATCTTTAGGATTCTCTATGTATAGTATCATGTCATCTGCAAACAGTGACAGCTTTACTTCTTCTTTTCCAATTTGGATTATTTTATTTCTTTTTCTTCTTTGCTTGCTGTTGCTAAGACTTCCGAAACTATGTTGAATAATAGTAGGGAGAGTGGGCAACCTTTTCTTGTTCCTGATCTTAGAGGAACTGCTTTCAGTTTTTCACCATTGAGGACGATGTTGGCTGTGGGTTTGTCATATACAGCCTTTATTATGTTGAGGAAAGTTCCCTCTGTGCCTACTTTCTGGAGGGTTTTCATCATAAATGGGTGTTGAAACTGTCGAAAGCTTTCTCTGCATCTACTGAGATGATCATATGGTTTTTCTCCTTCAGTTTGTTAATATGGTGTATCACATTGATTGATTTTTGTGTATTGAAGTATCCTTGCATTGCTGGGATAAACCCCACTTGATCATGGTGTATGATCCTTTTAATGTGCTGTTGGATTCTGTTTGCTAGTGTTTTGTTGAGGGTTTTTGCATCTCTGTTCATCAGTGATATTGGCCTGTAGTTTTCTTTCTTTGTGACATCTTTGTCTGATTTTGGTATCAGGGTGATGGTGGCCTTGTAGAATGAGTTTGGGAATTTTCCTCCCTCTGCTATATTTTGGAAGAGTTTGAGAAGGATAGGTGTTAGCTCTTCTCTAAGTGATTGATAGAATTCTCCCATGAAACCATCTGGTCCTGGGCTTTCGTTTTTTGGAAGATTTTTGATCACAGTTTCAATTTTATTGCTTGTGATTGCTCTGTTCATATTTTCTATTTCTTCCTGGTTCAGTCCCAGAAGGTTGTGCATTTCTAAGAATTTGTCCATTTCTTCCAGGTTGTCCATTTTACTGGCATAGAGTTGCTTGTAGTAATCTCTCATGATCCTTTGTATTTCTGCAGTGTCGGTTGTTACTTCTCCTTTTTCATTTCTAATTCTATTGATTTGAGTCTTCTCCCTTTTTTTCTTGATGAGTCTGGGTAATGGTTTATCAATTTTGTTTATGTTCTCAAAGAACCAGCTTTTTTGAATCTATATTCATAACTAATATTTGTCTGTAATTTTCTTTTCTTGTGAGGACTTTATCTGGCTTTGGTGTCAGGGTAATGAGAACTTCCAGAGTGAGCTAGGAAGTGTTTCTCTTCTTCTTCTTTTTGTAAGAGTTTTAGAAGTAAATTTGGGAAAATTTCCCCATAAAGTCATCTTATCCTGGGCTTTTCTTTGTTGGAAGGTTTTAGATTGCTAATTCAGTCTCTTTATTTATTGTAGGTATTTAGATTTTGTTTTTCCTTCAATCACTTTCTCTAGTTCATATATTTATATAAATATATCTATTTTATCTGTGTCATCTAATTTATTGGCATTCAATTGTTCATAACACTCTTATTATCCTTTTTATTTCTTTAATGTTGGTAGTAATTTCCTCTTTCATTCCTGATCTTAATAATTTCATCTTTCTCTCCTTTTTGCTTTACCAGTCTGGTTAAATGTTTGTCAATGCCTGTGATCTTTTCAAATAACCAATTTTTGTTCTGTTGATTACCTTTTTTTTCTATTCTGTATTTCATGTGTTTCCTCTCTAATGTTTATTATTTCCTTCCTTGTCCTATCTTTGAATTGAGCTTGTTCTTTTATTCCCAGTCTCCCAGGGTAGAAGTTTAAGTTATTGATTTGAAATCTTTTTTCTTTTTGTAATGGATGTTGACAGTTATAAATTTCCCTCTGAGAACGCTTTCACTGCATCCCATAAGTTTGGTATGTTATGTTTTTATTTTTATTTGTCTCAAAGTACTTCTAATTTCCACTGTGACTTCTTTTTAAATGCATTGCTTGTTGAAGAGTATATTTACACACACTTATGGATTTTCCAGTGTGATTTCTGCTTTTAGCTTCTCATTTTATTCCATTGTGATCAGAAAAGACACTGATTTTTAATTTTGATCTTTTAAAATTTCAATCCTTTAAGCCTTTTTTTGTAGCCTAACATGTGATGTCTCTTGGAGAATGTATATTCTGTTGATTTTTGGTGGAGTATTTCATATATACCTCTTAGGTTCAACTAGTGTAGAGTGTTATTGAAGTCCTCTATTTCCTTATTGATCTTTCTGATTGTTTTATCCATTATTAAAAATGTTTTGAAGTCTCTTACTGCTATTGTGTTGCTGTCTATTGCTCCCTTCAATTCCGTCAAAGTTTGCTTTGTACATTTAGAAGCTCTAATGTTTGGTGCATAAATATTTATAATTGTTATATCTTCTTAGTGAATTGACCCTTTATCAATATATAATGCCTTTCTTTGTCTCATCTAACAGTTTTTTACTTACAATGTATCCAATCTGATATTTGTAAAGCTACCCTGATCTATATTGTTTACCATTTGCATGGAATATATTTTTCCATCCTTTCAATTTTAGCCTTTTTGTGTCTTTAGACCTAAAGTGAGTCTCTTGTACACAACATATAGTTAGATCCTGTTTTTAAAAATCAATTCTGCCAATCTATTTTTTGATTGGGGAGTTTTGTTAACTGACCCTCCTTTCCCTTCTTACTGACTTCCTTTGTGTTTAATTGAAATTTTATAGTGACATATTTGGATTCCCTTCTCATTTTATGTTGTGTATATTCTATAGTTATTTTCTTTGTGGTTACCATGAGGGTACAGAGAACATCTTAAAGTTATTACAATCTATCTTAAAGTGATAACTTAACTTCAAATGCATACCAAAACTCTACTCCTTTACAACTCCCCTGCCTCACTTTATGCTATTGATGTCACAAATTATATCTTTATATATTGTATACCCATTAACAGATATTTATTGTTATTTTTATGTTTTCTCATTTCAATTAAATTGAAAGTGAATTTATGCACCAAAATTACAATAATACATGTTACTGTATTTGTTCATGTATTTACCTTTACTGGAGAATTTTATATTTCCATATGGCTTCATGTTGTTTTGTATAGTTTTCTTTCATTTCAACTTGAAAGATTCCCCTTAGAATTTCTTGTAGAGCAGATCTCGTGTTAATGAACTCTCAGCTTTTGTATATCTGGGAAAGGCTCAATTTATCCTTCATTTTTGAATGACATCTTTTGCCAAATACAATATTTTGGTTGATAGAGTTTTCTTATTTGCTTTCAACACTTTGAATATATCAACCCACTTTCTTCTGGCCTGAAAGCTTTCTGCTCAGAAATCTGCTTGTAATCTTTTGGAAGTTCCCTTATATATCATAAGTAGCTTTATTCTTGCTGCTTGCAAGATTTCCTCTTTGTCTTTGATTTCTGACAGTTTGTTTATAATGTGTCTTGGTGTGGATCTCTTTGGGGATTTTTCTAGTTGAAATTTGTTGGGCTTCTTGGATTTGTATGTTTATTTATTTCCACAGATTTGGAGAGTTTTCAGCCATTATTTCTTCAAATAGTCTCTTTGACCCCTTTTCTCACTTTGTTCATTCTGAGGCTCACATAATTCACATGTTGTTCACTTTCTTCATTCCTTATTTTTTTTAACATCTTTATTGGAGTATACTTGCTTTACAATGTTGTGTTATTTTCTGCTGTATAACAAAGTGAATCAGCTATATGTGTATATATATATATATATATATATATATATATATATATATATCTCCCCATTTCCCCTCCCTCTTGCATCTCCCTCCCACCCTCCTTATCCCACCCCTCTAGGTGGTCACAAAGCACCGAGCTGATCTCCCTGTGCTATGTGGCTGCTTCCCACTAGCTATCTATTTTACATTTGGTAGTGTATATATGTCAATGCTACTCTCTCACTTCATCCCAGCTTACCCTTCCCACTTCCCGTGTCCTTAAGTCCATTCTCTATGTCTGCATCTTTATGCCTGTCCTGCCCCTATGTTCATCAGAACCAGGTTTTTTTAAAGATTCCATATATATATGTTAGCATACAGTATATTTTTTTCTCTTTCTGACTTTCTTCACTCTGTATGACAGACTCTAGGTCCATCCAACTCACTACAAATAACTCAGTTTCATTTCTTTTTATGGCTGAGTAATATTCCATTGTATATATGTGCCACATCTTCTTTATCCATTCATCTGTCAATGGACACTTAGGTTGCTTAAACCATAATTCAAAAAGAGTCATGTACCACAATGTTCACTGCAGCACTATTTACAATAGCCGGATCATTCTTTATTTTTGCTCCTCTGACTCAATGATTTCAAAAGACCTATCTTCAAGTTCATTGATTCTTTCTTCTGCCTGGTCTACTGTGCTGTTTAATACCTTTAGTAAAATTTTCAGTTCATTTATTGTATTTTTCAGCTCCAGAATTTGTTTCCTTGTTATTGTTATGGTTTCTATTGCTTTGTTGATATTCTCATTGTGTCCATGCATCACTTTCCTGCTTCAATTTAGTTGTCATTCTGTATTCCTTTTAGCTCATTTAGTACCTTTAAGACAGTTTTAAAACATTTTTTGTCAGGCAGCTCATAGATCTCTGTTCCTTTAGGGTTGGTGTCTTGAGTTTTATTTTGTTCCTTTTATTGTTCTATCTTTCCCTTCTTTGGGTATGCATTGTGAACTTTTATTGAGATTTGGGCATTTGAATAAACAACCACATCTCCCTATCTCTATGTACTGGTTTTTGTGCAGAATAAGACCCTTACCCATCAGACAACCTGTAGGTACAAGGACTTCTCACGCCTTTTCTGGGAATGTGCCTTCTCTTGACTATATGTGTCTTCTTAACTGTCTCAAATTCCCTAAGCAGTTCATCTTGGTTTCTTCCCAGAAGCCCATAATCTTTTGTTTCCCCTAGTACTTGCCTGTGGAACTGCAGCTCTCATGTGTCACACTGCTCATATCATTTTCAGTGGTTTACAATCTATGCCACCAGTCTTGTCAGTGCTCTGAGTAAAAGAAGAGAGAAATCCATCCCTTAGTGAACCTCCAGACAACCCAGAACATTTGACACATGGTTCACTGTTTGGTTTCCATCCTGAATGCAGAGCCCCAGTACAGAAGGTGTTCTCTTGGTTGTGCCTCACTATGGCAGGTAGGGGAAGAGACTCAGACAAGCTCACAAAATGGTGTGAATTTTCCTACCCCTTTTGCTGGAATCCCTTCCTGGCTTTACATTGGCCTGGGTGCTTCTCAACTGTTCTCTGGAGTTCTCACAAAGGTCTCCTGGCCCATCTATTGGTATTTACTTTGTTTCTCTGTAGGGAAATTAAGACCTGGAACTTTCTAGTTTGCCATCTTGTTGAGATCACTCTCATACTGCCTCTGTTTTGCTTCATGTCTCTTGAACTCACAACTCTGCCTTCCACACATGCCAACCCCAACCTCCAAAATATTCACACAGGCCAAACAGTGCATGAGATTTTGTGAAATTTATTAAAGACCTTGGAGTTGAATAAAAGGAGTTACATCAAACACTTAGACAACTTTCCACCACTCCTTGGCTTCTAGTTTACTTTTTAAAATCGGCATCAACTCTACATTTATGGAGCAACAAAATAAACTTCCTCTTGTCTTATGCCCACACAGGCTCATTTCTTATCCTAAGGATTTATTAATATAGATAGATAGATAGAAAGATATATAAATAGATTCAGCAAATATTTATTGAGTGCCTTTTCTTTTCCTTTGCATTGTGTTACTTTGTTTTATTCACTCATTCATTTGACACATACTATCAAAGGCATTTTAGAGGGAATGAAAGAGATAAATATGATATAGTCCTTGACTTCCTCAAGGAGGGGATAAACATAGATGAAAATTACACAAAACTGATATGGGGTGAAATGGAAAACCATAGGGTAAATGGCAAAATGAACAGTGAAGATTACAAGAATTCCAGAATTTTAAGCTTATATAGAAAATTAAAATATGTAAATATTTGAATATTTATGAAAATATATTAATATCAGGACTATAAACTGAAGGGTAATTATTAGGATTTGGTCAGGTTGGAGGATGATGAAAACAGTTCTCAAAGAGGAAATAATGTAACATTTCCCATGTTATTAATTATTTGCTATGCACCAAAGATAGTGCAGGGCAAGCACAGTTTTGTTTTGTTTTTTAACAACTTTATTGGAGTATAATTGCTTTACAATGTTGTGTTAGTTTCTGCTGTATAACAAAGTGAATCAGCTATATGCATACATATATCCCTATATCCCCTCCCTCTTGTGTCTCCCTCCCACCCTCCCTATCACTCCCCTCTATGTGGTCAAAAAGCACCGAGCTGATCTCCCTGTGCTATGAAGCTGCTTCCCACTAGCTAATTTACGTTGGTAGTGTGTATATGTCAGTGCTACTCTCTCACTTCATTCCAGCTTACCCTTCCCCCTCCCCATTGTCCTCAAGTCCATTCTCTACATCTGTGTCTTTATTCCTGTCCTGCCCCTAGGTTCTTCATAACCGTTTTTTTTTCTCCATGGAGAACCCAGTCTACTGGCTGAATTTGCTATATTGGCAAAGCTGGTTCCACATTTTCCACTTTCTTTTTTTAAACATCTTTATTGGAGTATAATTGCTTTACAATGGTGTGTTAGTTTCTGCTTTAAAACAAAGTGAATCAGTTATACATATACATATGTTCCCATATTTCTTCCCTCTTGCGTCTCCCTCCCTCACACCCTCCCTATCCCACCCCTCTAGGTGGTCACAAAGCACCGAGCTGATCTCCTTGTGCTATGCGGCTGCTTCCCACTAGCTATCTATTTTACGTTTGGTAGTGTATATATGTCCATGACACTCTCTCACTTTGTCACAGCTTACCCATCCCCCTCCCCATATCCTCAAGTCCATGCTCTAGTAGCTCTGTGTCTTTATTCCCATCTTACCCCTAGGTTCTTCATGACCTTTTTTTTCTCCTTTCTTAGATTCCATATATATGTGTTAGCATATGGTATTTGTTTATCTCTTTCTGACTTACTTCACTCTGTATGACAGACTCTAGGCCCATCCACCTCACTACAAATATCTCAATTTTGTTTTTTTCATGGCTGAGTAATATTAAATGTATATATGTATCACATCTTGTTTATCCATTCATTTGTCGATGGACCCTTAGGTTGCTTCCATGTCCTGACTATTGTAAATCGTACTGCAATGAACACTGCGGTACATGACTCTTTTTGAATTACATAGTGGCTATATCAATTTATATTCCCACCAACAGTGCAAGAGGGTTCCTTTATCTCCACACCCTCTCCAGCATTTATTGTTTGTAGATTTTTTGATGATGGCCATTCTGAATGGTGTGAGGTGATACCTCATTGGAGTTTTGATTTGCATTTATCTAATGATTAGTGATGTTGAGCATTCTTTCATGTGTTTGTTGGCAATCTGTACATCTTCTTTGGAGAAATGTCTATTAGGTCTTCTGTCCATTTTTTGATTGCGTTGTTTGTTTTTTTTATATTGAGCTGCACGAGCTGCTTGTATATTTTGGAGATTAATCCTTTGTCAGTTGCTTCACTTGCAAATATTTTCTCCCATTCTGAGGGTTGTCTTTTCTTCTTGTTTATGGTTTCCTTTGCTGTGCAAAAGCTTTTTTATTTCATTAGGTTCTGTTTGTTTATTTTTGTTTTTATTTCCATTTCTCTAGCACGTGTGTCAAAAAGGATCTTGCTGTGATTTATATCACAGAGCGTTCTGCCTATGTTTTCCTCTAAGAGTTTTATAGTGTCTGGCCTTATATTTAGGGCTTTAATCCATTTTGAGTTTATTTTTGTGTATGGTGTTAGGAAGTGTTCTAATTTCATTCTCTTAAACAGTGTTCTTTGGAAACAAAACAAAACACATAAATATCTCTGCCCTTGTGGGTCTTATTTTCTAGTGGGTGAAACAGATTATAAGCAATAAACACGAAAGATAACTAAATTACATAGTGCATTACAAAATAGGAGTTATGAGAATAAGAAAAAATAGAGCAGAGTATGGGGAATCGGAAGAGTTGGAGGTCCCTACTTGAGATAATTCTTCACTATGAAAGGATTAGCCATGCAGCTATACTGTTGAAGGTTATTCCTAGCAATGGAAACAGCTGAGTGAACACCTAAAGTAGGAGTAAGCAAGAAAGGTATATTTAAGGATCCAGAAAGAAGCCAATTTAGCATAACTAGAATGTGTGAGGGGGTGAGGTAATTAAATCAGAGAGGTGAGGAATGGATCATGTTGGACTTTATAGATCACTCTAAGGACTTTAGACTTTGTGAGCAGAGGAGGGTTGTGAGGTTTTAGCAGGATCCTTCTGAGTACTGCATGGAGAATAGACTGTACAGGACATGTTGGAAATAGGGAGATCAGTGAGGATGCTATAGTAATGGTCCATATGAACAATGGTGGTGGTTTGAACCAAGGTGGTAAGAAGTTGTCAAATTAAAAGTATATATTTTGAAGCTAGAACCAAAATATTTTTCTGACAGATTGGTTGGATGTGTGATGTGGAGAGAAAGAAATAAGTCAGAAATAAATAAATAAGTATAAAGAAAATCTTTAAAATTATAATAGTGGTTATATTGGTGTGAAATTATATACCATTTTAATTTCCTTCTTCATTTCTTTCTGTATTTCCCAATTTCCTACATAGATTATGAATTGTCTCTATAATCAGAAAAGAGTAAGATATTTTTAAATAAAATAACATTAATCACTTTTTTTTGAAAATAGGGATTGGCAGATTTTTTAAGAAAATAGTGGCCAGTGTTGGTGATAACGCAATAAAACTGGCATTCACACATAGCTGTAGCACTATAAATTGGTAAAACCATTCTGGAGAGAAATATACACATGAAAGCCTTAGAAAAATCATATATTTTCCTCAATGATTCCAGTTTTAGGAACTAACTACAATAAAATAATCGGAGATTTACTTTAATATTTAGGAACAAAATTATTCATTTTTCATATGCAATAGTGAAAATTGGAAAACAACTGAGTCCAACATTATGAGATTTAAAACTAGTTTATCTACAATGTGAATCCATAGTTAGAATACTTTTATGTTATTTTTGAATAATATTTTCATGGCCTTAAGGAATGGTGAGAAAAATCACCATTTAGGTAGTGACATGAGGCTCTTTAGGGTTGACCCCAGAAAGCATCTGTTAGAAGTGAGAAGCCTGGGTCAGAGTGTCATGTGGAGGTGGCAGGGCTACATTGATGTTAATACCTAATAGTGACATTGCATCCTGTATGAAGAAGTACTATATACACAGAAGTGGGGGTGGGATGAATGGAATCTGTGGTGGGGTTATCCAAGCAGCAGAAAAGACGTGTCAACCATAAAAAGAAATGAAATTGAGTTATTTGTAGTGAGGTGGATAGACCTAGAGTCTGTCATACAGAGTGAAGTAAGTCAGAAAGAGAAAAACAAATACCGTATGCTAACACATATATATGGAATCTAAGAAAAAAAATGTCATGAAGAACCTAGGGGTAAGACGGGAATAAAGACACAGACCTACTAGAGCATGGACTTGAGGATATGGGGAGGGGGAAGGGTAAGCTGTGACAAAGTGAGAGAGAGTCATGGACATATATACACTACCAAATGTAAAATAGATAGCTAGTGGAAAGCAACCACATAGCACAGGGAGATCAGGTCGGTGCTTTGTGACCGCCTGGAGGGGTGGGATAGGGAGGGTGTGAGGGAGGGAGATGCAAGAGGGAAGAAATATGGGAACATATGTATATGTATAACTGATTCACTTTGTTTTAAAGCAGAAACTAACACACCATTGTAAAGCAATTATACTCCAAGAAAGATGTTAAAAAGAAAAAGATGTGTCCCTTTGTGTGAGACAATCTACCTATGAGAGAGTGTTCTGGCTGCTGATAGGAGCATTTGAACTTGTGACCAGAAATTCCCTATACAGGTTGTGTATGCATAAAGGATCCTAATTCAAGATTTCCAGCCACTGAGATGACCAACCAACTTCCCTCACTCTGTTGCTGAAGACTCTAAGCTGTCTGTGACTATTTTCCTTTATTGAGAGAAAAGGTATACAACAGGTATACAACAGCCAGTCAAAATGAATTTTTGTAAATGTATTGGCTTTTCTTATACATTAGTCTCCTGAGAGTCTGATTGCCATGGGTCAGCCTCCCCAGGCTAAACCTTTGCAGAGTGCCCACAACTTGAATCATGGTGGCCAACAGGACTAGCAATAAGGGTAGCCAGTCCAAAAAGCCATCTGCGTTTCTGAAATAGATCTCGGTGAGGGAACAACTGCTACACCAAACACATGCTAAGCATCTTCTCAGATCTAGGGCTAAGGAAAAGGAAGGACCTAGGGAAAACACACTAACTGGTATGGCAGTTACCTCAGTGACTACCAACTTGCTCCATGTGAGCCCCTTATTCATGAATTGCCTATATCCTTCTTCCCTGCTCTTTTTTCCTGCTCCAGCTATGGACTCATTTTGTGTGTACTGAGAAAAAGGGTCAAGGTAGGGTACAGTTTGGACATTGTAGCAGGATCTGTGCTGAAGTCTATCTTCCTCTCACAGCAGCCCTGGGGGGTAGATGCCATCCCCATTTTACAGATCAGGAAGCTGAGGCACAGACAGGCACATTGCATGAACTATACAAGGCCACAGAGCCAGTAAATTGAAAATGTAGAATGTGGGCCTGGGTCTTCATGACTCCAAAAACCCATGTTCCACTAGTGCTGGCTCGGGGACTGAGGCACCCTCTCCTTGAGAAGCAAGGAGAAGCAGATCCACCCCACCTTCCATGCTCTGTCAACATCTGTCCAAACAAGCAAGGTTTCTGTTCTCTGGGATCTAAGCTTATATTCTGCATCCCAGAGGACACAAGTAGAGACCCCATCCCCATCCCCACTTTCTCTATGTGGGTCCATCCAGGTGTGTGAATTGCTCCTGGGAGTCCACTCCCTGCTCTGACTGTCAGGCCTCTTTCTGTGAGTGGCACAAACATGCTGTCCCTGAGGCCTTCCTGGTGCCCACTGGAGCAGCCAGGACAATCAAGAACTTGTGTGTCTGAGCCATGGCAAGCCCTGATTCAGAGTAAATGTTTGGCCTGGTTCCTTCCATGGTTGGGGCCTGGGGCAACTGTAGTCTCGTGGATAGAAGCTGGGCTGGACTTCCGAATTACAGGGATGGAGTGCCAGGCAAGTTTGTTGACTAACTGTTTGAGCCTGCTCAGGTCACTGGACATCTCTGAGCCTGGTTTATCAATATACAAAATGGAAAGTGTAAAGGGCACTTATTGTGGTCCTACCCAATGACACACATGATGCTGTGCTTCCAGAATGACTGGAGAGACTAAAAAGGCAGAAAATAACATATAAGTATGAAATAACTATGTATGGTATCATGTCATCTGCAAACAGTGACAGCTTTACTTCTTCTTTTACAGTTTGTATTCCTTTTATTTCTTTTTCTTCTCTGATTGCTGTGGCTGAAACTTCCAAAGCTATGTTGAAAAATAGTTGTGAGAGTGGGCAATCTTGTCTTGTTCCTGATCTTAGTGGAAATGGTTTCTGTTTTTCACCATTGAGAATGATGTGGGCTCTGTGTTAGTCATATATGGCCTTTATTATGTTGAGGTAAGTTCCCTCTAGCCCTACTTTCTGGAGGGTTTTTTTTTATAAATGGGTGGTGAATATTGTCGACAGCTTTTTCTGCATCTTTTGAGATGATCATATGGTTTTTCTCCTTCAATTTGTTAATATGATGTATCACATTGATTGATTTGTGTATATTGAAGTATCCTTTCATTCCTGGGATAAACCCCACTTGATCATGGCGCATAATCCTTTTAATGTGTTGTTGGGTTCTGTTTGCTAGTATTTTTTTGAGGTTTTTTGCATCTATGTTCATTAGTGATATTGGCCTGTAGTTTTCTTTCTTTGTGACATCCTTGTCTGGTTTCGGTATCAGGGTGATGGAGGCCTTGTAAAATGCATTTGGGAGTGTTCCTCCCTCTGCTATATTTTGGAAGAGTTTGAGAAGGATAGGTGTTAGCTCTTCTCTAAGTGATTGATAGAATTCTCCTGTGAAGCCATCTCTTCCTGGGCTTTTGTTTGTTGGAAGATTTTAAATCATAGTCTCAATTTCAGTGCTTATGATTGGTCTGTTTATTTTTTCTAGTTCTTCCTGGTTCAGTCTTGGAAAGTTGTGCTTTTCTAAGAGTTTGTCCATTTCTTCCAGGTTGTCCATTTTATTGGCATATAGTTGCTTGTAGTAATCTCTCATGATCCTTTGTATTTCTGCAGTGTCAGTTGTTATGTCTCCTTTTTCATTTCTAATTGTGTTGATTTGAGTCTTCTCTTTTTTTTTTCTTGATGAGTCTAGCTACTGGCTTACCAATTTTATCTTCTCAAAGAATCACGTTTTAGTTTTACTGATCTTTTCTATTGTTTCCATCATTTCTTTTTCATTTATTTCTGGTCTGATCTTTATGATTTCTTTCCTTTTCCTAAATTTGGGGTTTTTCTTCTTTCTCTAATTGCTTTAGGTGTAAGGTTAGGTTCTTTATTTGAGATGTTTCTTGTTTCTTGAGGTAGGCTTGTATTGCTATATACTTCCCTCTTAGAATTGCTTTTGCTGCATCCCATATGTTTTGCCTCATCATATTTTCATTGTCATTTGTTTCTAAGTATTTTTTGATTTCCTCTTTGATTTCTTCAGTGATCTCTTGGTTATTAAGTAGTGTATTGTTTAGCCTCCATGTGTTTGTTACAGATTTTTTCCCTCTAATTGATGTCTAGTCTCATAGCATTGTGGTCAGAAAAGATACTTCATACGATTTCAAATTTCTTAAATTTAGCAAGGCTTGATTTGTGACCGAAAATATGCTCTACCCTGGAGAATGTTTTATGAGCACTTGAGAAGAAAGTATATTGTGTTGTTTTTGCATTGAATGTCCTGTAAATGTCAATTAAGTCCCTCTTGTTTAATGTATCATTTAAAGCTTGTGTTTCCTTAGTTGTTTTCATTTTGGATGATTTGTCCATTGGTGACAATGTGGTGTTAAAGTCCCCTACTATGATTGTGTTACTATCGATTTCCCTGTTTATGGCTGTTAGCGTTTGCCTTATATATTGAGGTGCTCCTATATTGGGTGCATAACTATTTACAATTGCTATATATTCTTCTGGGATTGGTCCCTTGATCATTATGTCATGTCCTTCTTTGTCTCTTGTACTAGTCTTAATTTTAAAGTAATTTTAAAGTCTATTTTGTCTGATGTGAGAATTTCTACTCCAGCTTTCTTTTGATTTCCATTTGCATGGAATAATTTTTTCCATCCCCTCACTTTCAGTCTGTATATGTCCTTAGGTCTGAAGTGAGTCTCTTGTAGACATCATATATACGGGTCTTGCTTTTGTATCCATTCATCCATTCTATGTCTTTTGCTTGGAGCTTTGAATCCATTTATATTTAAGGTAGTTATTGATATGTATATTCCTATTACCATTTTTTAATTGAATTGGGCTTGTTATTGTAGATCTTTTCCTTGTCTTTTGTTTCCTGCCTAGAGAAGTTCCTTTAGCATTTGTTGTAAAGCTGGTTTGGTGGTGCTAAATTCTCTTAGCTTTTGCTTGTCTGTAAAGTTTTAAATTTTTCCCTCAAATCTGAAAGAGATCCTTGCTGTTTAGAGTATTCTTGTTTGTAGGTTTTTCCCTTTCTTCACTTTAAATATGTCCTGCCACTCCCTTCTGGCTTGCAGAGTTCCTGCTGAAAGTTCAGCTGTTAACCTTATGGGGATTGCCTTGTATGTTATTTGTTGTTTTTCTCTTGCTGCTTTTAATATTTTTTCTTTGTTTTTAATTTTTGATAGTTTAATTAATAAGTGTCTTGGCGTGTTTCTCCTTGGATTTATCCTGTATGGGACTATCTGCATTTCCTGGACTTGATTGACTATTTTCTTTCCCATATTAGGGAATGTTTCAATCATAATCTTCTCAAATATTTTCTCAGTCCCTTTCTTTTTCTCTTCTCTGGGACTCCTGTAATTCGAATGTTGGTGCATTTAATGTTGTCTCAGGAGTCTCTGAGACTGTCCTTAATCCTTTTTATTCTTTTTTCTTTATTCTGTTCTGCAGTAGTTATTTCCACTATTTTATCTTCCAGGTCACTTATCCATTCTTCTGCCTCAGTTATTCACCTATTGATTCCTTCTAGAGAATTTTTAATTTCATTCATTGTGTTGTTCATCACTGCTTGTTTGCTCTTTATTTATTCTAGGTCCTTGTTAAACATTTCTTGTATTTTCTCCCTTCTATTTCCAAGGTTTTGTATCATCTTTATTATCATCACTCTGAATTCTTTTTCAGGTATACTGCCTATTTCCTTCTCATTTGTTTGGTCTGGTGGGTTTTCACCTTGCTCCTTCTTCTGCTGTGTGTTTCTCTGTCTTCTCATTTTGCCTAACTTACTGTGTTTAGTGTCTCCTTTTCGAAGGCTGCAGGTTCGTAGATCCCGTTGTTTTTGCTGTCTTCCCCCAGTGGCTAAAGTTGCTTCTGTGGGTTGTGTAGGCTTCCTGGTTGAGAGAACTTGTGCCTGTGTTCTGGTGGATGAGGCTGGATCTTGTCTTTCTGGTGGGCAGGACCGCATCTGTTGGTGTGTTTTGGGGTGTTTGTGACCTTATTATGATTTTAGGCAGCCTCTCTGCTAATGGGTGGGGTTGTGTTCTTGTCTTGCTAGTTGTTTGGTTTAGGGTGTCCAGCACTGTAGCTTGCTGGTCATTGAGTGGAGCTGGGTCTTAGCGTTGAGATGGAGATCTCCAGGAGAGCTCTTGTCATTTGATGTTATGTGGAACCGGGAAGTCTCTCTTGGATCAATGTCCTAAACTTGGCTCTCCCACCTCAGAGGCACAGGCCTGACACCTGCCAGAGCACCAAGTCCCTGTCAGCTACAGGTCTTTTGGGAAGTCTGAGGTCTTTTTCCAGGGCTAAGTATGTGTTCTGTAGAAGTTGTTTCACATGTAGATGTATTTTGATGTATTTGTGAGGAGGAAGGTGATCTCCACGACTTACTCCTTCACCATCTTGAAGGTCTTCTCCATATTACAATTTTAAGAAACCAAGAGAAAAAATCTGACAGTGACATTTCCCCCTAAATCATTTGGAGCATCCAGTGTCTCAATTTGTCAGGCTCTTGTTTAACAGTGCTTTGCCTTCACCTTAGATTGAGCTGATCTATTTATGATCTAGGGTTGGTGGAAGGGGTTAGGAGGAAGCTGTCTGGAATTCTAACAGCTGAATTTCTACCAAAAAGGGTATAGTGTACACCCTCAGTAGCAACTACAACAAACTGCTCTGTCCTCCAGGACTCTTCTCAGTACCTCACAAACTCGATATTTGGATTTTCCTGCTTTGCTCTGCCCAATATGGTAGCTATTCAAACTTCAGTCAGCCATGTTATTTAATTAAGCCAGTTATTGTACTTGAAAAGTATGCAAAATTATATCTCCACTTAGGCTTTGGAGTTTTCCATGGAGAAAAGAAACACTCTGAAGCCAGGTCCTGAAGCACCGCTCATGGTCTTCTTTGCTCACAGGGTGGGGGGAAAGGCGAGATTCAGCAGTTGGGTCTTGACTTCTTATCCTGTCTAATAATCTCTGTCTTTTATTGGAGTGTTTAGTCTATTGTTTGCTTTTTTTTTTAATTTGGCTGTGCCGGGACTTCATTGCAGCAGGCGGGATCTTCATTGCATCATGCAGGATCTATTTCACTGACCAGGGATCATACCTGGGCCCTTTGCATTAGGAGCGCAGAGTCTTAACCACTGGACTACCAGGGAAGTGCCTAGTCTATTTTTATTTAATGTAATTTTACAAGTGGTTGAATCTATAATTTTCTATTTGTTTTCTCTTTGTCTTATTTGTATATTATTCCTCTATATCACATTCCTAATTCATTAAGGATAATCAATATTTTTGTATTTTATTTAAATACATAGATAAATCTATAACTTTTCACATGACTTTTCGTAGTTGCTCAAGGGTTACAATATGAATCTTTAACTTATCACAGTCTGTTAGAGTTAATATTTACCATGTCTCATAAATGTAATAAATTTAAAACATTATAATTCTATTCTCCCCTCTCCATTGTGTGATCATGGTCATGTATTTTATTTCAACAATTATTATAGACCCCATAATTAATTTTTTTGCTTTAAATAATTAGTACTTTTTATAATTATTGGAAAATAAAAGATAGTCTTGCTGGGATTAAAAACTGAAGCATTAGTGGTTGTGCAGAACAATAGGTCACCAAAAACTAGGGTTTCAAGTAACACTGAGGCAGCCTTGGGGCCTCTCCTGTTATTCAATTACAGATTAAAAAGTAGCTTAGATTATCTAAGAGCCAGGTGCAATGGTGATGGAAAGAGATGAGGACATGGACTCACTCCTCATCTATTACATACACTGTTCTGCAGGGAACTGATGTCACCTGCCTGGTACCTTGACTTATTTTTGTTTAGTCCTTTGTATACCTATACCACTCACAGAGAATTTAGGAGCTTCAATGAAACACAAAAGATTAGAAATACAGCAAGGCCAGAAGAAATTCACATGAGAACTTTCAAAGGGAATGTTGCTTGCCATTTCAATAAACAAAGGATGTTTCCTATCATTTCAGTTCTACAAGGATCAAGTCATCAGTTGCTGCAGCTGCCTCCTCACCCATGACTGTAGGCCTTGAGGGGAATTCAGGATCTGGCCCTAGATATTCAAGATGCATATCTAAGGAATAATTTCAATGTTCCCAGGCTTTTGCATCTTCTCATACATAGAAAAGTGTTAAAATCATTAACTTGAGATGTCTGGTCTTGTGATTAGCAGTAATCTTTTGATGTTTGACTACATGGGATTTTTGTTTGTTTGTTTGTTTTTAGCAAAATATCCTATATATTCTGGTTCCTCACTTACCTCTTTGGGGAAGTTCCTCAGAGATATCTAAGAGGCTGTCTCCCAGGCTATAGTCCTCAGTAAGGTCCCCAAATAAAACTTAACTCATAGCTTTTAGGTTGTGGGTTTTCTTCAATGGATAGAATAGATGAATCAGCCTGGGATACTTTTATCTTGGAAGGTTCCTAATAAAGTCTTCCATTATTGGGGGTGTTCCAATGTATACAGTTTCTCCAAAGTGAGAATATTTAAGACAAGAGATATAATGTTTCTGAAGAGAAGGTTTACTTACACAATAAAGTAAGGAAAAGTTCTATTGTTGTGAAATAAAACTCATATTTTATGGCAAGACAAGAAAAATTTAAACATAAAAAAATTTTCTCTGCCCTTTGGCCTCCTCTCTCCCCTCTACTGTTCGCTGTGTATCTGCATTATGCATCGACCAAACTTTCCCCAAGGGCAGAAATATCTGCTCAGCCATAAAGAGCAACATTCTCCTAGTACCAAGAAGTCAACTCCTTAAAAGATAACATTCTTTTCTGATCTTGTAAGGGGTCACAATGACCCACCACTTTGTACTTGCAGATCTGGATTGTGTAAACTGTCAATAATATGTCATTTGATGTACAGTTGTGCATCTCAAAAAAAAAACTTATATAACTGTGCTTTGACTTCTAATGGGCAGAACAGTTTTCGGAGCTTTCTGAGAGGTTGTTGCTGGGTTATAATCCTCAATTTGGCTCAAATAAAATTTTCCATTTTTTTCTTAGATTGATTGATTAATCAATCATGTGTACGTGATTGATCAATTCGTTGACATGTACTTGATACAGCTGGCAGGATATCAGAGACACCCACCACAGCACACCAAGCATGGGTCCATTGAGCCACCAGCTTCTTGGTATTCCTCAGGTGTTCTGGTGAGTTCTGATATCCAGGTCCCATCGTTTGAGTGATGATCCTGAAAATTTTATTCCAGCTGCTTTACTCAAGACTTGGAGTCTTAAGGGGCACTGGTATATTTACTAGTCAGGGAACTAGAAGGATCTGGGCAAGAGGCCCAGGGAAACATAGATGGTTGGATTTTTGTTAAATTATACTTAAATTTAAAAAAATGAGTTGATATATGCTCTGAACAAAACTTTTGCTAGTGAAATGAGAGACTGAATTATTCAGCTCTGAAGAATAAAGGAGACCCACTACAACAATTAGGTAAATACTGCTCGTCCAGTGAGCACAACAGAGGCCGATAACCTAGTGCTCTGAGCACTTGTGGTGGTTTTAGATTGTTGCAGGGAAAAACCAAGACACGTTAAAGAGTTGAACCAACCCAAGGGTAACTCCTTGGGGTGCTAGACTCAGAAGCAGCACACATTTGATCCACCACATTGCCTTCAGAAAGTTGTTCAGATCATATCTATATCTCATATTTGAATTAGGCTATGAAGTTAATAATGGGAGACTGTTCCTCAAAGACGAAATAGATCCTGTGCAAACAGCCACCTGCGGGAATACCAGCTGGGTTTGTGTATACTTGCAAGTACCTAATTGGGAATTAAAGGAAATCAGGCACTGAAATGGTCAAGATGGTGTTCTTTTGGCACTCCAAAACTGATTTTTTTGTGTGTAAAGCCAGCAACAGTGGTAAGAGTTTTCCTCTTTTCTAAAATTAGATTAGCAGGGGAAATATTTGTAGGGCTAGCTCCTTGGATCCTTTGAATTAGAAAACTTCTAAATTGTTAAAATTTTAGATATCTCTCATCTTAAACTATTGTATCTATTTTAATTGATATGCAGAAGTCCCAAAAGGCTTCAAAATAACCTTATTGAAAGATTTACTGTAGAAGGCTAATTAAAGATTAATCATATAAAAGGTACCTGAAACTTTAACTACCGCTCCCCTCTATCCTCCTTTGAGTGTTCATTCTAGTAATCTTCCACCTGAATTGCCTTTCCACTCTGAAGACATTATTAGATGGTTACCTTTAGAAATGGGAGCAGCTGAAGCTGTAGGTGAGCCTCTTCAGATCAAAGGCTGAACTGAGGACCATAATTAAAGAATTTCTTAAGCCCAGGGAGGATCCACAAAAGTGTTTGTAAATGGATTACCAAGATGGGAGGGCACTGGTCTGACTAACCTGACCATAGCTGATACTTGGAGCCTGATAGGAATATTGCGGGGGGTGGTGGTGGTGGTGGTGGTGGTGGCAGTGGTGGTTCTGCCCTAAGCTAAATGAGGGAAAGTAAAACATTCCAACATAGGCAAATGGGTATGTCAGTCCTTTGATATCATTGAGGTGGCTACCCATTTCTTCAAGGAAAAACCAACTGTCCTTATTTTATAAATCTAGGCTTTACAAGACGATTTCTGTGGCTCCAGAAATAATCAAAATCCACCAATCCTTTTACCACTCCCAAAACCTCCCCTATTTATCTTAAGAGGCTTGTAAATATTGAGGGGAAAAAATTCTGGCCGTAAGGGAACAAAGTTCTCCTAGAAGAAACTTGCCTTTCTTCTATGCCTTTGAGATGCAAATATTCTACCTAGTATTCTCCAGAAAACTTTATGTCTGCCATCTTTTTAAAATGCAAATTTCAGGAAAGGGGATAAGTAATTTGGCACTTGACTTGTCAAGGACAAATAGAAATCATAAGGGTCTTCATAAAAATTAGTAAAAAGCGTTTAGCCATCTAGACAGGTGATCTTGATTTGTTCCATCTGCCAGAAATCCAATTTGAATCCAACTTCTTTTGTAACTGATGGGGTTTATATTATTGAACCTGATTCATGGCTGAAATTTTGGAATGGGAACTATGGGGTGTCTGTGTGTTTGTATGTATTTCTATATGTGTGTCGTAGATGTGTGGTATTTGCAAAATTAATTTGTAAAACTCTATTGAATTGGCTTAAAGAAAATTAAGTGCTCTAAAAAAATGGTACTGATGAACCTAGTTGCAGGGCAGGAATAATGAGATAGACATAGGAAATGGACTTGAGGACATGGGGTTGGAGGCGAAGCTGGGGCGAAGTGAGGGTAGCATCGACATACATATACTACCGAATGTAAAATATTTGGCTGGTGGGAAGCAGAAGCATAGCACAGGGCGATCAGCTAGGTGCTTTGCAATGACCTAGAGGAGTGGGATAGGGAGGATAGGAGGGAGGCTCAACAGGGAGGGGATATGGGGACATGTGTATGCATATGGCTGATTCGCTTTTCTGTGCAACAGAAACTAACACAGTATTGTGAAGCAACTATACTCCAATAAAGATCTATTTTAAAAAAATAAGCACTTATATAAATACTCAGAAATATAGAAGAAACTGGTCAGAATGAATATTGGGTTCACGTGATCTGGGAAATATTCAGTATTGAATTAACCTCTGGTATTAAATTTAGCCTAACCTTGTTGATTTAATTAATACAGACATGTCTTTAGAGTCATCAATTTTAAGTATAATACTTTTATTGTACCTAGGTTTACTAGAAATCAAATAAGACTTTATTATTCCTGTTACAAAGTTTGTCAGCAAGAAAAGAATGATATGATGAAATTTTAAGTAAGTAAAATAGAGATAAATGAGATAAGAGCTTTTAGGAATAATTATGCTTGGGGAATGTCTATCTAAAATAGTCTCTCTGGATTTTAGTAACTTGAAACTTTAGAGTTTTGCTAAATTAAGCTAAATTATGGAAATTCACTGAATATCCAGATCATTTCCAAATAGGATACTGGAACATTAATTACTGAACATAGGCTTTCTTTTACAGAGAAGACATTTAGGACTATTAATGTTTTGTGCCATACTAAGATATTTTCTTTAAGAAAGCACCTGTTTTCTAGAAACCATAAGTAGTATTTATAAGCTTGCCAATCTACAGAATGCTAATGTAAAGTACAGTTAACAAGTACTTACTTCCTAGTTTTTGCTAGAAACTAGGTTTTAAGATTAATAATTATAATATATGTAACTAAAGCTACTAAGTAATAAAGGAAACATTTCAGTATTCAAGGAAAACAAGAAGTGTGTTTTCAATAAAAGAATGTATGAGGAATGGAAATGCATTTTGCTAAAGGGGAGAAAAAGGGTTGTTTTATCATAGAGTTGGTGGTTTCTGAATGGAAAAGAAAGTGAGGGACAGAATAGTATAGATATGGAAAGTTATGGAAGGTTTGTGGAGGAGAAAAACAGAGAAGAGTTTTATGCATGGGCAGGATTGGCTAAAATTAGGTTGAATTTAATTAAGTAAATAAATCTCATTATTAAGAGTAGGCTGATGCAAGCCTGGAGTTTGTTTTTCTCTCTCTACTTGGAAAACAGCATCCTTAAAATATTGAGCTGCTTTTGGTAGTAGATTGTGTGATGCTGTTCGCCTTTAAGTGATTTATTACAACCTTTGAGATCTTTTATTGTCACATTGATTAAGTGAATGGGTATTATTTCACAGTGACCTATGATATTATTTGACCAGGTGTTTTAAAACTTTTTGATATTTTTTACAAACTTTCCAAAGATCAAATTCTGAGTGAAGTTCATTTGACCTCTGGCTAACTTTGAGGTTTTCCAAAGGGTCCACGGAACACCTCAAAATATTTGTTTTCTCTCCATCTCAGAGAGAGAAATATTAAACCAGTTAGGCTTATTTGGTATGTCATTATCAATACATGGGAAGCATTTTCAAATGAGTGGTGATAAAGCTTAGGTTGTATCATGTGGGTAAATGTTATTAATATAGATAGTCTAGAAATTATATGGAACTCCTAAAAATCTGGTATGTCCCGGTAAATTTTTATCAGTCATAATTCTAGTAATTATCTTAAATTGTTGTATATCACATAAGCAACAAAATTTATTTGTCAATTGCATTGTAATTGACAAAGGTCTTTAACCTTGCATTTTTAAGTCTTTTGTTATTTATAGACAGTTATTGTTGTACTCTGATACTTTTTTCAAAAAATGCTTCATCTTCAAGAAGATTCATAGAAATGACTTTTTGATAAGTATAGGTTTCTGATAACTCAGATCATACAGCTGAACTATATAAGAAATTAAAGAATTCTAATGGAAAAACCGATAGCTTTATAAAACTGTTAACAGAAGATTAAGATCAAGGATTAGCCACATAGGACTGAGCAAACTGATGAGTATGGTTATAATTTTGGGGTTTTGTCTGAAATATTATTAGTTTTTAATCTGTGTTTTCCAGATATAAGGAAACCTTTCCCCTGCAGCTAATTATAACTTGTAGGAATTTGGTAAATTATACCTTTGTAAGTAAAATTGAGCATTTACTTTTTCTCTCTACCTGATCCCTCCAGAGTTTGGAAACTCTTAGGTTTCCTGTTGCTTTATCAGGTAAATAAGGAAGGCCACCTCCTAACATGTGCATGAATCTAAAGGTATTTTGGGGGCTACGAGAGGAATTCACCCATACCTAGAGATATCACAGGTGGAATCTGTGACACACCCTTGGCGTGGTCTTCCTGGACTTGAGAGGTCTTTAAAATTTCAATCTGAGATTATTTATGAAGGGTTCCAGCACAGACAATTTAAAAGAGCCTATGTGATCAATTAACCAGATTTATTTTGCAAACAAATTAGTCTTAATTTGGCTACATTTGGTAGAAACTAGTGTAATTTCAGACAGTAAAAGATTATGTTTCTGTGGATATAAATCTAGTTTTGTTAATTGAGGTCTGTATTTACTGCCTGATACTTCCCAGATAGGTCCTTGTTGTTATGCTATTATTGTAAAATTTAATTAAATTATTAAAAGGACATTCTAAGTTTGTTTCCGAAGTTTATCACAGTAATCTATCTTTGGATGAAGATCAGATTCACCATGACCTGCAACCAGGAGATTATGCACACTAGAAACAACATCAGATAAAGGACTTTTTACAGCCACATTGGAAGGGACCATATCAGGCCTCACCTGGATGGACTGCAACTCCTGCTTCTGACACCTGACTATGACTAAATAAGGGCAGCACTACCAGAGTGGGACAAGAAGACAACAAATATCTGAAGTAGATGACTCAAGATACTGGACCAGGCTTACATACTGATTACTTTGACAATTTGCTCACACTTTTGCTTATGAACCAAATGTATTGCTTCCTTGGGCTCAAACATTTCCAAGTTTCAAAAATCAATCCAATTGCTGGGTTTGTGGCCAGTTACCTATGTCCAGTACTCCCAGGTTACCTTAGTAGATTTTTCCTCTCCAAGGAGAAATCTCTTACAAATTTTATTTTAAAAGAAATAAACTCTAGCAGTGTGCAAGCTAATGTTACCACCAATATCACAAAGTGAGACCTCCTTACCCGGCCAATTAATGATGCCTGTTCTGAACCTATCCATAAATACTTTCTTTTCACTAAATGTTAAATATTGGGTAGCTCTTAATGGGGCCCAATGGATTTGTGCAAGAAATTTGTGGCCTTAGCTTCCCCCAGATTGGTTAGGGAGATGCACAATTGGATTCCCTTGGGCCCAGGGTCACGTTTTTAAAATTTTATTTTATTTTATTTTTACCCTTTAAATGTTGCTGAATCCAAGGTTAACACACCAAAATCAATACCAGTCTGTAGTAGGCTTAATAATGGCCCCCAGTTATATCAGGTCCTAATCCCTGGAATCTAATAAATGTTGCCTTATTTGAAAAAAGGATCTTTGCAGATGCGAATAAGTTAAGGATTGTGTGATGAGGGGATGATCCTGAATTATCCAGGTGGATCTTTTTCTTTTATGTTTACTTTTTATTTATTTATTTTTCCTTATTAGTCATCCATTCTATACACATCAGTGTATACATGTCAATGCCAATCTCCCAATTCATCACACCACAACCCCCACCCCCGCCTCTTTCCCCTCCTTGGTGTCCATACATTTTTTCTCTACTTCTGTGTCTCAATTTCTGCTCTGCAAACCAGTTCATCTGTACCATTTTCTAGTTTCCACATATATGAGTTAATATACGATATTTGTTTTTCTCTTTCTGACTTACTTCACTCTGTATGACAGTCTCTAGGTGCATCCACGTCTCTACAAATGACTCAGTTTCGTTCCTTTTTATGGCTGAGTAATATTCCATGGTATATATGTACCACATCTTCTTTATCCATGCGTCTGTTGATGGGCATTTAGGTTGCTTACATGACCTGACTATTGTAAATAGTGCTGCAGTAAACGTCAGAGTACATGTGTCTTTTTGAATTATGGTTTTCTCTGGGTATATGCCCAGTAGTGGGATTGCTGGGTCATATGGTAGTTCTATTTTTAGTTTCTTAAGGAACCTCCATACTGTTCTCCATAGTGGCTGTATCAATTTACATTCCCACCAACAGTGCAAGAGGGTTCCCTTTTCTTCACACCCTCTCCAGTATTTGTTGTTTGTAGATTTTCTGATGATGCCCATTCTAACTGCTGTGAGGTGATACCTCATTGTAGTTTTGATTTGCATTTCTCTAATAATTAGTGATGTTGAGCAGGTTTTCATGTACTTCTTTCATGTACTTTCTTGTACTTTCATGTACTTCATGTACTTCATGTATTCTGGAGATTAATCCTTTGTCTAATGATTCATTTGCAAACATTTTCTCCCATTCTGAGGGTTACCTTTTTGTCTTGTTTATGGTTTCCTTTGCTGTGCAAAAGCTTTTAGGTTTCATTAGGTCCCATTTGTTTATTTTTGTTTTTATTTCCATTACTCTGGGAGGTGGATCAAAAAAGATCTTGCTGTGATTTATGTCAAAGAGTGTTCTTCCTATGTTTTCCTCTAAGAGTTTTATAGTGTCCGGTCTTACATTTACATCTCTAATCCATTTTGAGTTTATTTTTGTGTATGGTGTTAGGGAGTGTTCTAATTTCATTCTTTTCCATGTAGCTGTCCAGTTTGTCCAGCACCACTTATTGAAGAGACTGTCTTTTCTCCATTGTATATCCTTGCCTCCTTTGTCATAGATTAGTTGACCATAGGTGTGTGGGTTTATCTCTGGGCTTCCTATCCTGTTCCATTGATCTATATTTCTGGTTTTGTGCCAGAACCATATTGTCTTGATTACTGTAGCTTTGTAGTAAAGTCTGAAGTCAGGGAGCCTGATTCCTCCAGCTCCGCATTTTTCCCTCACTACTGCTTTGGATATTTGGGGTCTTTTTTGTCTCCATACAAATTTAAGATTTTTTGTTCTAGTTCTGTAAAAAAAAAAGGCATTGGTAGATTGATAGGGATTGCATTCAATCTGTAGATTGCTTTGGGTAATAGAGTCATTTTCACAATGTTGATTCTTCCAATCCAAGAACATGGTATATCTCTCCATCTATTTGTATCATCTTTAATTTCTTTCATCAGTGTCTCATAGTTTTCTGCATACAGGTCTTTTGTCTCCTTAGGTAGGTTTATTCCTAGGTATTTTATTCTTTTTGTTGCAATGGTAAATGGGAGTGTTTCCTTAATTTCTCTCTCAGATTTTTCATCATTAGTGTGTAGGAATGCCAGAGATTTCTGTGCATTAATTTTGTATCCTGCTACTTTATGAAATTCATTGATTAGCTCTAGTAGTTTTCTGGTAGCATCTTTAGGATTCTCTATGTCTAGTATCATGTCATCTGCAAACAGTGACAGTTTTACTTCTTTTTTTCCAATTTATATTCTTTTTATTTCTTTTTCTTCACTGATTGCCATGCCTAGGACTTCCAAAACTATGTTGAATAATAGTGGTGAGAGTGGACATCCTTGTCTTGTTCCTGATCTTAGACGAACTGATTTCAGTTTTTCACCATTGAGAATGATGTTTGCTCTGGGTTTGTCACATATGGCCTTTATTATGTTGAAGTAACTTCCCTCTATGCCCACTTTCTGGAGAGTTTTTATCATAAATGAGTGTTGAATTTTGTCAAAAGCTTTTTCTGCATCTATTGAGATGAACATATGGTTTTTCTTCTTCAATTTGTTAATATCATGTATCACATTGATTGATTTGCATATATTGAAGAATCCTTCCATCTCTGGGGTAAATCCCACTTGATCATGGTGTATGATGCTTGTAATGTGTTGTTGGATTCTGTTTGCTAGTACTTTGTTAAGTAGTTTTGCATCTATATTCATCAGTGATATTGGTCTGTAATTTTCTTTCTTTGTGACATCTTTGTCTGGTTTTGGTATCAGGGTGATTGTGGCCTCATAGAATGAGTTTGGGAGTGTTCCTCCCTCTGGTATATTTTGGAAGAGTTTGAGAAGGATGGGTGTTACCTCTTCTCTAAATGTTTGATAGAATTTATCTATGAAGCCATCTGGTCCTGGACTTTTGTTTGTTGGAAGATTTTTAATCACAGTTTCAATTTCATTACTTGTGATTGGTCTGTTCATATTTTCTATTTCTTCCTGGTTCAGTCTTGGAAGCTTATACCTTTCTAAGAATTTGTCCATTTCTTCCAGGTTGTCCATTTTATTGGCATAGAGTTGCTTGTAGTAGTCTCTTAGGATGCTTTGGATTTGTGCTGTGTCTGTTGCAACTCCTCCTTTTTTGTTTCTAATTTTATTGATTTGAGTCCTCTCCATCTTTTTCTTGATGAGTCTGGCTAATGGTTTATCAATTTTGTTTATCTTCTTAAAGAACCAGCTTTTAGTTTTATTGATCTTTGCTACTGTTTTCTTTGTTTCTATTTCATTTATTTCTGCTCTGATCTTTATGATTTCTTTTCTTCTGCTAACTTTGGGGTTTGTTTGTTCTTCTTTCTGTACTTCCTTTAGGTGAAACATTAGATTGTTTATTTGAGATTTTTCTTGTTTCTTGAGGTAGGCTTGTATAGCTATAAACTTCCCTCTTAGAACTGCTTTTGCTGCATCCCATAGGTTTTGGATCGTCAGGTTTTCATTGTCATTTGCTTCTAGGTATTTTTTGATTTACTCTTTGATTTCTTCAGTGATCTCTTGGTTATTTAGTAACGTATTGTTTAGCCTCCCTGTGTTTGTGTTTTTTACATTTTTTTCCCTGTAATTGATTTCTAATCTCATAGCATGTGGTAAGAAAAGATGCTTGATAGGATTTCAATTTTCTTAAGTTTACTGAGGCTTGATTGTGACCCAAGATGTGATCTACCCTGGAGAATGTTCCGTGTGCACTTGAGAAGAAAGTGTAATCTGCTGGTTTTGGATGGAATATCCTGTAAATATCAATTAAATCTATCTTGTCTATTGTGTCATTTAAACGTGTTTCCTTATTAATTTTCTGTTTGGATGATCTGTCCATTGGTGTAAGTGAGGTGTAAAGTCTCCCACTATTATTGTGTTACTGTCAATTTCCTCTTTTAGATCTGTTAGCAGTTGCCTTATGTACTGAGGTGCTCCTATGTTGGGTGCATATATATTTATAATTGTTATATCTTCTTCTTGGATTGATCTCTTGATCATTATGTAGTGTCCTTCCTTGTCCCTTGTAACATTCTTTATTTTAAAGTCTATTTTATCTGATATGAGTATTGCTACTCCAGGTTTATTTTGATTTCTATTTGCATGGAATATCTTTTTCCATCCCCTCACTTTCAGTCTGTATGTTTCCCTAGGTCTGAAGTGGGTCTCTTGTAGACAGCATATATATGGGTCTTGTTTTTGTATCCGTTCAGCCAGTCTATGTCTTTTGGTTGGAGCATTTAATCCATTCACATTTAAGGTAATTATCGATATATATGATCCTATTACCATTTAAAAAAATTTTTTTGGATTGTTTCTGTAGGCCATTTTCTTCTCTTGTGTTTCCCACTTAGAGAAGTTCCTTTATCATTTGTTGTAGAGCTGGTTTGGTGTTGCTGAATTCTCTTAGCTTTTGCTTGTCTGTAAAGCTTTTGATTTCTCTGTTGAATCTGAATGAGATCCTTGCTGAGTAGAGTAATCTTAGTTGTAGGTTCTTCCTTTTCATCACTTTAAGTACATCATGCCACTCCCTTCTGGCTTGTAGAGTTTCTGCTGAGAAATCAGCTGTTAACCTTATGGGCGTTCCCTTATGTTATTTGTCATTTCTCCCTTGCTGCTTTCAATAATTTTTCTTTGTCTTTAATTTTTGCCAATTTGATTACTATGTGTCTTGGCGTGTTTCTCCTTGGGTTTATCCTGTATGGGACTCTCAGTGCTTCCTGGACTTGGGTGGTTATTTCCTTTCCCATGTTAGGGCGCTTTTCAACTATAATCTCTTCAAATATTTTCTTGGGTCCTTTCTCTCTCTCTTCTCCATCTGGGACCTCTATTATGTGAATGTTGTTGCATTTAATGTTGTCCCAGAGGTCTCTTAGGCTGTCTTCATTTCTTTTCTTTCTGTTTCCTATATTCTGTTCCACAGCCGTGAATTCCACCATTCTGCCTCCAAGTCACTTATCTGTTCTTCTGGCTCAGTTATTCTGCAATTGATTCCTTATAGTGTATTTTTCTTTTCAGTTATTGTATTGTTCATCTCTGTTTGTTTGTTCTTTAATTCTTCTAGATCTTTGTTAAACATTTCTTGCATCTTGTTGATCTTTGCCTCCATTCTTTTTCCGAGGTCCTGGATCATCTTCACTATCATTATTCTGAATTCTTTTTCTGGAAGATTGCCCATCTCCATGTCATTTAGTTGTTTTTCTGGGGTTTTATCTTGTTCCTTTTTCTGGTACATCGCCCTCTGCATTTTCATCTTGTCTATCTTTCTTTGAAAGTGAGTTTTATCCACAGGCTGCTGGATTGTAGTTCTTCTTGCTTCTCCTGTCTGCCCTCTCCCCAAGGTCACTTTTTAGTGATCTTGGAAACAGCCCCTGCCAAACTGCCTTTAATGTGGGCACCTTGGGTTTGATCAGTTTTCCAATCCTATGATCATTTGATCTCGGTATCTGTTCCTCCACTTGGAAAAAAAGATTATTACTCACATAGAGGGTTTAACGAAATTCACTCAGCAAGCTTTGAATGTTAGTAAGCCATTACCTTGCACAATTCAGAAGTCTCCATGATGTGAAAACCATTCCTACAGAATCGCATGGCTCTCAATATTTTAACTGCTTCCCAAGGGGAACCTTGTGCTGTAATATGTACTTAATGTTATGTGTTTATACCTGATGAGTTTTCAAATGCAATCAATCTTATGACCAATGTGAAGAGTCAAATTATTGCTCTGAACAATCCTCTTCCCAGTTTAGGAGAAATACTAGGAAAATTATTTGGTTCAGTAGGATCTTGGCTTAAGTCTTTGCTGATGACGTTGTTGGTCCTACTAGCAATTTTAATTAGTTTTTGGAACTTCTAAGGCGATAGTTTCTTGCCTTTAGTGCTGTGTGTCACCTGCTTGTACTAAGATAATTATGTCTTAATGACTTGAAACTATAGATCAGATCTATAGCTCTCTAGAAGATAATGGGCACACACAATGCTCATGCAAGGAAAATTGTCGTAAGTATCTTACTGGATAACCTAGATTTGACTGTCAGTTCTTGCCAAGCATTCTGCTAATATAATCCACCCAAAAAGAGATACCTGGGGTATTAGGACCCAGCACTGAGAGTCATGATGGTCCTAGAGGAGGCAAGCAACCACCCTGGCATTGGGGGATCAAATATTTGATTTCTTAATGCTTTCTATAGAAAGATTAATAATCAAAAGTGGGAAATCATGGAATAAAATTCATATTTTATGGAAAAACAAGAATAATTTACCCATAAAAAAATTTTCTCTGCCCTTTGGCCTCTTCTCTTCCCTCTACTGTGCTTTGTATGTCTGCGCTGTGCATCCACCAAACCTCCCCCATCAGCAGAAATATCTGCTCAACCGTAAAAAGTAACATTCTCCAAACATCAACAAGACAACTGCTTAAAAGATTACGTTCCTTCTTGATCTTGTAAGAGGTCACAATTACCCACCACTTTGTACTTGCAGATCTGGATTGTGTAAACTCTCAATAATACATCATTTAATGTACAACCCTCTGTCTCAAAAATACTTACACAGTTGTGCTTTGACTTCTAATGGGCTGAAGAGTTTTCAGAGCTTTTTGAGAGGCTGTTCCCAAGTTATAACCCTCAATTCGCCTCAAATAAAATTTTCCATTTCTTTCTTAGAGTGACTGATTAATTTTTTCATAAACATTGCTAAGCCCTCAACCCTGCCCAGAGCAGCACTACTTAGAGGGCTACCTTTCCTTCCTGACTCAAGAACAGCATCATTCTTCCCCATGGTTTCAAGAGCAAATAACCATGGAGCACTGACAATTTAGCATAGACAAGCACCAAACTGTAGCAGCTGCAGGGAAGACAGAGCCATCAAATATAAGGCATGGCCCAGGACACTTAGGGGAGAAGGCATCAGTGACTTAGAGAAGGACAGAGAGTTCTGTGTTGCTGTGGGTGCCAAGTAAGAGGGGGTGGTGACTCTCAGGAGAATGGTGAGAGAGGTGGGGCTACTAGCACAGTTTGGTCAAAACATAGAGTGTTAAAAGTCACATTCCAAGGAGTTTTAACTTTATCCTGCAGGTGATCATTGAAAGACTTTTAACAGCAGTGTATTTTTACAAAACTCATGCTAGTAGCAATTGTAGGGAATGGGAAAGAGTGGTGGATGCCTCATCTCTCACATAGTGAGTAGCAAAAACTGCTGCATTTGTTATTGCTAAAATGTTTCTCTTGAGAATCTTTTGAATATTTCAGGATGAAGTATCCATATCCCTTTCTGAGACACTGGGATGTTATCTAGACCTTTCTATTAGCAAAATACTCACACTGGTATTCTTAATTCATTAGATAAAAGTAAATCTACTAAATAGGGAACTTACATTCAAGAGCCATGAACATGTTAGTCCTCTGGTATATATAAATATTATCAACTATGGCAATTAAACACCAAGGCAATCTTGGTGCAAAGCTGTAAGATTGTGTTATATATTTCTCAATTTATATGTTGGTTATAATTCATTATGAGACAGTATTATTTTTTTTACTGGAGTATAGTTGCTTTACAATGTTGTAAAGTTTAGTTAGTTTCTACTCTACAATGAAGTGAATCAACTATATGTATACATATATCCCCTTCCTCTTGGACCTCCCTCCCATTCCTCTCCATCCCACCCATCTAGGTCATCACAGAACACCAAGCTGAGCCCCCTGTTGCTGTACAGCAGGTTCCCACTAGCTATTTTACACATGGTAGTGCATATATGTCAATCAATTAATACAGGATAATAAGAAGTCTTTTAGCCAAGATTTTCAGTATGCAGATACACTGAAATGTAAAAGTGCCTCCCATTCTGAAACCACTTTACTGCATCGAGCTTAGCTTCATCATGACATGTTCCATTCCCTTTCCTGGACATGTGTTAGGGAACACTTAGTTGATGATCTTTCCACTAGGGCTGAATTTGAGTGATGGCACCATGTGATATGGGTGTGATCTCAGTGGTGGATTTATTTTGGGACACAGAGGAATGTAACTTTACCAGAGCCTATGGGAACAGAGAATTGACTTTCTAGTGGTGGGGAAACTGTTGTGTAGCGGCAGTTTAGGGTGGATTATAGGGACTATACAGTAGACTCCACCTGCTCATGTGAAGGCATATTTGAAACCTGATCACCAAAGAAAATTTTATCTTATGATAAAATAAGCATATGATAAAATATGACTATGCTTATATTAATAGCTGGTATCGGCCTGTAAGTGTGAGATTTTTGTTCAAGGGAAATATACATTTGAAAGTGGTAGTAATGCTGCAGGAAAAATGTTAAAATATATAATAGTGATAGCTGCAAAGCATTTCTCATTATGTGTTATCTATTTCAAGGCAATTGTAAAATGTGAGGTACATAAAGCAATAATTAGCTATGTGGACATAGTTACTGAAGATGAACTGATGTGTCTAATTTTCACTGTAATTAAGACAACTGAGAAACAGCAGAAACTAGTAAGTTGGCCTGGGATATGTTTTGCCAGTTTGAACAACTTAAATGTCAAGGTCAAACTACTGAGATATGAAATGATGTCCAAATAAGGACAATCTGCTTATTGTGAAAACAGTTTAAGAACCAGAACTCAGGAGGCCTTGACCTCCTATCAACAGTCCTCCCACTCAGGTTATTGGTAGGCCTGTCTTTATATTACCATCAGCCCTAGGAAGGCAGAAAGGTACTGAAGACATCCTGATATGAACCCAGAAAATGAAAGCAGGTGACAAAATGCCCAAATAGAATAGAATCACCAAAGACATGAATGGGTAAGAAGCAGAAGAACAGGGAGGAAATAATGACTCTGCAAATCGTTGAAACAACTAAGAATTGCAGAAAATTACCTTGTCATTTTATACATGGGGTTCACCAGCCATATCTGCAAACACCAAGTGCTGGCCTCTGGATGAGAGCATGGCAACACCTGAGAGCATGTCTATTTGAATGGGTACCTGTGACATTTCAATGTGGGTTATGATTTTTCGGTGGATATTTTCATGATATGCAATAGAGTGTGAGGTTCCTAGTGAGAATCTGACTATATGAGGCTAGTATTTGTCCAGGGGACAAAAGAATGCCTCACTTCCACCCTACATTGCCACTCTGCCCTCTCCCAGGCCTTTACCTACAGGAGACATACACACAAGAATCTGGAATATCAGTCACTAGGCCAGTTCCCAGTACCCCTCAATGTAGAGCCTTCTGCACAGCTAGAAAACTGTTAAGTCAGAACTCAAACCACATGATTCTTTCATTAAATCACATTTTATAACAGACTGTAGAATAATGTGTGACAACTTTTAAAAGTAGCAACCAATACAAAATAGCATATAATATGTCAAACACTAAGAAAATTTGGTAAAGTGCAGCACGGATGAAATGTATGAATATAATGGAGTGCTAATTGTGTCTTCTGGACATCAATACTGGAGCTGGGCAGGAAAGACGGGGATCAAAGAGTGCAGAATTAATCAAGAAAATCAGTGGAAGAAAGGGTAACTGCCTAGAGAGGGAACATAATGTGCAGATAGGTAACTGAGCATGGCCAGTTCACAGGGGAGTTAAAAAAAAGAGTCTTCTGGTCGAGCTGGGTTGAAGCACTGCACTGCTTGGGCTCACAAATGAAGCAGAATCTCTTTGGTTCTAATTCTGCATCTTACCACCATCTGCTCCCTAATGTGCAAGGTTGACAGAGCCCAAAATCTCCAGTGAGAAGAAAGGAGGAGACAGTGATGTGGCAGCACCCAGCCTTTGCTAGTAGGCACTGGCTCAGCTTACCTACTGCTTAGTATCATGAGAGAGAGAAGGGCATAGACATGTCCTCCATGTATGGGTGTCCCCTCGCAGTGCACATTGGTACTGCTCACAGTGCTCTGGAATCTAGCCCATCACATAAGTCTTCCCTCTAAGGGAGGAGTGAGGAAAGGGCTTGAGAGAAGGGGAGTTTCCCTGGGCTAGGGAGCAGTTGTAAGAGAAATTCACCCCAACCCAGGGACATAGATCACTAATGCTTGAATAGAAAATAATCTGATCATAAACATATTAGGCTATGCATAAAAATTGATTGTGCTGTTAAAATTTCAAATGTACCAAACCTGGAAACTGTTAAAATGTGGACCTATTTACAAAAACAAATGTGAATTCTCAAAAATAGAGACAAAGTATATATATATATATATATATATATATATATATATATATATATATATATACACACACACACACACACACAAAAGTAGAGACAAAGTAGAGACAATGATAAAGTGTCAATCACCTGGAAGAAATTGTGATCTTAAATATGTGTGTATCAAACAGAGCTTCAAAATATATGAAGGAAAAACTGATATAAATGAAAAGAGAAGTAGACAAATCCAAAAATATAATACTATAAAACTTCAACAGCATACTCTCAGCAATTGATAAAACTATGAGACAGAATATCTGTAAGGATATAGAAGAACTGAATAATATAATCAACAAAAATAATGTAATTGATGTATATACAGAGAACTTTCCACTTAACAGCAGCAGAAAACACATTCTTTTCAAGTACCCGTGGAATTTTCAACAAGATAACTCATACCTTGGAGACAAACCTCAGCAACATTAAAAGAATTGACCTTATACAGAGTATGTTCACCAACCATAAAGGAATAAAATAATAATCAATAAAAGAAAAAGCAACAGAAAATGTATGCATACTTAGAAATCAAACAATATACTTCTACCTAATCTGTGGATCAAAGAAGTCTCAAAGGAAATTTTTTAAATGCATAGAAGTGAAAGAAAATAAAAATGCAACATATCAACATTATGTGGGATACAACTAAAGTGATGATGAGAGGGAAATTTATAGCACTAAATGCTTACATTAAAAAGAGTGAAGGTCTAAAATCAGTGACCTAAGTTTCTATCTCCAGAAACTAGGAAAAGAAGAACAAAGTTAACACAAATAAGTGGAAGGAAGGAAATAATAAAGAAGAAAGTAGAAAACAGTAACAGTGAAAAGAGGGAAATTATACAGAAAATCAATGCAACAAGAAGTTGTTTCATTGAAAATATCAATAAAATTGACAAACCTTTAGCAAAACTGACACATATAAAAGGAGAGAAGATATGAATCTCTTATATCAAGAATAAAATAAGGGATAACACTATAGATCCTGCAAGCTTATAGGGATAACAGGGAATGTGACAACTTAACACTTATAAAATCCATAACTTAGAAGAAATAGATCAATTCCTCAAAACTACAAGATGTCAAAATTAAACCAAGATTAAAGAGATATATAACTATTAAAGAACATTATTTGTAATGTAAAAGCTCCTGAAGAAGAAAACTATAAGCCCAGAGGGCTTCACATAAGAACATAAACAAATATTTAAACAATTAATATTGATTTTATACAATCTCTTACAGAAAATGGAAGAAACAGTTCCAAACTAATTTTATGAGGCCAGTATTACTCTGGTACTAAATTCAGGCAAAAATAGTACAAAAACAGAAAACTCTACAAAATAACTTTCATGAGAGTCGATGCAAAAATTCTCCATGAAATACTAGCAAATCAATTTCAGAGATGTGTAAAGAGAATTCTACATTATAACCAAGTAGGATTTATTTCAAGTATGCAAGGTTGGTGCAGCATTCTGAAATCAATCAATAAAACCCATCATATCAAAAGCCTAAAGAAGAGAGAGTGATGTCAGCAAGAAGGTTAACTAAGAAGCTCTAGGCATTCAGTCTTCCACAGAAACACTGAGTAAACCAAAATATATGAACCAAAATAACTTTGAGAACTCTAGAAACCAGGTGAGAAGCAGCAACAACCAAACAAACATCTAAATACGGAAAAGCCACAATTAAGATGGTAAGAAATTTCATGACATTTTGTTCACTCTTGCCCCACCTCCTCCTTAGCTCAGCACAGCATGGTCGGGAAGAAACTTCCCAATTCCCAGTTCCTCCCTCAGGAGGTAAGGAAAAGAGTTGTAACTTACTTGCAGTGGTCTCTGTTCAGAGATGTCGAAGAGACTAGTTTTTTGTCCTGTGACTCAGGGCACTAATGTGTATTAGGACATGGTTTGGATAGTAATTTGGGAGACAGAGAGTAGTGGTGTATGCAACAGAGCTCAGGGGACTTGCAGACCCACAGGCACCAGGGGCTAGATGTTATGAGCAGAGGAATATAATAGAAAACCAAGGCTTCTGAAAAGAAGCACGGATGAGACTCTTAAGGAAATCAAGCCATTTAAAAGCAGCTGTATACACTGAGAACTGGAATAAAAGTAAAACATAAGTCCAGTGAAGAAACATATCAAAAAAGGCTTATCCCAGACCTCAGACTATACTACAAAGCTACAGTAATCAAGACAGTATGATACTGGCACAAAAACAGAAATAGAGATCAATGGAACAGGATAGAAAGCCCAGAGATAAGCCCACACACATATGGTCACCTTATCATTGATAAAGGAGGCAAGAATATACAGTGGAGAAAAGACAGCCTCTTCAATAAGTGGTGCTGGGAAAACTGGACAGGTACATGAAAAAGAATGAAATTAGAACACTCCCTAATACCATACACAAAAATGAACTGAAAATGGATTAAAGACCTAAATGTAAGGCCAGAAACTATCAAACTCTTGGAGGAAAATATAGGCAGAACACTCTATGACATAAATCACAACAAGATCCTTTTTGACCCAATTCCTAGAGAAATGGAAATAAAAACAAATATAAACAAATGGGACCTAATGAAACTTCAAAGCTTTTGCACAGCAAAGGAAACCATAAACAAGACCAAAAGACAACCCTCAGAATGGGAGAAAATATTTGCAAATGAAGCAACTGACAAAGGATTAATCTCCAAAATTTACGAGCAACTCATGCAGCACAATATCAAAAAAAAAACAAACAACCCAATCCAAAAACGGGCAGAAGACATAAACAGACATTTCTCCAAAGAAGATATACAGATTGCCAACAAACACATGAAAGAATGCTCAACATCATTAATCATTGGAGAAATGCAAATCAAAACTACAATGTGATATCATCTCACACCAGTCAGAATGGCCATGATCAAAAAATTTACAAACAATAAATGCTGGAGAGGGTGTGGAGAAAAGGGAACCCTCATACACTGTTGGTGGGAATGTAAATTGATACAGCCACTATGGAGAACAGTATGGAGGTTCCTTAGAAAACTAAAAATAGAACTACTATATGACCCAGCAATCCCACTACTGGGCATATACCTTGAGAAAACTATAATTAAAAAAGAGTCATGTACCACAATGCTCACTGCAGCACTATTTACAATAGCCAGGACATGGAAGCAACCTAAGGTGTCCATCGACAGATGAATGGATAAAGAAGAAGTGGCTCATATATACAATGGAATATTACTCAGCCATACAAAGAAACGAAATTGAGTTATTTGTAGTGAGGTGGATGGACGTAGAGTCTGTGATACAGTGTGAAGTAAGTCAGAAAGAGAAAAACAAATACCGTATGCTAACACATATATATGCAATCTAAAAAAAAAAAAAAGGTCATGAAGAACCTAGGGGCAAGACAGGAATAAAGACACAGAGCTACTAGAGAATGGACTTGAGGACACGGGGAGGGGGAAGGGTAAGCTGGGACAAAGTGAGGGAATGGTAGTGTAGACATATATACACTTCCAAATGTAAAATAGAGAGCTAGTGGGAAGCAGTCGCGGGAAGCAGTCTCATAGCATAGGGAGATCAGCTCAGTGCTTTGTGACCAGCTAGAAGGGTGGGATAGGGAAGGTGGGAGGGAGGCAGATGCAAGAGGCAAGAGATATGGGAATATATGTATATGTATAAGTGATTCACTTTGTTATAAAGCAGAAACTAACACACCATTGTAAAGCAATTATACTCCAATAAAAAATGTTTAAGAAATAAAAACGGCTTAAAAGAACAATGAGCCTTTAAGATAGACTGGTCAGTGAAGCTATTCCCCTCCACAAAGCTAGTCCATAAAGGTTTGGAGAGGTGGCTATTTTTTCAAATGCCAAAATCTCAACAAAATATCACAAAGCATTCAAAGAAACAGAAAAAGTTGGCCCATTCAAAGGAACAAAGTCTCTAGAAATCAACCTAAAGAAATGCAGGCCTCTGACTTACTTGACAAAAAATTTAAAACAACTGTTTAAAAAATACTCAATGAGGTAAAAGAGAATTCAGACAGATAACTAAACAAAATCAGGAAAATGACACCAACAAAATGAGAATATCTATAAGGAGGTTAAAATTATTAAGAAGAACGAAACAGGAAATTTAGAAAAGAAGAATACAATAACTGAGTTGAAAAATCCACTAGAGGGTTTCAACAGCAGATTTGATCAGGTAGAAAAAAATATCAGTGAAGACAGGTCATTTGAAATTATTGAGTCAGAAGAGCAAAAGAAAAAAGAATGAAGAAAAGCAAATAGAGCCTAAAAAACTTATAAGAAACTATTGAATGGATCAGTATATACTTTATGTGAATCCCAGCAGGAGAAGAGAGAGAAAAAGGAACTGAGAGCTTTTTTAAAAAAAATAATTGGTTAAAAACTTTCCAAATTTCAGGATGGAAAGGGATATCCAAATACAAGAAGCTAAGTGAACTCTAAGTAGGATAAACTCAAAAAGACCCAGTTGAGGCATATTATAATTAAACAGTCAAAATTCAAAGTCAAAGAGAGAATCTTAGAAACAGCAAGAAAAAACTGACTCATCACATACAATGAAGCCTCTGTAAGATTATCAATGGAAATCTCAGCAGAAGGCTTGCAGACTAGAAGGAAGTGAATTAATACATTCAAAGTGCTGAAAGGAAAAAACTATCAACAAAGAATACTATATACAGCAAATCCGTCCTTCAAAAATGAAGGACAAATTAAGGCTTTCTCACATAAACAAAAACTGAGGGAGTTCATTACCACTAGAAAAGACCTACAAGAAATGCCAAAAGGAGTCCTTTAAAGTAGAAATGAAAGGAGGCTAGACAGTAACCTGAAGCCATACAAAAACATAAAGTGCTCCATCAAGGATATATATATATATATACACACACACACAAATACAAAAATGCATATATATGCAAATATAAAAATCTGTAATGCTGTAATTTTGGTTCATAAATCCAGTATTAATTCTTTTATGAGATTTAAAAGATAAAAGTATAAAAAGAAACTATATATCTATGTTAATGGGTTCCCAACATGTACAGATGTAAATTTTGACATGAATAACATAAAGTGGGGGTGGAGCTGTAAAGGAGTAGCGTTTTTTATACCACTGAAGTTAAGTTGTTATCAGTTTAAATAGATGGTTATAACTTTAAGATGTTTATATAAGACCTACGGTAATCACAAAGAAAATATCTATAAGATATACACAAAAGGAAATGAAGGTAATGCAAGCATGTCAGTACAAAAACAGAAACTAGTCAAGTGGTTTCCAGGGTACAAAGGAAAGGGGGAATGGGAAATGACTGCTGATGGCTTTCTTTTTGGGATGATGAAAATTTTTTGGAAAAGTTAGTGGTGATGAATACATAAGTTTGTGAATATACTAAAAATCACTCAACTGTACACTATAAAATGATGAAATCTGTTATATGTGAGTATAACTCAGTGAAATATATCTAAATCTGCAACTATCATATGACTCAGAAATTCCACTCTTGGGCATTTATCCAAGGGAATTGGAAATTTAGGATAATGCAAAAACCTGTACATGCATGTTCATAGGACCTTTATTCATAGTAGCTAAAAACTGGACATGACTCTGATGTCCTTCAATGGGTGAATGGGTAAACAAATGGTGGTACATCCATACCATGGAATACTACTCAGCAATAAAAACGAGCTAACAATTTATAAGCAATGACATGCATGAATCTTAAAAGCATTATGCTGAAAGAAAAAAAAGCATTATGCTGAATTTTAAAAAAGCAAATCTAAAAATCTTACTTTATAAGCATCTACAGTCACCTCAAAATTAAAAGTTTAATTTAAAAAATTAACTGATACATATTTCTTCATGTGTGAAATAAAAGTATAGATTAATATATGGATAGCTAGAAAGAAAGATAACTTGACAGAAATGAATTTGACAACAATAGGCTTATAGCCTACATAGCCTACATTCTATTTAGAATCAAATGTATTAAAGTAAAATTTTAAGGCTATAATAAAATAAATGGAAGTGAAACAAGAAACAGAAGAAATTTGTTTAAATATTTTTTAACTTGGGAGATATTAGATCCTGAAAGAACCCTCTGTTTTTAAAACAATAGATTTTCAGAAACATTATGGGTTTGGAGTCATTGGATATGAATTTGTATGCTAGTGCTCAAAGTTTCTCAACTTGTTGTGCATAAAAATCTTGGACTTGGGCATAGAACATTGTGCATACTTTGACAGCATTTTGCACCTTCTGGTTTGCCCCTCTGATTATTGCTATTGTATATTTAGACCAGTATTGAATAGCTCCCATCTGCTTTATTTGGGGCTACAACTCAGGTGGTATAACATTTTTAATTTATTTTATTTTTAAAATCATCATACATTGAAATTGATCTCTTCCCTTTGTCCTATGAATTTTAAAACACGCACTTATTTATGTAACCACTGCCACAGTCAGAATAGAGAACTGTGCCATCATTTCCAAAACTCCCTTGTGCCATTTCATCATAGCAGAATTTCTCAATCTTGGCACTATTGATATATTGGGCTGGATACTTCTTTGTTGTAGAGAGTTTTTCTGTGCACTGTAGGATGCTTAGAAGCATCCTTGGCCTATGCCCACGAGGTGCGAGTAGCAGCCACCACCTCCCCGCAGCACCTGGTTGTGACAATCAAAATTGTCTGGAGTCATTGCCAAATAAATGTTCCCTTGGGAGGAGAAAAATAATCTCCTGTAGTTATGTACCACTGCCTTATAGTCACACCCTCTCCCCAGTCCTTGTCCTGACAATAATCACAATGTGTTCTACATTACATTTATCTTTTTGAGAATATCATATAAATAGAACAATATGTTATGTAACTCTTTGAGATTGACTTCTTTGACTAAGCATGCTTTTGAGATTCATCCAAGTTACCACACCTATCCATAGTTCACTTCTTTTTACTGCTGAGGTATGTTCCATTTATTGGCTGTATCCAGATTTTTTTTTTTTCGGTACGCAGGCCTCTCACTGTTGTGGCCTCTCCCATTGCGGAGCACAGGCTCCAGACCTGCAGGCTCAGTGGCCATGGCTCACGGACCTAGCCGCTCCACGGTATGCGGGATCTTCCTGGACCAGGGCACGAACCCGTGTCCCCTGCATCGTCAGGTGGACTCTCAACCAGTGTGCCACCAGGGAAGCCCGGCTGTATCCAGATTTTTAATCCATTTACCTGTTGAAGGACATTTGTCTGGTTTTCAGAATTGTGAAATTTTGAATAGAGCAGGTTTATGTTTAATTATAAATTCGTTTGTCAAGGGTAAATACCCACAAGAGTAATTGCTGGGTCATATAGCAAATGTATGTTTAACTTTGTAAAAATCCTCCAAACCATATCCTAAATTGTTTACTACTTTGCCTTCCTATCAGCAATGTATGAAATTTCCACTTGCTCCACAGTCTTTCTAGCACCTGGTAGTTTCATTAGCTTAAAAATTTTTTTTAGTTTGAAATAATTATAGATTCACAGGAAGTTGAAAAAAATAGTACAGGTACTGTGTACCTCTCACCCAATTTCCCCAATTACATTTTACACACCCATAGTATAGTAGAATACCAGAAAATTGACACATAAAATGTATGTATAGTCATATGCCATTTTATCACATGTATAAATTCTTGCAACAACCATGGCAGTCGAGATACAAAACTATTCCATCACCACAGAAATCTCTATCATACAGTGTATCAGAGAACCATTTTCTCCACATCCTTGACATTCAGGCAAGTAGTAGTAGTTCATTGTGGTTTTAATTTGCATTTACCTAATGATGTTGTATATCTTTTCACATTCTTATTTGTCTTTGTTGAAGTGTCTGTTCAAGTCTCTTGCCCATTTTCAAATGTTCTTGTTTTAGTATTGAATTTTGAGAGTTTTAAAAATATCTTCTGGATACAAGCCCTTTGTTAAATATGTGGTTTGTATATTTTCTCTCAGTATGTAGCCTGTCTTTTAATTCTCTTAACAGTAACTTTTGCAAAGCAAAATTTTAATGAAATTCAATTTAACAATGATGCTTTTGCTGTTATATCTAAGAACTCTTTGCCTAATTCAAGCAACAATTTATTCTATGTTCTCTCCTTTTTATAATATTACATTGATATTTAGATTTAGAATCTATATTAATTTAAATATATGTATAAGGTGAGTGGTTTAATTCAAGGTTCAATTTTTTTTTTGCACATGGATGTCTAATTGCTCCAACAACATTTGTTGAAAATACTGTCCTGTCTTATTTATTTGTTTTGCACTGTTGTTAAAATCAAATGCCTGGGCTTCCCTGGTGGCACAGTGGTTGAGAGTCCACCTGCCGATGCAGGGGACACGGGTTCGTGCCCCAGTCCAGGAGGATCCCACATGCCGTGGAGCGGCTGGGCCTGTGAGCCATGGCTGCTGAGCCTGCATGTCCGGAGCCTGTGCTCCACAACGGGAGAGGCTGCAACAGTGAGAGGCCCACGTACCACAAAAAAAAAAAAAAAAAATCAAATACCCATATTTGTGTGGATCTGTTTCTCTGTCAAATCTCTATTCTGTTCCATTGGTCTATATGTCTATATATTTGCCAATACCACACTGTCTTTATTACTATACTAAGTGGTTCTTGATGAGAGATAATATTGCTCCTAAGAGACATTTAGCAATAGCTGGGGATATTTTGGTTTTCACAATTGGAGGTGGTGGTGGGGTTGCTAAATGTCAACTGGCCTAAATGTCAATGGTACTGAGATTGAGAAACACTTCATAGTCATTCTTAAAATCAGATTGTCTTATTCCTCAAACTTTATTCTTTGTTCAAAATTATTTTTGATATTCTAATGCCTTTCCATATTAATTTAGAATCTGCTTGTCTATATCTACAAAATATCCTGCTGAGAGTTTTATAGGAATTAAACTTATAGACCAACATGAGAAGAAATGCTATCTTTATCATATTGAGTCTTTGTTGGCATATAACTGTTCATAGTATTCTCTTATGATTTTTTGTATCTCTGTAGTGTCAGATGTTATTTCTTCTCTTTCCTTTCTTATTTTGTTTATTTGGGTGCTCTCTTTTCTTCTTGGTGATCCTGGCTAGAAGTTTGTTGATTTTGTTTATCCTTTCAAAAAAATACCTCTTGGCAGGTGAGGTGGTGGTGGTGTGATGAATTGGGAGATTGAGATTGACATATATACACTAATATGTATAAAATGGATAACTAATAAGAACCTGCTGTATAAAAAAATAGATTATATTAAATTAAAAAATAAACCTTAAATCCATTGTAGTTGAAGAACCTCTCCTGTTCAATTATCAGCCTTTGGAAATTTGTTGAAATTTCTCTAATAGACAAGTTGTTTGCAATTGTAATGTATATGCGTCATGGAAAAATAGGTGTTTTGCATTTGTTGGATGCAAGATTTAGAGACATCCATTAGTACAAAATTTAAAACAAATTTATAAAATGTTTATTAAAAATACCTCTTGGTTTCATCAATCTTTTCTATTTTTTAAATTTCTATTGTATTTATTTTCTCTCTGAGCTTTACTATTTCCTTCCTTCTGCTGACTTTGGGGTTGGTTTGTTCTTTTTCTAATTCTTTTAGGTGGTAGTTTAGGTTGTTTATTTGAGATTTTTCTTGGTTCTTGAGGAAGGCCTATATCTCTATGAACTTCCCTCTTAGAACTGCTTTTGCTGCATCTCAGAGATTTTGGAAAGTTGTGTTTCAATTTTCATTTGTCCTGAGGTATTTTCTGATTTCTTCTTTGATTTCATATTGACTGTTGGTTTTTTAGTAGCGTGTATTTTAGTCTCCACATGTTTGTTCTTTTCCCATTTTTCTTTCTGTAATTGATTTCTAGTTTTATACTGTCATGGTAAGAAATAATGCTTGATATAATTTCTATCCTCTTAAAATTGTTGAGGCTTGTTTTGAGACCTAGTATGTGATCTATCTTGGAGAACATTCCATGTGTGTTTGAAAAGATTATGTATTCTGCTTTTTGTTTTTAGATGTAATGTCTTATAGATATAAATTAAGTTCAAATGGTCTATTGTGTCATTTAAGACCACTGTTGCCTTATGGATTTTCTGTCTGGGCGATCTGTCCATTAGTGTCAGTGGGATGTTCAATTTTCCTACTATTATTGTATTATTGTCAGTTTCTCCCTTTACGTCTGTTAGTATTTGCTTTATATATTTAGGTGCTCCTGTATTGGGTGCATATATGTAAACAAGTGTAATATTCTCTTCTTGTATTTATCCCTTTATCATTAAATAATGCCCTTCTTTGTCTTTCATTATAGCCTTTGTTTTAAAGTCTATTTTGTCTGAGTATTGCTACCTCTGCTTCCTTGTCATTTGTTTGCATAAAATATGTTTTTCCATCCACTTTTAGTCTGTGTGTCTTTCACTTGAAGTGAGTCTCTTGTAGGCAGCATATTGAAGGGTCTTGTTTTCTTATCCAATCAGCCCACTCTATGTCTTTTGATCAGAGTATTTAGTCCACTGACATTTAAAGTAGTTATTGATAGTTATGTACTTATTGCAATTTTATTACTTGTTTTCCAGTTGTTTTTGTAGTTCCTCTCTGTTCATTTCTTCATCTTTTTCTCCTGCCATTGTGGTTTAATGCTTTTCTTTTGTAGTATGCTTGAGTTTCTTTCTTTGTGGTTATTGTGTACCTGTTGTAAGTTTTTGATTTGTGGTTACCATGTGGTTCACATATGTTGACCCATAATTATAGGTACTTGCTTTAAACTGATAGTATTTAAGTTCAAACAGTCTAAAAGATGTACACTTTTTACTCCCCTCCACCACATTTTGTGTTTTTGATGTCATATTTTACATCTTCATGCTTATACCTTTACTTTGTGTTATAGTTATATTTACTTTTGCAATTTTTCTGTCTTTTAATCTATGTTCTGGTTTAAGTGATCTTCTATTCTTACTATATATTTGCCTTTCCTACTGGGATTTTCCATTTTCTATAGATTCTTTTCCATTTAGAGAAGATCCTGCAATATTTATTTTAGGGTAGATTTAGTATTGCTGAATTCTTTAATTGTTGCTTGTCTGAGAAGTTCTTTATCTCTCATTCTATTCTAACTGATCATCTTGCTAGGTAGAGTATCCTAGGTTGTAAGTTTTTCCATTTCAGGACTTTGAATATATCATGCCACTCCCTTCTGGCCTGCAAAGTTTCTGCAGCGAAATCAGCTGATAGCCTTATGGGGATTCCCTTGTATATGACTCTTTGTTCTTCTCTTGCTACCTTCAGAACCTCTCTTTATCTTTAACTTTTGCCATTCTAATTATGATATGTCTTGGTGTAGGTTTGTTTGGGTTCACCTTTTTTTGGAATCCTCTGTGCTTTCTGTATCTGTTTCCTTCTTTAAGTTTGGGAAGTTTTCAGCCATAATTTCTTCAGATATATTTTGATCCCCTTCTCTCTTCTCCTTTGAAACTTTTATGATGCAAACGTTGGCACATTTTATGTTATACCATAGATGTCATATGTTGCTTTCATTTTTTTAAATTTGTCTTTCTGTCTGCTGTTCTGATTGGGTGATTTCCATTATTCTATCTTCCAGATCACTTATGCATTCTTCTGTGTCATTTAGTCTGCAATTCATTGCTTCTAGTGTGCTTTTTATCTCAGAAATGGAATTATCTATTTTTGATTGGGTCTTCTTTATAGTTTCTAGTTGTTTGTTAAAATGACCTGTGCTCAGATCAATTCTCTTTCTTAATTCATTTAGCATTTTTATTATCAGTGTTTTCAATTTATTGTCTGGTAGACAGATTATCTCTATTTCACTATTTTTTCAAGGATTTTCTCTTGCTCTTTCAATTGAGAGTAGTTCCTCTGACTTTTTATCCTACTTAACTTTCTCTGTCTCTAAGAATTTAGCTGAAAGAGTTATCTATTGTGGTCTTGAAGGGTTGTTCTTAGGTGGGCATGTCCCTATGTAGACTGCATATGCCCAGTGCCCCTGGTGTGAGGGATGGATTTGATGTGGACACCAGTCATGTCTTTCCTCATCATGTCCTGGCCACCATCACTTTGGTAGGGGGTGTGGCTTTTGATGGAGGAGCTAGAGTCTGTGCAGGGTGTGAGGCAGGATTTTCTCTCTGCTCAGTGGCCATTACCACCCTGTCAGGGGCAGGGCCTGCTCCCAAATTGCTAGAGTGAAAGGCTTGAGGATCAGGCTCAAACTGGCTCTGTTTCCATTGTGTGTTTTTCCTTCTTCCTGCACTGTGGCCTTTGCCCCAAAGGAAGGCAGTGTTTACTGAGGTCTGATGGTCTGCCTGTGTAGGCATCTGTAGCTATGCTCACACACAGCCTTCTCCCCTGTTGTGGTCATCCTAGCTCTAGTGTTACATTGTGGCATGGAGTGGCCTTGACTGGAGCACTTGCTTGGCTGGGGCTGGGGAACGGGCATGGTGATTGTGGGAATTCAAGTGGCAATCAGAAGTCTGGGCTGCTTCTGTAATGCTGTCTGATCTAGTGCCAACAATGGCCACTGATGCCTCACTTGGACCACACCTTGGTCCCCCAGGTTACCTCTGTTCCTAGATTATTTTCCCAGGTCCTGGTCACAATAGATTCAGTTCCTAGCTATGGCATGGAGTGAGTGTTCACTCAATTTGGATTGAGGAGTGCAGTGAGGTGGCTGCCACTAGGACACACCTCTCTCCATCCTGTCTGGTGGCAAGCCAGCACCTACACACCCCTCATAAGTGGAGTTTATGCATCTCCAGTTTTTTACTTGTCCCAGTGATTCTACAAGCAGCCAAGAGGGCTTGTCTCCTATGCATAGGTCCCCAGGGCTGGGACACCCAGTCTGTGGCTTAACCCACTCACTCTCCAGGGTGAGTGTCCAACTGTGTAATCTCCCTTTTCCTCTTAGTCCCCTCCCAGGGTCATAGGTTCTGACCCAATGCTTTTCTTTTCATCCTACCCAATTATGTGTGTATTTTTCTTATAGCCTTGGTTGTATAAGAGTTATTTTTCCAGTTTCCAGTTAGTTTCTCATAAGAATTGTTACACATGTAAATGTATTTTTGATGTGTTCGTGGAGGGAGGTGAGTCCCACATCCTCTTACTCTGCCATCTTAATCCCCCTCTTAGTGTCCAGTTTTTAAGTCTGCCACTCAAATCACCTAGCTCTGAGAGCCAATAGGGCTCAGCATATATGAGTCTCATAAGATCATAGCAAAGAAAAAAGCAGTTGTTAAATGGACATATTAACACATCCTGCAGCTATCGCCTCCCCAAACTCAGTGCAGATGGAGCGGGAAAAAAATGCCAATCTCCTAGTTTTTCCCTGGAAGAGTTATGACTGCGTCTTTTCCCAGCTGCAGCCTGAGGATCCAGCTTTTTATCAGCCTGTATCTGAGAGCTGACTGAGATCCTCCCTGAAGCCTGAAAGAGCTGGTGAGCATATCCGCTACCTTCTCTCTCCAGTTCATTCCAACAAAACCAAGTCACTAGCTTTTTCCTGGAAGGAACTTGTGCAGACAGCAAGCATCCCAACTTTTATAGCTTCTACCCAATGGATGAGTCTTCTTAGTTTTGACAGCCAATGGGGCTTGGCACTCACTACATATTAATTATATTAAACAAAGAATCAGTTTTTAAGTGGGTGCATTAGAACTTCCTGAAGCTATATCCCCAGGCTCAGCACAGAGGGAACAGCAAAAACACCCATTTCCCAAGTTCTCCCTGGAAGAAGTTTGACTGCATACTTTCCCAGCTGTTGCCTGAAGGTCTGGCTTCTACTCAGCCTGCATGTGAGAGCTGACTGTGATCCTCCCAGGATCCAGAAAGAGCTGGTGGCCATGTTCCCCACCTTCTCCCACTGGCTCACTCCAACAGTACAATCAAATATCCAGCTTCTTTTTGGAAGGAATTTTCTCATAAATCTAGCACCTTAACTGTTATGGCTGCCACCTGGGGAATGAGCTCCAAAATTACTTAGTTCTGGGAGATGATAGGGCTTGGCATTCACGAATCCCCTAGAATACACACAAAAAAGAGGTGGTTCTATAAGAGTGCATAAGCACTCTAATGTCTATTCCCTCTGGCTCAAGACTAAGCAAGTAGGTACAAACACCTAGCTCTTGGTTTCTCCCTGACACAGGCCAAACTGCATATCTAAGTTTCCGACATTACCACCTGCATCCAAAAAGTTGAACTTCTAATTAGTCTGCATCAGGAAGCTGAAGGGGTAGTAAATTAATAGTCCTTAAGGAGCCTGAACAAGAATGTAGGCATTCCCAAGCATTTGGGACCCTGAAAGTCTTGGTAATCTTAATCTACTGGGAGCCACTAAGAACAAAGATGGCAGCTTGGGCAAACAGAAAATTTGAAAAGCAACAAGGAGCTCAGGCTGGGCTGATTGATGAAGTTCATCACCTACATGAGGCCAGTCTGTCAAAACTAGGAGATATCACTGTTTCACCTAATGTGCAAAAACCAACACAGTCAAGGAAAATAAAGAAGTGGGAGAATAAGTTCTAAACAAAAGAACAAGGTAAATCTCCAGAAACCAACCTTAATGAAATGGAAGTAAGCGACTTACTTGACAGAGTGTTCAAAATAATGGTCATAAATATACTCATCAGGTCAGGAGAACAAGGCATGAACAAAGTGAGAATTTCAACAGAGAAAATATTTAAAAGTACCAAACAGAAATCATAGAGTTGAAAACAGTAACTAAACTGAAAATTTCAATTGAAGGATTCAACATCAGATTAGATCAAGTGGAAGAAAGGATTAGAGAACTAAAAGACAGGCCAGGAGAAATCTTCCAATCAGAGGAGCAAAAATAAAAAAGAATGAAAATAGTGAAGATAGTTTAAGGGACTTATGAGACACTATCAAGTGGATCAATATATGAATTATAAGTGTCTCAGAAGAGAAGAGAGAGAGAGAAAGGGTTATGAAGCTTATTCAAACCTGGGGAAAGAAACAAAAATCCAGATGCAGGAAACCTAAATGATAACAAAAATATAAATCAAAAGAGACTGATGCTGAGACATATTGAAATTGTCCAAAGTTAAAGACACAGGTAATCTTAGAAGCAACAAGAGAAAACTGACTTGTTATATACAAGGGAACCCCCTTAAGGACATCAGTGGATTTTTCAGCAGAAATCTTGTAAGTCAAAAGGGAGCACTGAAAGAAAAAAAAATTCCAAACAAGAATACTTTACCTGGCAAAGCTGTCTTTGGAACTGAAAAAGAGATAAAAATTTTGCCAAACAAAGGATGAAAGAGTTCACCATAACTAGACCAGCCTGATAAGAAAGGTTAAAGGGAGTTTTTCAAGCTGAAATGAAAGGAAGTTAATTAGTGTCATGAAAATATATGAAAGTATAAACTCACTGGTAAAGGTAGATGTATAGTTAAATTCAGAATACTCTAATATTCTAATGGTGGTGTGTAAATTAGTTATAATTGTAGTATAAAATTATAAGGCAAAAGTATTCAATACAGCTTAATAATTTCTTAATGAATATACTATATTAAAGATGTAAATGGTGACATCAAATACAGAAAATGTGGGGAGGGAGAGTAAAATGTAGAACTTTAGGGTGTGTTCAAATTTAAGATTTTGTTTTGTTTTTCTGGGTTTTTTTAAACATCTTTATTGGAGTATAATTTCTTTAAAACGGTGTGTTAATTTCTGCTTTATAACAAAGTGAATCAGCTATACATATATTCCCATATCTCGTCCCTCTTGCATCTCCCTCCCACCCTCCTTATACCACCCCTCTATGTGTTCACAAAGCCCTGAGCTGATCTCCCCGTGGTATCCGGCTGCTTCCCACTAGCTAGCTATTTTATATTTGGTAATACATATAAGTCCATGCCACTGTCTCACTTTGTCCCAGCTTAACCTTCCCCCTCCCCGGGTCCAGAGCCCATTCTCTAGATCTGCATCTTCATTCCTATCCCTTGCCTAGGTTCTTAAGAAACTTTTTTTTTAAGATTCCATATATATATGTGTTAGAATATGGTATTTGATTTTCTCTTTCTGACTTACTTCACTCTGCGTGACAGACTCTAGGTCCATCCACCTCACTACAAATAAATCAACTTCATTTCATTGTATGGCTGAGTAATATTCCATTGTATATATGTGCCACATCTTCTTTATCCATTCATCTGTCGATGGACACTTAGTTGTTTCCATGTCCTGGCTATTGTAATTGGAGCTGCAGTGAACATTGTGGTACATGACTATATTTGAATTATGCTTTTCACATGGTATATGCCCAGTACTGGGATTGCTGGGTGGTATGGTAGGTCTATTTTTACTTTTTAAGGAACCTCCATAATGTTCTCCATAATGGCGGTATCAACTTACATTCCCACCAATAGTGCAAGAGGGTTCCCTTTTCTCCACACCCTTTCCAGCATTTATTGTTTGTAGATATTTTGATGATGGCCATTATGACTGGTGTGAGGTCATACCTCATTGTAGTTTTGATTTGCATTTCTCTAATGATTGGGGATGTTGAGCATCCTTTCATGTGTTTGTTGGCAATCTGTATATCTTCTTTGGAGAAATGTCTATTTAGGGTTTTTGCCCAGATTTGGATTCAGTTGTTTGTTTATTTGTTTGTTTGATTTTTAAACATCTTTATTGGAGTATAATTGCTTTACAATGGTGTGTTAGTTTCTGCTTTATAACAAAGTGAATCAGTTATACATACACATATGTCCCCATATTTCTTCCCTCTTGCATCTCCCTCCCTCCCACACTCCCTATCCCACCCCTCCAGGTGGTCACAAAGAACCGAGCTGATCTCCCTGTGCTATGCAGCTGCTTCCCACTAGCTATCTATTTTACGTTTGGTAGCGTATATATGTCCATGCCACTCTCTCACTTTGTCCCAGCTTACCCTTCCCCCTCCCGTATCCTCAAGTCCATACTCTAGTAGGTCTGGGTCTTTATTCCCGTCTTGCCCCTAGGCTCTTCATGACCTTTTTTTTTTTTAGATTCCATATATATGTGTTAGCATATGATATTTGTTTTTCTCTTTCTGACTTACTTCACTCTGTATGACAGACTGTAGGTCCATCCACCTCACTACAAATAACTCAATTTCGTTTCTTTGTATGGCTGAGTAATATTCCATTGTATATATGTGCCACATCTTCTTTATCCACTCATCTGTTGATGGACACTTAGGTTGCTTCCATGTCCTGGCTATTGTAAATAGAGCTGCAGTGAACATTTTGGTACATGACTCTTTTTGAATTATGGTTTTCTCAAGGTATATGCCCAGTAGTGGGACTGCTGGGTCATATAGTAGTTCTATTTCTAGATTTTGAGGAAACTCCATACTGTTCTCCATAGTGTCTGTACCAATTCACATTCCCAGCAGCAGTGCAGGAGTGTTCCCTTTTCTCCACACCCTCTCCAGCATTCATTGTTTCTAGATTTTTTGATGATGGCCATTCTGACTGGTGTGAGATGATATCTCATTGTAGTTTTGATTTACATTTCTCTAATGATTAATGATGCCGAGCATACTTTCATGTGTTTGTTGGCAATATGTATATCTTCTTGGAGAAATGTCTATTAGGTCTTCTGCTCATTTTGGGATTGGGTTGTTTCTTTTATTGATATTGAGTTGCATGAGTTGCTTGTATGTTTTGGATATTAATCCATTGTCAGTTGCTCCATTTGCAAATATTTTCTCCCATTCTGAGGGCTGTCTTTTCGCCTTGTTTATGGTTTCCTTTGCTATGCAAAAGTTTTGAAGTTTCATTAGGTCCCGTTTGTTTATATTTGTTTTTATTTCCATTTCTCTAGGAGGTGGGTCACAAAGGATCTTGCTGTGGTTTATGTCATAGAGTGTTCTGCCTATGTTTTCCTCTAAGACTTTTATAGTGTCTGGCCTTACATTTATGTCTTTAGTCCATTTTGAATTTATTTTCTGAATGGTGTTAAGGAGTGTTCTAATTTCTTCTTTTCCATATAGCTGTCCAGTTTTCCCAGTACCACTTATTGAAGATACTGTCTTTTCTCCATTGTATATTCTTGCCTTCTTTATCATACATAAGGTGATCATATGTGCATGTGTTTATCTCTGGGCTTTCTATCCTGTTCCTTTGATCTATATTTCTGTTTTTGTGCCAGTACCATACTGTATTGATTACTGTAGCTTTGTGGTATAGTCTGAAGTCTAGGAGCCTGATTCCTCCAGCTCCATTTCTCATTCTCAAGATTGCTTTGGGTATTCAGAGTCTTTTTTGTTTCCATACAAATTGTGAAATTTTTTGTTTTAGTTCTGCAAAAAATGCCATTGGTAGCTTGATAGGGATTGTATTGCATCCATAGATTGCTTTGGGTAGTAGAGTCATTTTCACAATGTTGATTCTTCCAATCCATGAACATGTTAAATCTCTCCATCTGTTTGTTTCATCTTTAATTTCTTTCATCAGTGTCTTATACTTTTCTGCATACAGTTCTTTCGTCTCCTTACGTAGGTTTATTCCTAGGTATTTTATTCTTTTTGTTGCAATGGTAAATTGGAGTGTTTCCTTAATATATGTTTCAGATTTTTAATCATTGGGGTATAGGAATGCAAGATATTTCTGTACATTAATTTTGTATCCTGCAACTTTACCACATTCATTGATTAGCTCTAGCAGTTTTCTGGTAGCATCTTTAGGATTCTCTATGTATAGTATCATGACATACGCAAACAGTGACAGCTTTACTCCTTATTTTGCGATTTGGATTACATTTATTTCTTTTTTTTCTCTGATTGCTGCAGCTAAAATTTCCAAGAGTATGTTGAAAAATAGTGGTAAGAGTGGGTTATCTTCTCTTGTTCCTGATCTTAGTGGAAATAGTTTCAGTTTTTCACCATTGAGAATGATGTGGGCTCTGGGTTTGTCATATATGGCCTTTATTATGTTGAGGTAAGTTCCCTGTATCCCTACTTTCTGAAGGGTTTTTTTTTTTTTTCATAAATTGGTGTCGAATATTGTCTAAAGATTTTTCTGCCTCTTTTGAGAAGATCATATGGTTTTCATCCTTCAATTTGGTAATATGGTGTATCACATTGATTGATTTGCATATATTGAAGATTCCTTGCATTCCTGGGAGAAACCCTACGTGATCATGGCGCATAATCCTTTTAATGTGTTATTGGATTCTGTTTGCTTGTATTTTGTTGAGGATTTTTGCATCTATGTTCATCAGTGATATTGGCCTGTAATTTTCTTTCTTTGTGACATCTTCTTCTGGTTTTGGTATCAGGGTGATGGAGACCTTACAAAATGAGTTTGGGAGTGTTCCTCCCTCTGCTAGATTTTGGAAGAGATTAAGAAGGATAGGTGTTAACTCTTTTCTAAATGATTGATAGAATTCACCTCTGAAGCCATCTTGTCCTGGGCTTTTGTTTTTTGGAAGATTTTAAATCACAGTCTCTATTTCAGTGCTTGTGATTGGTCTGTTTATTTTTTCTATTTCTTCCTGGTTCAGTCTCGGAAGGTTGTACTTTTCTTAGAATTTGTCCATTTCTTACAGGTTGTCCATTTTACTGGCATATAATTGCTTGTAGTAAACTCTCGTGATCCTTTGAACTTCTGCAGTGTCAGTTGTTACAGCTCCCTTTTCATTTCTACTTCTATTGATTTGTGTCTCCTCCCTTTTTTTTCCTGATGAGGCTGGTTAATGTTTTATCAATTTTGTTTATCTTCTCAAAGAATCTCCTTTTAGTGTTACTGATCTTTGCTATTGTTTACTTCATTTATTTATCTGATCTTTATGTTTTCTTGCTTTCTCTTAACTTTGGTGTGTTTTTGTTCTTCTGTCTCTAATTGCTGTAGGTGTAAGATTCCGTGGTTTGTTTGAGATGTTTATTGTGTCTTGAGGTAGGATTGTATTACGATAAAATTCCATCTTAGAAGTGCTTTTGCTGCATCCCAAAGCTTTGGGTCATCATGTTTTCATTGTCATTTATTTCTAGGTATTTTTTGATTTCCTCTTTGATTTCATCAGTGATCTCTTGGGTTTTTTTAAACATCTTTATTGGAGTAAAATTGCTTTACAATGGTGTGTTAGTTTCTGCTTTATAACAAAGTGAATCAGGTATACATATATGTATGTTCCCGTATCTCTTCCCTCTTGCGTCTCCCTTCCTCTCACCCTCCCTATCCCACCCCTCTAAGTGGTCACAAAGCACCGAGCTGATCTCCCTGTGCTATGTGGCTGCTTCCCACTAACTATCTATTTTACATTTGGTAGTGTATATATGTCCATGCCACTCTCTCACTTTGACACAGCTTACCCTTCCCACTCCCCATATCCTCAAATCTATTTAGTGGGTCTGTGTCTTTACTCCCATCTTACCCCTCGGTTCTTCATGAACTTTTTTTTTCTTAGATTCTATATATATGTGTTAGCATACTGTATTTGTTTTTCTCTTTCTCACTTACTTCACTCTGTATGACAGACTCTATGTCCATCCACCTCACTACAAATATCTCAATTTCGTTTCCTTGTATGGCTGAGTAATATTCCATTGTATATACTGCCACATCTTCTTTATCCATTCATCTGATGATGGACACTTAGGTTGCTTCCATGTCCTGGCTATTGTAAATAGAGCTGCAATGAACATTTTGGTACATGACTCTTTTTGAATTATGGTTTTCTCAGGGTATATGCCCAGTAGTGGGATTGCTGGGTCGTAAGCTAGTTCTATTTGTAGTTGTTTAAGGAACCTCCATACTGTTCTCCATAGTGGCTGTATCAATTTACATTCCCACAAACAGTGCAAGAGTGTTCCCTTTTCTCCACACCCTCTCCAGCATTTATTGTTTCTAGATTTTTTGATGATGGTCATTCTGACCGGTATGAAATGATATCTCATTGTAGTTTTGATTTGCATATCTCTAATAATTAATGATTTTGAGCATTCTTTCATGTGTTTGTTGGCAATCTGTATATCTACTTGGACAAATGTCTATTTAGGTCTTCTTCTCATTTTTGGATTGGGTTGTTTGTTTTTTTGTTATTGAGCTGCATGAGCTGCTTGTAAATCTTGGAGATTAATCCTTTGTCAGTTACTTCATTTGCAAATATTTTCACCCATTCTGATGGCTGTCTATTGGTCTTGTTTATGGTTTCCTTTGCTGTGCAAAAGCTTTTAAGTTTCATTAGTTCCCATTTGTTTATTTTTGTTTTTATTTCCATTTTTCTAGGAATTGGGTCAAAAAGGATCTTGCTGTGATTTATGTCATAGAGTGTTCTGCCTACGTTTTCCTCTAAGACTTTGATAGTGTCTGGCCTTACATTTAGGTCTTTAATCCATTTTCAGTTAATTTTTGTGTATGGTATTAGGGAGTGTTCTAATTTCATACGTTTTCATATACCTGTCCAGTTTTCCCAGCACCACATATTGAAGAGGCTGTCTTTTCTCCACTGTATATTCTTGCCTCCTTTATCAAAGATAAGGTGACCATATGTGTGTGGGATTATCTCTGGCCTTGCTATCCTGTTCCATTGATCTATCTTTCTGTTTTTGTGCCAGTACCATACTGTCTTGATTACTGTAGCTTTGTAGTATAGTCTGAAGTCAGGGAGCCTGATTCCTGCAGCTCCGTTTTTCATTCTCAAGATTGCTTTGGCTATTTGGGGTCTTTTTTGTTTCCATACAAATTGTGAAATTTTTTGTTCTAGTTCTGTGCAATATGCCAGTGGTAGTTTGATAGGTATTGCATTGAATCTGTAGATTGCTTTGGGTAGTACAGTCATTTTCTCAATGTTGATTCTTCCAATCCAAGAACATGGTATATCTCTCCATCTATTTCTATCATCTTTAATTTCTTTCATCAGTGTCATATACTTTTCTGCATACAGGTCGTTTGTATCCTTAGGTAGGTTTATTCCTAGATATTTTCTTCTTTTTGTTGCAATGGTAAATGGGAGTGTTTTCTTAATTTCACTTTCAAAGTTTTCACCATAAGTGTATAGGAATGCCAGAGATTTCTGTGCATTAATTTTGTATTCTGTTACTTTACCAAGTTCATTGATTAGCTCTAGTAGTTTTCTGGTAGCATCTTTAGGATTCTGTATGAAAAGTATCATGTCATCTGCACACAGTGACAGCTTTACTTTTTCTTTTCTGATTGGGATTCCATTTATTTCTTTTTCTTCTCTGATTGCTGTGGCTAAAACTTCCAAAACTATGTTGAATAATATTGGTGAGAGTGGGCAACCTTTTCCTTGCTCCTGATCTTAGTGGAAATCGTTTCAGTTTTTCACCATTGAGGACGATATTGCCTGTGAGTTTGTCATCTATGGCCTTTATTATGTTGAGGAAAGTTCTCTCTGTACCTAGTTTCTGCAGGGTTTTTATCATAAATCGGTGTTGAATTTTGTCGAAAGGTTTCTCTGAATCTATTGAGATGATCATATCGTGTTTCTCCTTCAATTTGTTAATATGGTGTATCACGCTGTTTGATTTACGTATATTGAAGAATCCTTGCATTTGTGGAATCAACCCCACTTGATCATGGTGTACAATCCTTTTAATGTGCTATATGGATTCTGTTTGCTAGTATTTTGTTGTGGATTTTTTCATGTATGTTCATCAGTGATATTGGCTTGTAGTTTTCTTTCTTTGTGACATCTTTGTTTGGTTTTGGTTTCAGGGTGATGGTGGCCTCGTAGAATGAGTTTGGGAGTGTTCCTCTGTCTGCTATATTTTGGAAGATTTTGAGAAAGATAGATGTTAGCTCTTCTCTAAATATTTGATAGAATTCCCTTGTTAAGCCACCTGGTCCTGGGCTTTTGTTTGTTTTAAGATTTTTAATCACAGTTTCAATTTCAGTGCTTGTGATTTGTCTGTTCATATTTTCTATTTCTTTCTGGTTCAGTCTCGGTAGGTTGTGTATTTCTAAGAATTTGTCCATTTCTTCCAGGTTGTCCATTTTATTGGCATAGAGTTGCTCGTAGTAATCTCTCATGATCCTTTGTATTTCTGCAGTGTCAGTTGTTACTCTTCCTTTTTCATTTCTAATTCTATTGATTTGTGTCTTCTCCCTTTTTTTCTTGATGCATCTGTCTAATGGTTTATTAATTTTGTTTATCTTCTCAAAGAACCAGCTTTTAGTTTTATTGAACTTTGTTCTCATTTCCTTCATTTCTTTTTCATTTATTTCTGATCTGATCTTTATGTTTTCTTTCCTTCTGCTAACTTTGGGGTTTTTTGTCCTTTCTCTAATTGCTTTATGTGCAAGTTTAGGTTATTATTTGGGGTGTTTCCAGTTTCTTAAAGTAGGATTGTATTGTTATAAACTTCCCTCTTAGAACTGCTTTTGCTGCATCCCATAGGTTTTCAGTCATTGTGTCTCCATTGTCATTTGTCTCTAGGCATTTTTTTATTTCCTCTTTGATTTCTCCAGCCACCACTTGATTATTAAGTAGTGTATGGTTTACCCTCCGTGTGTTCGTATTTCTTACAGATCTTTTCTTGTAGTTTATATCTAGTCTCGTAGTGTTGTAGTTGGAAAAGATACCTGATATGATTTCAAATTTTAAATATACCAAGGCTTTATTTGTGACCCAAGATGTGATATACCGTGGAGAGTGTCCTTGAGCACTTGAGAGGAAAGTGTATTCTGTTGATTTTGGATGGAATGTCCTATAAATATCAATTAAATCCATCTTGTTTAATGTATCATTTATATGCTGAATTCTCTTAGCTTTTGCTTGGCTGCCAAGGTTTTAACATCTCTGTCGTACCTGAATGAGATCCTTGCTGGGTAGAGTAATCTTGGTTGTAGCGTTTTCCCTTTCATCAGTTTAAATATGTCCTGCTACTCCCTTCTGGCTTGCAGTGTTTCTGCTGAAAGATGAGCTGTTTAGCTTATGGGGATTCCCTTGTATGTTTCTTTCTGTTTTTCCATTTTTTCTTTACTATTTTAAAAATTTTTTGATAGTTTGATTAATATGTGTCTTGGCATGTTTCTCCTTGGATTTATCCTGTGTGGGACTCTCTGCACTTCCTGGACTTGATAGACTATTTCCTTTCACATGTCAGGGAAATTTTGTACTATAACCTCTTCAAATATTTTCTCAGACCCTTTCTTTTTCTCTTCTTCTTCTGGGACCCCTATGATTCGAATGTTGGTGTGTTTAATATTGTCCCAGATGTCTCTGAGACTGTCCTCAATTCTTTTCATTCTTTTTTCTTTATTCTGCCCTGTGGTAGTTCTTTCTACTATTTTATCTTCCATGTCACTTACCCGTTCTTCTGCCTCAGTTATTCTGCTATTGATTACTTTAAGGGAATTTTTAATTTCAGTTATTGTGTTGTTCATCATTGCTTCTTTGCGTTTTAGTTCTTCTATGTCCTGGTTAATAGTTTCTTGTATTTTCTCCATTCTATTTTGAAGATTTTGGATCATGTTTACTATCATTGCTCTGAATTCTTTTTCAGGTAGACTGCCCACTTCCTCTTCATTTGTTTGGTCTGGTGGGTTTTTACGTTGCTCCTTCATCTGCTGTGTGTTTCTCTGTCTTCTCATTTTGCTTAACTTACTGTGTTAACCTAGTATGACTTTAGACAGCCTCTCTGCTAATGGGTAGGATTGTGTTCGTATCTTGCTCATTGTTTGGCATGGGGCATCCAGTATTTGAGCTTGCTGGCTGTTGGGTGTAGCTGGGTCCTCGTGTTGAGATGGAGCTCTCTGGGAGAGCTCTTGCTATTTGATATTATGTGTGGCTGGGACGTCTCTGGTTGTCCAATGTCCTGGACTTGGCTCTCCCACCTCCGAGGCTCAGGCCTGACACCAGGCTGGAACACCAAGACCCTGCCACTCAGCAGTCTCAGAAGAAAAGGAAGAAAGTAAAGGTAAAATTGTAACAATAAAATTAAAAAAAAATTTTAAAATGAAGAGAGTAACAAAACCTATAAACAAATCCACCAATGATAACAAGCACTAAAAAATAAACTAAGATAAATATAAAACTCAGAAACAAATCCATTGCAGAAAGCAAACCCCAAGTCTACATTTGCTCCCAAAGTCCACTGCTTCAATTTTTGAAACATTCCTTGTCTATTCAAGTATTCCCAGATGCAGGGTTTATCAAGTTGATGTCAGGGATTTAATTCACTGCTCCTGTGGCTGCACAGAGAAACATTCCTTTATCGTCTTTGTTCACCCAGCTCCTGGGGTTCAGCTTCAATTTTGGCCCTGCCTCTCTATGTAGGTCCCCTTCAGGCATCTGTTTCCCACTCAGACAGGAAGGGGTTAAGGCAGCATCTAATTAGCGCTTTCTTGCTCACTCAGGCTGTGGAGAGGGAGAGGTACAGTAGTCATAATTGAGATACGGGGCAAGCCTGCAGTGACAGAGGCCAGAGTGACATTGCCACAGCCTGAGGTGTGCCATGTATTCTCCCAGGGAAGTTGTCCCTGGATCTCAGGACCCGGGCAGCGGTGTGCTACACAGGCTCCCGGAGGGGTGTGGGTAGTGACCTGTGCTTGCACACAGGATTATTGGTGGCAGTGGCAGCAGAATTAGCATTTCATGCCTGTTCCTGTGATCTGAGCTGATAGCTGCATCTCACGCCTGTCTCTGAAACTCACTTAGGCGGTGCTCTGCCTTCTGTGGGCACATGTGGAAGGAATCCCTTTTCTTTGTGCACCCTAGAACAATGGTCTTTTGCCTCTTCGGCAGGTCCAGACATTTTTACAGACTACCTCCCAGCTAGTTGTGGCACACTGGCCCCCTTCAGGCTGTCTTCACACAGCGAAACCCAGTAGTCTCCCTGGGATCTGACTTCCAAAGCCTGAGCCTCAGCACCCATCGCCCACCCACCACAGTGGGTGAGCAGACAAGTGTCTCAGGTTGGTGAGTGCTGGTTGACACTGATCCTCTGTACAGGAATCTCTCCGCTTTGCCCTCTGCACCCCTGTTGCTGAGTCCCAGGGAGACTACTGGGGTTGGCTGTGTGATGACAGCCTGAAGGGGGCTAGTGTGCCACAACTACCTGGGAGGGAGTCCCGAGATCCAGGGACAACTTCCCTGGGAGAATGCACGGCACATCTCAGGCTGTGGCAATGTCACGCCAGCCTCTGTCACCTCAGGCTTGCCCTGCATTTCAATTATGACTACTGTACCCCTCCCTCTCCACAGCCTGATTGAGCAAGAGAGCCCTAATTAGACGCTGCTTTAAACCCTTCCTGTCTGGGTGGGGAACAGATGCCTGAAGGGGACCTACATGCAGAGGCAGGGCCAAAATCGAAGCTGAACCCCAGGAGCTGGCCGAATTAGGAAGAAAGGGATATTTCTCCGTGCAGCCTCAGGAGCCGCGGATTAAATCTCCACAATCAAGTTGATAAACCCTGCATCTGTGGAATAACTGAATAGACAAGGAATGTTTCAAAAATTGAAGCAGTGGACTTTGGGGGCAACTGTAAACTTGGGGCTTGCTTTCTGCGATGGATTTGTTTCTGAGTTTTACATTTATCTTAGTTTATTTTTTAGTGCTTGTTATCATTGGTGGATTTGTTTATTGGTTTGGTTGCTCTCTTTTTTAAAATTCTATTATTACTATTTTGCCATTTCTTTCTTCCTTTTCTTCTGAGACTGGTGGCTGGTAGGGTCTTGGTGCTCCAGCCAGGTGTTAGCCCTGAGCCTTGGAGGGGGGAGAGCTGATTCCAGGACATTGGACCACCAGAAACCTCCCTGCCACACATAATATCAATCGGTGACAGCTCTCCCAGAGATATCCATCTCAACACTAAGACCCAGCTCCACCCAGCGGCCAACAAGTTCCAATGCTGTATGCCCCATGCCAAAAAACTAGCAAGATATGAACACAATCCCACCCATTAGCAGAGAGGCTGCCTAAAGTCATACTAAGTTCACAGACACCCCAAAACACCACTGGCCACTGCCTTGCCCACCAGAAAGACAAGATCCAGCCCCAGCTACCAGAACACAGGCACCAGTCCCCTCCACCAGGAACCCTACACAACCCACTGAACCAACCTAAGCCACTGGGTGCAGATGCCTAAAACAACAGGAACTTCGAACCTGCAGGCTGTGAAAAGGAGACCCCAAACACAGTAAGTTAAGCAAAATGAGAAGACAGAGAAACACACAGAAGATGAAGGAGCAAGGTAAAAACCCACCAGACCAAACAAATGAAGAGGAAATTGGCAGTCTACCTGAAAATAATTCAGACTAATGATAGTAAAGATGATCCACAATCTTCGAAATAGAATGGAGAAAATACAAGAAACTATTAACCAGGACCTAGAAGAACTAAAGCACAAACAAACAGTGATGAATAACACAATAAATGAAATTAAAAATTCTCTAGAAGGAATCAATAGCAGGACAACTGAGGCAGAAGAACGGATAAGTTACATGGGGAAAAAAAAGTGGAAATACTTACCACAGAGCAGAATAAAGAAAAAAGAATGAAAAGAATTGAGGACAGTCTCCAAGACATCTGGGACAATATTAAACATCCCAAAATTCGAATTATATATGTCCCAGAAGAAGAAGAGAAAAAGAAAGGGTCTGATAAAACATTTGAAGAGATTATAGTTGAAAACTTCCCTAACATGGGAAAGAAAATAGTCTACCAAGTCCAGAAAGTGCAGAGAGTCCCATAGAGGATAAATCCAAGGAGAAACATGCCAAGACTCATATCAATCAAACTATCAAAAATTAAATACAAAGAAAAAATATTAAAAGCAGCAAGGGAAAAACAACAAATAATATACAAGGGAATCCCCATAAGGTTAACAGCTGATCTATCAGCAGAAACTCTGCAAGCCGGAAGGGAGTGGCAGGACATATTTAAAGTGCTGAAAGGGTAAAAGCTATAACCACAATTACTCTACCGAGGAAGGATCTCATTCAGATTCAACAGAGATATTAAAACCTTGGCAGACAAGCAAAAGCTAAGAGAATTCAGCATTTAAGAGATACATTAAACAAGATGGATTTAATTGATATTTATAGGACATTCCATCCAAAATCAACAGAACACTCTTTCTTTTCAAGTGCTCATGGTAAATTCTCCAGGATATATCACATCTTGTGACACAAATCAAGCCTTGGCATATTTAAGAAAATTGAAATCATATCAAGTATCTTTTCCGACCACAATGCTATGAGACTAGATATCAATTACAGGAAGAAATCTGTAAAACATACAAACACATGGAGGCTAAACAATACACTACTTACTATTCAAGAGATCACTGAAGAAATCAAAAAGGAAATCAAAAAATACCTAGAAACAAATGACAATGAAAGCACAACGACCCAAAACCTATGGGATGCAGCAAAAGCAATTCTAAGAGGGAAGTATATAGCAATAGATCCTACGTCAAGAAACAAGAAACATCGGAAATAAACAACCTAACCTTACACCTAAAGCAATAAGAGAAAGAAGAACAAAAAAACCCCAAAGTTAGAAGGCAAGAAATCATAAATATCATATCAGAAGTAAATGGAAAAGAAATGAAGGAAACAAGAGCAAAGATCAATAAAACTAAAAGGTGATTTTTGAGAAGATAAACAAAATTGATAAACAATTAGCCAGATTTATCGAGAAAAAAAGGGAGAAGACTCAAATCAATAGAATTAGAAATGAAAAAGGAGAAGTAACAACTGACACTTCAGAAATATAAAGGATCATGAGAGATTAATACAAGCAGTGTATGCCAATAAAATGGACAACCTGGAAGAAATGGATAAATTCTTAGAAATGCACAACCTTCTGAGACTGAACCAGAAATAAATAGACAAAATAGTCCCATCACAAGCACTGAAATTGAGACTGTTATTAACAATTTTCCAACAAACAAAAGCCCAGGACCAGATGGTTTCACAGGCGAATTCTATCAAGCATTTAAAGAAGAGCTAACACCTATCCTTCTCAAACTCTTCCGAATTATAGCACAGGGAGGAACACTCCCAAACTCATTCTACAAGGCCACCATCAGCCTGATACCAAAACCAGACAAAGATATCACAAAGAGAGAAAGCTACAGGTCAATATCACTGATGAACATAGATGCAAAAATCCTTAGCAAAATACTAGCAGAGTCCAACAACACATTGGAAGGATCATGTGCCATGAGCAAGTGTCGTTTATATCAGGATTACAAGGATTCTTCAATATATGCAAATCAATCAATGTGATACACCATATTAACCAATTGAAGGATAAAAACCATATGATCTTCTCAATAGATGCAGAAAAAGTTTTCAACAAAATTCAACACCTATTTATGAAAAAAACCCTCCAGAAAGTAGGTGTAGAGGGAACTTACCTCAACATAATAAAGACCATATATGACAAACCCACAGCCAACATCATTCTCTATGGTGAAAAATTGAAACCATTTCCACTGAGATCAGGAACAATACAAGGTTTCCCACACTCACCACTATTATTCAACATAGTTTTGGAAGTTTTAGCCACAGCAATCAGAGAAGAAAAAGACATAAAAGGAAGCCAAATTGGAAAAGAAGGAATAAAGCTGTCACTGTTTGCAGATGACATGATAACTATACATAGAGAATCCTAAAGATGTTACCAGAAAACTACTAAAGCTAATCAGTGAGTTTGGTAAAGTCACAGGATACAAATTTAATGCAAATCTCTTGTGTTCTTATATACTATTAATGAAAAATCTGAAAGAGAAATTAAGGAAACACTCCCATTTACCATTGCAACATAAAGAATAGAATACCTAGGAATAAACCTACCTAAGGAGACAAAAGACCTGTATGCAGAAAACTATAAGACACTAATGAAAGAAATTAAAAATGATACAAACAGATAGAGAGATATACCATGTTCTTGGAATTGAAGAATCAGCATTGTGAAAATGACTATACTACCCAAAGCATTTGACAGATTCAATGCAATACCTATCAAATTACCACTGGCATTTTTCACAGAACTAGAACAAAATATTTCACAATTTGTTTGGAAACACAAAAGACCCAAAGCAATGTTGAGATAGAAAAATGGAGGTGGAGGAATCAGGATCCCTGACACCAGACTATACTACAAAGCTACAGTAATCAAGACAGTGTGGCACTGGCACAAAAACAGAAATATAGATCAATGCAACAGGATAGAAAGCCCAGAGATAAACCCATACACATATGGTCACCTTACCTTTGATGAAGGAGGCAAGAATATACAATGGAGCAAAGACAACCTCTTCAGTAAGTGGTGCTGGAAAAATTGGATAGCTACATGTAAAGGAGTGAAATTAGAATACTTCTTAACACCATACACAAAAATAAACTCGAAATGGATTAAAGCACTAAATGAAAGGTCAGATACTATAAAACTCTTAGAGGAAAATATAGTCACAACACTCTATGGCATAAATCACAGCAAGATCCCTTTTGACTCACCTCCTAGAGAAATGGAAATAAATACAAAAATAAACAAGTAGGACATAATGAAACTTAAAAGTTTTTACACAGCAAAAGAATCCATAAACAAGACGAAAAGACCACCCTCAGAATGGGGGAAAATATTTGCACATGAAGCAGCTGACAAAGGATTAATCCCCCAAATATAGAAGCAGCTCATGCAGTTCAAAATCAAGAAAACAACCCAATCTAAAAATGGGCAGAAAACCTAAATAACATTTCTCCAAAGAAGATATACAGATTGCCAACAAATGCACAAAAGGATTCTCAACATCTCTAATCATTAGAGAAGTACAAATCAAATCAACAGTGAGGTATCAGCTCACACTGGTCAGAATGGCCATCATCAAAATATCTACAAATAATAACTGCTGGAAAGAATGTGGAGAAAAGGGAACCCTCTTGCACTGTTGGTGGGAATGTAAATTGATACAGCCACTATGGAGAACCTTATGGATGTTCCTTAAAAATCTAAAAATAGAACTACCATATGACCCAGAAATCCCACTACTGGGCATATATCCTGAGAAAACCATAGTTCAAAAAGAGACATGTACCACAATGTTCATTGCAGCAGTATTTACAGTAGTCAGGACTTGGAATCAACCTAAGTGTCCGTCAGCAGATAAATGGATAAAGAAGATCTGGCACATATATACAATGGAAGATTACTCAGCCATAAAAAACAAAATTGAGTTATTTGTAGTGAGGTGGATGGACCTAGAGTCTGTCATACAGAGTGAAGTAAGTTAGAAAGAGAAAAACATATACCATATGCTAACACATATATGGAATCTTAAAAAAAAATTGTTCTGATGAACCTATGGGCAGTACAGGAATAAAGTTGCAGACGTAGAAAATGGACTTGAGGACACAGGGAGGGGTAAGTGTAAGCTGGGATGAAGAGAGAGAGTAGTATTCACATATATACACTACCAAATATAAAGTAGATAGCTAGTGGGAAGCAGCTGCAGAGCACAGGGAGATGAGCTCGGTGCTTTAGACCACCTAGAAGGGTGGCATAGGAAGGGTGGGAGGGAGGTGCAAGAGGGAGTGGATATGGAGATACATGTGTACATATAGCTGATTCAATTTGTTATACAGCAGAAACTAATACAACATTGTAAAGCAATTATACTCCAATGAAGATGTTTAAAAAAAAAAGATGAATGAGGTACTTCCCTGGTGGTCCAGTGGGTAGGACTATGCACTCCCTATGCTGCGGGCCTGGGTTCGATCCCTCTCCAGGGAACTATATCTTGCATGCAACTGAAAGTTCACATGACGCAACTAAAGTTCCTGCATGTCGTAATGGATATTCTGTGTGCCACAACTATGACCCAGCACAGCCTAGGTAAGTAAGTAAATAAATAAATAAGTAATTTTTTTTTAACTTAAGATGAATGAAATCATATCATGTAGTTTTTCAGACCACAGTGGTATGACACTAAATAACAGGAGGGAAACTGAAAAATTTAAAAATAGGTAGAGATTAAACATGTTTATGAACAACCAATAGATCAAAGAAGAAATTAAAAGCAAATAAAAAATATGTTAAAAGAAACAATAATGGAAGCACAACATTCCAAAATTTATGGGATGCAGCAAAAGCAGTTCTAAGAGGGACTTAGGAAAAAAGAAAATCTGAAATAAACAACCTAACTTTACACCTCAGTGAAATAGAAAAAGAACAAACTAAGCCCAAAGTTATTAGAAGGAAGAAGATAACAAAGATCAGAACACAAATAAATGAAAAAGAGACCAAAGAACACAATATAAAAGATGAATGAAACTGAGTGGTTTTTTTTTCACACCTCCTGTTCTTTTCCAGCAATACACAAGTTAACACTGATTTATCATCATCTTTAGCTGTGTTCATGATGAGTCTCATTGTAGTCCAGGACACAGAGACGTCCAACACTGTCCAGGTGTGAGGGGGATGGGTGCAGGCCATCTAGATTCAGGGGAGTATTGGTTTCCATACCTAAATCTTTGCCCAGCTCTGTCTTTAGGGTCTCAGAAAGGCTGCTGATGATCATGCGATCCTCATTGCACTGGCTCTCACTCTTATTATGAAATAACTCTCAAGCCTTCATGCCCAGGAAGCTTTCTGAACTGGGACCAAGATTTGGTTTTTTTGAAAACATAAACAAAATTGACAAACTTTTAATTATACTAAGAAAAAAAGAGAGAACACTTTTATGCCATAATATTAGATATTCTAAAAGAAATGGATAAATTTATGGAAACATACAACCTACCAAGTCTGCATCATGAAGAAATAAAAAAGCTGAACAGGCTAATGACTAAGAAGATTGAATCAGTAATTAAAAACAAAACAAAAAATACTCCCAACAAATAAAAGCCCTTGATCAGATGACTTCACAGGTGAATTCTACCAAACATTCAGTGAAGAATTAATACCAATCCTTCTCAAGCTCTTCCAAAAAATTGAAGTGAAGGAAACACTCCCAAACTCACTTTATGAGGCCAGCATTACCCTAATAGCAAAGCCAGATAAAGACATACAAGAAAAGAAAACCATAGGCCAATATCCCTGATGAATATATTTATAAAAATTCCCAACAAAATAATAGCAAACCAAATTTAACAGCAGATTCAAAGGATCATACACCACGATCAAGTGGGATTTATCCCTGTGATGCAAGGATGGGTCTAAATACGCAAATCAACAAATGTAACATACATTAATAGAATGAAATACAAAAATCATATCATAATCTCAATGTATGCAGAATAAGCATTTAACAAGATTCAGCATCCTTTCATAATAAAAACTCTCAAAAACTTGGCTGTAGTAGGAATGTACCTCAACATAATAAAGGCCATATATGACAAATTCACAGCTAACATCATAATGGTGAAACTATGAAAGCTTTTCTGCTAAGGTCAGGAATAAGAAAAGGTTGCCCACTCTCACCACTCCCATTAAACATAGTAGTGGAAGTTCTAGTAGCAATTAGGCAAGAAAAAAGAAATAAAAGGCACACAAATCAGAATGGAAGAATAAAATTGTCTCCGTTTGCAGATGACATGATAGAAAACCTTAAAGACTCCACGAAAAATCTGTTAGAACTGATAAACAAACTCACTAAATTTGCAGGATACAAAGTCAACATACAAAAATCACTTATGTTTCTACTCACTAACAACAAATTATTTGAAAAGATGAAGAAAATAATCCCATTTACAATACCATAAAAATAATAAAATATTTAGGAATAAATTTAACCAAAGAGGTGAAAGATGTGTACACTGAATACTATGAAACATTGATGAAAGACATTGAGGAAGACACAAGTGGAAAGATATTCCATGTTCATGTATGGGAAGAACTTATATTGTTAAAATATCCATACTACCCCAAACCATCTATAGATTCAGTGAAATCCATATCAATACTCCAATGGTATTTTTCACAGATGTAGAAAAAATAATCTTAAAACTTGTATGGAACCACAAAAGACCCTGCATAGTCAAAGCAACCCCTGAGATAGAAGAACAAAGCAGAGGCATCACACTTCCTGAATTCAAATTTTATTACAAATTTATAGTAATCAGAACCATACGGCACTGGCATAAAGACAGACACATAGCCCAAAGGAATAGAATCAAGAGCCCAGAAATAAACCCATGCGTATATGGTCAACTAATATTTGATAAGAGAGCCAAGAATATTCAATGGGGAAAAGATAGTGTCTTCAGCAAATGGTGTTGGGAAAACTGTATATTCACATGCAAAAGAATGAAATCAGACCTCTATCTTACACCACTCACAAAAAGTTTACTCAAAGTGGATAAAGACTTAAACATAGGACTCAAAAGTGTAAAATTACTAAAAGAAAACATAGGTAAAAACCTCCTTGAAATTGGTCTTAGCAATGATTTTTTTGGATATGACAAAAAAAGCACAAGTAAGAAAAGCAAAAGTAAACAAGTGGCATTGCATGAAACAAAAAAATCTTCTGCACAGAAAAAGAAGCAATCCATACAATAAAAAGGTACACTACAGACTGGGAGAAAATACTTACAAACCATCTATCTGATAAGAGGTTAATATCCAAACGTATGAAGAATGCATACAACTGAATAGCAAAAAAATAAACAATCCTATTAAAAAATGGGCAAAGGACTTGAACAGACATTTCCCCAAAGACATACAAATGGCCCACAGGCACATGAAAAGATGCTCAACTTCACTAATTATCAAGGAAATACAAATCAAAACTACCATGTGCTATCACCTCACACCTGTTTGAATGGCTATTATCAAAAAGACAAGCAACAACAAGTGTTGGAGAGACTGTGAAGAAAAGGGAACTTTTACGCACTCTTGGTGGGAAAGTAAACTGGTACAGCCACTATGGAAAACAGTATGAACATTCCTCAAGAAACTAAAAATAGAACTAACATATGATTCAGCAATCCCACTTCTAGGTATATATCTGAAGAAAATGCAATCAACTATCTTAAAGAGATCAGCACCCCCATGTTCATTACAGCATTATTCACAATAGCCAATTATATATGATGGAATATTATTCAGTCATAAAAAGAAGGTAATCCTGCCATTTGTGACAATATGGATGGACCTTAAGGGCATTATGCTAAGTGAAATAAGTCAGAGAAAGACAAATACTACATGATTTCACTTATATGTAGAATATAATAAAAACAAACAAACAAAAAACCTGAACTTGTAGTAACAAAAAGTAGACTGGTGGTTACCAGAGGCTGGGTCATGGGAAGTTATCATTTAATGGTACAGAGTTTCAGTTTTGCAAGATGAAGAATTCTGGAGATGGATGATGGTGGTGGTTGCACAATATGGATGTACTTAATACCACTGAACTGTACACTTTAAACTGCTTAAGATAGTAAGTTTTATGTTATGTGTATTTTGCCATAATAAAAAAAATTGAACTAAAATATTTAAAACACAAATTGAGTTTTACTATGATGAGTGATTTCATATTGAAATTTGGTGTATTTTGTGATGGGACTCAATATCTTACTTAAATTTTATGTTTTAGCAAGCAACTTCTGACACTGCTCCAGCTGTTGAAAGGTGGTATTGCCTCATTCTTGTTAGGTAGGAGTTGAAGTGCAGGTTCTCCACTTGGCCTCTGTTGATACCCAGAGTGCAAGAGAGACTCCTTATTACCACTGTGCAGGGGCAGGCGTTCAGGCTCCTCTTTAGGCTTCTGCTGATACCACCCTGGCTGATAGAGGCAGAAGTGTTTTGTTACTGCACCCCATGTGGTTTCTACTGACACAGTGGTATGGTGGCCTTGTTAAGGATAAGGGGTAGTGATAGTCCTGGCTCTCTACAGACCTTCTCTGACACCATCCCAGTGGGGATGGAGGGGTGCTTCATTATTTCTGGGTAGGTGTAGAAGTCCAGGTTCCTCATATTGCCTTCACTGACACTTCCAGAGATGATGGTAGACTCCTTACCCTAGAGGTGGTGAAATTTCTGACTCTCTACTTAGGTATTCTCTGACATCACCACAATCAGAAGGGGGAAGGACTACTCATTACTTCTGCACATGGTCTTGACATCTGAGGTGAGGAGTGGAACTAGTTGCTACCCAGACAGGACAAAAGTTCTGGATTCCCATTTACTTTTCTCTGACACCATCCTGGCAAGGTCAGAGTCTGTAGTGCCTGTCTACACCCATGCGAGGGTAGAAATCTAGGCTCTCCATTTGACCTTCACTGGGGGTGAGGGTGTTGGAGTGCACTGCAGTTTTTTCATGATGTTTTGCAGTTACTGTCTAAAGGTTTATTTCTGGAAGGAATATTTTTTAAGTACGTCTACTCCATATTTCTGGAAGCAAGAGTCCCCCAAAGTGACTTTTGAAAAGTGCATTGTATGCCTTAGGACTAACAACAAAACTAACTTAAATATTGAACTCTAAGTAATAGGGGTTTTCTTTGGTTATTTTTTTTTTGCTGTACGTGGGCCTCTCACTGTGTGGCCTCTCCCGTTGCGGAGCACAGGCTCCAGACGTGCAGGCTCAGCGGCCATGGCTCACGGGCCCAGCCGCTCGGCGGCATGTGGGATCTTCCTGGACCGGGGCACGAACCCGTGTCCCCTGCATTGGCAGGCGGACTCTCAACCACTGCGCCACCAGGGAAGCCCTAAGTAATAGTTTTATTGTCGTTTTTGTTGTTGATTTTATTTTTCTTTAAGACGTATGGGTTAAAAATTCTGAAACTAAATTTTGTGTAGACTAGCATTGAACAAATAAATAAATTAGTGGATAATGAGAGCCAGGTTTCTCACTGTTGGAGGAGGGGATTACAATTATTGAAAGGGAGAAGGTTGAAATGAATCCTGTGTTGGACTGGAAGTGAGGTAACAGTATGAACTCATTGCTTTTAAAATGGATGTAAAATATCAATAGATTAAAATATGCACACACACACACACACACACACACACACACACACACTTCTCCTAGATCTGTCTTCTGAGATGGCCTGTAGCAATGATACCTCAATAGCAGTGAGTACATTTAGCACACAGGTCTTGGTTTATAAACACCATTTCCCACTGAAGAAAAAAAAGCAAGAGCTCCATGGTGAAATGTATGATGGCTGAGGCAGGAAACATACAAAATGAGTCTGTATTACCTTGCTGTGCCAAATGTAAGAAATGCCCAATAAATGATGGGGATGCATCAAATGAACTGAAGAGTCAACTAGAAGGGATTCCTACTGATCAAATCTGTAAGTATTTGCATATCTAAATAAATCTTAGTAAAGGATTATACTGTATTGAATAGAATAATAATCAGAGTCAACACTAATATACATACACACACATACATACATACATACATATATACATTCTTACATGAGAAGAGAAAGAAATTTCTTTATAGCAGAGAATTCAATAGTAGAAATCCAACTTTTAAAAAGTAGAAAAAGTGATGAAAATAGAAGTCATCTCTGGACAATAAGCATGGTAATAACTGAATGAGGCAAGAATTATCAATGATACTAAAATTAATGGGTAAAAAAATTGGCATCATGTGCGTGGATGACTAATACCCCAGAAGAGAGTCTAAGCTGCCCAGGCTGGTCTTTGGGGATTTTCTTTAATCTGGCCCCAGCTTACACTTGTTCCTCTGTTTCCCTTTGGACTGGGAACCCCCAATCCAGTCTGTCTATGTCATTCACCTGCACCTCTCCATAACAAACCAAATTACTAAAAACTACTTCTGCGTGTGAACCTTTTTGTACTTCAGTGCTCTGGCAGAGATTGAGAAAGTTGGGGCCAGACCCAGGATTTAGAGGCCACCCCAGTCCTTCCATGTTCTCATTCTACTACTAACAGTCCCACTTCCACCATGACATCAAGCTACCCATGCAGGGAACCTCCTCCAGGAGTCTGCTGGGCACACATTATTTTAAAGATATATGGGCTTTTAGGTGATGTCCTGGAAATGCACATATTACTTCTATCCATTGGCTAGAAATAGTCAGATGATCCCAACAAAATTGCAAAGGTGCCTGGGAAAAGTAAGCACTAAGTGGTTTTGGTGGGTTTTTTTGTTTGTTGGTTTGTTTGTTTTTTGCTTTGTTGCCAAATACTGAATTTTCCTCATATACTTTCTTTTTTTAATTAATTTTTTTAATTGGAGTATAGCTGATTTACAATGCTGTGTTAGTTTCTGCTGTACAGCAAAGTGAATCAGCCATACATATATATGTATCCAATCTCTTCTAGACTCCATTCCCATATAGGTCATTACAGAGCACCGAATAGAGTTCCCTGTGCTATGCAGTAGGTTTTAATTAGTTATCTTTTATATATAGTAGTGTCTATGTGTCAATATCCCCCCCCGTTTCCCCGTTGGTAACCATAAGTTTGTTTTCTACATCTGTGACTCAATTTCCGTTCTGTAAATAAGTTCATTTGTACCATATTTTTTAGATTCCATATATAAAGGATATCATATAATACTTGTCTTTCTCTGTCTGACTTACTTCACTCAGTGTGACCATATCTAGGTCCATCCATGTTGCTGTAAATGGCATTATTTCATTCTTTTTATGGCTGAGTAATATTCCATGGTATATATGTACCACATCTTCTTCATCCATTCCTCCATCAATGGACATTTAGGTTGCTTCCATGTCCTGGGTATTATAAATAGTGCTGCAATGAACATTGGGGTGCATGTATCCTTCCGAATTATAGTTTTCTTTGGGTATATGCCCAGGAGTGGGATTGCTGAATCATATGGTAGCTCTATTTTTACTTTTTAAGGAATCTCCATACTGTTCTCCATAGTGGCTGTACCAATTTACATTCCCACCAACTGTATAGGAGGGTTCCCTTTTCTCCACACCCTCTCCAGCATTTCTTGTTTGTAGAATTTTTAAAATTATGGCCATTCTAACTGGTGTGAGGTGATAACTCATTGTAGTTTTGATTTGAATTTCTCTAATAATTAGTGATGCTGAACATCTTTTCATGTGCCTCTTGGCCATCTGTATGTCTTCTTTGGAGAAATGTCTATTTAGACCTTCTGCCAATTTTTAAAAATTGGGTTGTTTGTTTTTTTGATATTGAGCTGCATAAGCTGTTTGTATATTTTGGAGATTAATCCCTTGTCGATTGCTTCATTCTCAAATATTTTCTCCCATTTTGTGGGTTTTCTTTTCATTTGGCTGATGTTTTCCTTTGCTGTGCAAAAGCTTTTAAGTTTCATCAGGTCCCATTTGTTTATTTTTGTTTTTATTTTCATTACTCTCAGAGATGGATCAAAAAAGATCAGGCAGAGAGTGTCCTGCCTATGTTTTCCTCTAAGAGTTTTATAGTATCTGGTCTTACATTTAGGTCTTTAATCCATTTTGAGTTTACTTTTGTGTATAGTGTTAGAGAATGTTCTAATTTCATTCTTCTACATGTAGCTATCCAGTTTTCCTAGCACCAGGTATTGAAGAGACTGTCTTTTCTCCATTGTATATTCTTTCCTCCTTTGTCATAGATTAGGTGACCATAGGTGTGTGGGTTTATTTGGGCTTTCTATCCTGTTCCATTGATCTATATTTCTGTTTTTGTGCCAGTACCATACTGTCCTGATTACTGTAGCTTTGTAGTATAGTCTCAAGTCTGGGAGCCTGATTCCTCCAGCTCCATTTTTCTTTCTCAAGATTGCCTTGGCTGCAGAAATAGAGACACAGATGTAGACAGCAAACATATGGACACCAAGGGGGAAAAGCGTGGAGGGAGGGGGTGGTGGTGGAATGAACTGGGAAGTTGGGATTGACATATATACACTACTATGTATAAACTAGATAACTAATAAGAGCCTGCTGTATAAAAAATAAAATTAAATTTAAAAATAAACCAAAAAAATTGATTGCCTTGGCTATTCCGGGTCTTTTGTGTTTCCATACAAATTGTAAAAGTTTTTGTTCTAATTCTGTGAAAAATGCTATTGCTAATTTGATGGGGATTGCATTGAATCTGTAGATTACTTTGGGTTGTATAGTCATTTTGACAATATTGATTCTTTCAATGCAAGAGCATGGTATATCTCTCCATCTGTTTGTGACATCTTTGATTTCTTTCATCAGTATCTTATAGTTTTCTGAGTACAGGTCTTTTGCCTCCTTAGGTAGGTTTCTTCCTAGGTATTTTATTCTTTTTGATGCGATGGTAAATGGGATTGTTTCCTTGATTTCTCTTTCTGATCTTTCATTGTTAGCATATAGGAATGCAAGAGATTTCTGTGTATTAATTTTGTATCTTAAAACTTTACCAAATTCATTGATTAGCTCTAGTAGTTTTCTGGTAGCATCTTTAGGATTTTCTACATATAGTATCATGTCATCTGCAAACAGTGACAGTTTTACTTCTCCAATTTGGATTCCTTTTATTTCTTTTTCTTCTCTGATTGCCATGGCTAGGACTTCCAAAACTATGTTGAATAAAAGTGGCAAGAGTGGACATCCTTGTCTTGTTCCTGATCTTAGAGGAAATCTTTCAGTTTTTCACCATTGAAAATGATGTTTGCTGTGGGTTTGTTGTATATGGGCTTTCTCATATACTTTCATAGATAAATAAGCTAAAACACAGAGAAGAGAAAATACTTGCCCCAAGTGACACCACCGGGGGAGGCAGAATTAGAAGCTAGGGCTCTCTGATGGCAAAGTCCAAGTCCTTTCTACAACATCCTGCTGTCTCAGCTCTCCTAGAGCTCACAGTATCCCTGCCCTTTTCCATGAACTCACCTATTCCATCACTTAAGATTGTAAGCAATGGTATGCTGGTAAATGGTTAACAACTGGTTCTCAAAACAAAGCAAAAATATCCCTGATTGGTAGTCTTTGCCGCTTTTCATGGAGTACATAATCTCACCATGGTCAACTTCAAGTTACCAGTTTCACTGAATGTAAAGGCAGGATGAAGTGCACACAGGAGCAAGCTGGCCGCAGCACATCACTGCTTATAAGCAATAGGAAGTCTTTCTTGCCAAAGTAAATAAGTAGGCTTTATTAGAAAGGTATCAGAGACTCACAGAACTGGAGGGAGACTGGAGAAAGGAACTTAAGAACTGGATAGGGAGCACAAAGACAGAAATAGTCTGATCAGAATGCTGCCCTGGGGATAAAAATCCCATAACCCATTTTTTTTACTCTTGTGTCAATCAGTTAAGTTTCAAAGTCCAAGGAAAGGACATGTGATTGAGAAGAGTAGGTTGCATGCCTGCCCCTTGACAATACCAGGACAGGGAGAGGAAGAATCTGGCTTATAACATTTCAGTGGGAGGAGGCACACATCTGAACATGTCATCCCACAAAGGCTATGTATCAGTTTTCTATTAATGAAAAACAAATGACCACAATTTGAGTGGAAAACAACATCCATTTATTATCTCATAGTAATTGTAGGTCAGAAGTCCAGGCATGGCTTGCCTGGGTTCTCTGTTCAGGCAAGCCCGAAATCAAGGAGTCAGCAGGGCTACATTCCCTTCTGGAACCTCTGGGGAAGAATCCACTTCCATGTACATTCAGATTATTGGCAGAACTCCTGTCTTTGAGCTGTAGGTCTGAGGTCCTCGTTTCTTTGCTGGCTATCAGCTGAGGGCCTCACTTAGTTCATAGAGGCCACCCATTTTCTTTGCCATATAGCCCCTCAATCTTCAAATCCAGGAATGGATGATTTCCATGTATTAAATCTCTCTCAGTCTTCAAATATCTCTTAACAGGAAGAGTACAGGCTCCACTAAGATCTCACCTGATTAGGTCCGGCCCACCCAGGATGATCATCTTGTTTTAAGGTCAACTGATTTGGGACCTTATTACATGTGGAAAATCCCTTCACAGCAGTGTCTAGATTAGTGTTTTATTGAATAATGGTGAGAAGGTGTATGTACACCAAGGGTGGGGATCTCGTGAGTCATCCTAGAATTCTTCCTACCACAAAAATGGGGGAACTCTATTATTTTAAAAGGAAATTGAGTGCCATTAGGAGAATGAATGTATACCAACAAGACAGATATTCTCTACAGTCCATTTGTCCAACATCTACACATACTTTTTGCCATCTTATACTTTGGAAAATGGCAACATGCAACTATTCTTCATACAAGAAGAAATGTATTCACTCATCCCCAAAGGGAGCCAAACCTGAAGTGTTATCAGTCATAGTATCCATGTGCAAGTTCAGGGTCTTCAGATGGCATCCATTCTTCCTCTAGTTCAATACAATACTGCATCAATATTCTGTAATAAGATGAATAAATAAAAAATAAAACTACCACCAACTCACCATGTATAAAATAGTAAGAAAAGAGAGTAATAGTAAAAAGAAAGTAATAAAAAGGGGCACACTAAAATATATACATATATGCATATTTTTGCAAAGAATCAAATATGGTAGCTACTGCAGCCTTCATTTCTAAAACTGGTTACTAGGTCAAAGTTGATATAAACTTTCTTTCTTCACTCTTCCTGTTATGTTTCTTTTCATCCAGTCAGCATGGGTTGACTGGGTTGGATGGGTTATGTAGAAGAATGATTCAAACATTTATTTATGTGCAGTCTGAGAGATTGGTAGCCTTGCCTGTATGGGATTGCTGTAGCTGTTTAATAATTTTAACCATGTTGGGACATGATAAGGCACACTAGAAGATCTCCTGGTCTCCAGACACACTCCTTTCTGCACCCATTATGTAGCAGCAACCCTACTTCCCCTTGAAGATTAAAATCAGTCATGTTAGCACTTGACAGCACCATTTGTCACTAACTTTATCCGGTAATTGCGGTGACCATCTGCGTCAGCTAATTGGCTTTATACAGAGGGAAAGCAAACTTCTCATCTCTTTATGACTGAAGGTAGCTATACAGCTTGGAGCCAGGTGCCTACTAAAAATTCTAAACCAGTAGAGTCCAAAGTTGCAAGGACCAGAAACATTTTGTGAATAGGCCTTTAGGAGCAACTCTAAATTCCATCTTTCAGGAATTCTGGTTGTTGACTAGATGACATTATATGTTGTATATGGTGGCTAGTTCAAGACACATAGCATATATTGTAGGACAGCACCTCTAACACACAAGGTGTTGTCTCTCAACTTGTGGCATAACTGTCTTCAATAGAGTCATTATTCCACTGTATAAGGACAACATTTTTTATGAGTAATGGAGTGCATGATAAAACAACGAATTCCGTAGGTATAAGCCAATCACCACACTTTTTTAGTTTTAAAATGTCCCTTGATCAGAAGCAAGTCTGCATAAAATTTCACAACTATGGATAAAACATTCTGTAAGATCACAGATGGTGGTACTGACAGAAGTACTGCAGGCAGTGAAGGCAAATCCATGTCTAGAATACTCACTTATTCCAGAGAAATTATAAAGCCAACTAACTCCTCCATGATATAATGGCTCCAAATTAATTAACTTACCCCCAGGTACCTGGCTGGTCCCCTTGAGATTGATATGTAACAGGAATTCAGTACAGTGTTGACAAGTTGGGCATTCAGCAGCGGGGGTGGTCACATCAGCCTTTGTAAAGTGAAACCATATTGCTGAGGTCATGTATAGCCTCTGTTCATGCCACCATGACCACTTTCTACAGGTGCCCATTAAGGAAGCACAGGAGTGTCTGAGAAAAGAGGTTTACTGACCTCCACTGAATGGGTCATATTGCCCACCTGATTACTGAAAGCATATTGATGTGAGCAGTCACATCTAACACTAATAGTCTCATGCTCCAGACCGGTTCCAAGAAGTCCATATACCACTTCCCTAGATCTGTTTTGTGTCCATTTTCCCAAATGTCCTCATTCAAAATCTCTGCTAATTAGGATGAACCATTATCCCCGGACTTAGATCTGGACGCATATCCTATATATTCATATAATATATATATATATATATATATATATATATTTCCAAAGGGTGCAATGGCAAGGAGTGTGTGTAGATGTTGGATAAGTGAACTTCAGTAAATATTAAAGTAAAAATAATTTTTTAACTTTTTATTCTGATAAGACTTACAAAAAAGTTGCAAGGATAGTAAAAAGAATTCCCGTGTACAATTAACCTAGATTCTCCAGTGTAAGTATTTTACTATATTTGTGTTATTCTCCTTGTCTCTCACACTCTATACACACATACATGTGGACACAAATTTTAAAATATTTTGAGAGTAAGTTACAAACACATTCTCTTACAGAAAACAGTACAATAATCAAAATCAGACCACTAACATTGACACTAACAGACCAATAACTGACCTTATTCAGATTTTGCCAACTGTCCAAATTGCACCAGAATTTCATGAGCAGTGAAGGGAAAGACTCAAATCTCTTCTGGGATATGAAGAGGGCAGATGGTGTACTGAAACCTGGATTAGTGTTCAATCCACAGGGATGGAGCTAAGGGGGCTTCCATAGGCATTGGGCCTCCTCTGCCCGCTCCAGGCCCCAATGATACCACCCTCCTCTTTCTTCAGGCTTCCTAGAACTCCCTTGTGACCTTCCACACCTCTGATGTTGCCATAACCACATAGTTCTGGAAATAAACTTTACCTGGGACTGGTCCCCACAAGGCAGAGGCCCCAGGACTCTTCCACCACTTTAGCACCTAACACAGCTGGGAGGATCCACAGAGCTCCATTGTTATTATTAGGTTTCTGTCTCACAGACACGAGCTGGGGAGGGGTGCAAAAATCATCTCTTGTCATCTCTCATTCCCATTGACAACTGGGCAAGGGAGGCTCAGAGAAGTCTGAGACTATTAGGGGCAGAGCTGGGGGGATGCCCCATTCCTGTATCTTAGGCCTAGTGTCTTCCCCTGACATCACACAAGTGGTCTAAATTCCCCTCCCTAAAGGGCAGTCACAGTCTGCGCACAGCGTGGAGCTGGGGGTGTGGGTGGTGACGGGTGGAGGAGGGAATGACACCTCAGGGAAGACCTGTGCTTACCCGGGTGGCTTATGGATGAACGGGTTGTTCTTTTCTGAGGCTGCGAAGTGGAGTCCATCTACCTGAACGTGGAGGCTGTAAACACACATCGGGATAAGCCTGAGGTAGGTGAGGGACTCTGTGGCCTAAGCTGGCACGTGGTGAAAGCACCCTCCCCTGCAGAAAGGCAGCCCCAGTCCCACAGAGCTTGGGTGTTTCCACCAACAGGTAGAATAACCAGCACCCAGAAATGCAGGAACCACAGCCCAGACCCGAGGCACCATAGACACGCACAGCTAGAGCAACCCTGCCTAAAAGGCCTCTGGCTGAGGTTCCCCCATACTTGCCTGAGAAGAGGGTCAGGATCCAGGCCTGTCTGAAAGAGGGGAGCCTGGCAGTAAGGACAAGAGGCAGGGAGGAGCGGGGGCTCCACACTGCTGGCTGCTTCCTGCTAATACTGGGTTCTCTCCTCTCAGAATGTGAACGTCACCCGGGAAACTGTGGAAGCCCTGGACACTGTCCCTGCCCACTACTGAGCCCTTCCCAGGAGGCTAAATTGCCTTTGCTCCTGCTTTCTTCTACCCCAGGAGCTCCTGCGTCTGCCCTTGCCCATATGCTCAGGTAACACTAAGCCTCTGAGGAAGTTATGGCCTCTAAGTTGATCCTCAGCGAGAGAGCTCTGCTTCCAGCAAGACCTCAGCAGCTCAAGCCATCCCCGTTCACAGTCACAGCCGAAAGACTGTCTGGCTCTGCATGGAGCTTTGTCTTACTTTCTCAATTCTTGTTCCCTGAGCAACAAAGCTTCCTCTTTCTCCCTGCAGGAGGGGGAGAAGTGGCCATTGTGAGGCCTCCTTCACTATGCATAAGAACTTGTCTCTGTGATGAGGCCCTGTTCCTGTGGGGGTGGGGACTGTGAAGGCTTTCTAGAGGCAGATTCCTGGGCAGCATTTCCAGAAGTAAGGGGCACCAGTGGGACTGACCCTTTATGAGCAATATGACTAGGGGTATGAGATCTTCCTTCTCACACAGGAAACTCTGGCACCTGGCTCATCATGTTCTCTGCTCCTATTCCTGCCCCCATCCTGGGGTCATTTCACTTTCCACATGGATAATATAACGAACACCCTGGAGTCCCCAGAACATTATCTCCAGGAACAGTTATCTCCCCTTACCTTCAACTACCCACTCTCCGAACTTTATTATTATTACCTGGAGTTCTACCTCCTCCGTCTTCTTAAATGCAACTGTCTGACCACCTACACCCTCTCTCATTATTTCATCTTTCAATGTCACTTCAAAACACCTAGCAGCATATCTATCACATATGAGTCACTTCAGTGATATTTAATACCATACTTTTTTTTAGACCTCATTAACATTCGTGTTCATCAATCCCTCCTTTGTTTCCCTATCCATTAGTCAGAAAGCTGATCCGCCCTTCAGGCTAGAACTGAGGCCCCATCTCTCCCATATAAACATGTTGATCTCTCCCTAAACACAGAAAAAACAGGGAGCACATCTAATTCACTTTGCAGTTTCAACGTTTATTTCTGATACCAAAACTTGACAGCACACAAGGGGGGGAAGAAAGCAATAGACAAGGAACAGCAAATAAATTTATCTTGCATGCCACTTTCAGTCAACAGGATGTGGCTCTCTAGATAGCTGTGTTTAGAAGGATTCTGAGGCTTCAGCCTCACTCAGGGGAAAGACTATTGCAACTGATTAGCAATATCTGTGAACATAAAAAAGAAAAAAAATGTAAAAGTCAATGCTATATACCAAATAGTAAGGAACATAAATAACAAATACTGCTTCCGCATACTTCCCTCTGCTACCCACCACGTGTTTCCTAGGACTCCCAGCTAGAGCACATAAATACATTCCCATGGATTCTATATCTCCCAATGACCCTAAGTGCCCAATCCAAAGTGATATACCTACCCAACATCTCACTCAACCCAGAAGAAACCGATGGCACCAAAGTTGGCAGCAAAGTTGGCACTGGCTGTACCACCAGGGCCAATAATGGGGCCGGCGAAGGTCTGAGGAAATCTGGAGCGAGCATTCTGGTGGTATCTGGCCCAGAAGGTAAATGGAATTCTGGACCAGGGATCTCCAAAATCTCCTTCCTCGTCCCAGGTCAGCAGCTCAAACTCAATGTCATCCCAGCTCCAGGGCCCAGATACGGCCTCATCTCCAATCCCCATGCGGGTTCTTGCCTCAGCCCGGGCCTCGGCCTCAGCTGCAGCAGCATCCAGAGCATCCAAGGCCTCATCTGCGGCCTCCATGAACTGCGCAGTCCAGTCACGAGGGTCTCTCTTCTGAACCTGAGATGAGGAATAGAAAATAAAACCCATAATAGTATTAGTTAATATTTATGAAGCACCTACTATATATTTAGCACCCTACTTTGTGCTATTGTTTATGTAGTAACAACAAATACCACCAATAATGTGGTACCTACCATGTGTGATACCTAAAATCTCATTCCTGCTCTGGAATTTTCCCAGTCAGTCATAGTTCATCCCTTAACCTATTGAGTCTTGCAGTTCCTCTATTACCTCTGCAATGAATCGCAGCACTTTCATCTTGCTAGTCTCATGGTAGGAACGGAGGCCCCAGAGGAACTCATACTCAGGAGGATTGCTGTTGGGCACTCGTCTGTAGTCTAGGTACCTTAGAAAGAGGAGAAAGGCCTTTGTTTCTACCCAGGCAGAATGATAGTCCATCAATGCATAATAATCTGAGATTCTGACATCCCAGATTTCAGGTAGCAACTCCCCCCAGTCTCATTCCTAAACACAGATTTACCCTCTAATAATCAGGCCTTTGAATTCCTGTGCCAGTGCTTCTACACAAAGCAGTCACCTAGGCCTGGAGGGTGGCTTGAGTAGGGTCATAGAAAGGACAACACTTAATTTCACCCCCTCTGTCACAGCTCTAGCTCCAAGTGCTTATAATCTTGTCATTGAATCACAGATAGGCCCATTGCAAAGCCTCAGCTAAGCTCAGCCTTTGGAATATCTACTGTGGGCGTGGTGGACAGGCTCCACTTGCAAGATCACTATACTGCAGGAAAATCCAACCACAAGGAGCATACTCAATAAATACTCCTGCGTACATATGTGTGTGTATATGCATAGGTATAGGTATAGTTAGTATAAGAAATGAGCATGGAAAGGGTTTTCTGAGGCTGACCAGCACACAGAATTCATGAAGACCAGACAAAGCTGCTTAGGCATCACTTACTTTTGCTTTACAAACTCGTAAGTGAGAAGTTTCCTCAGATCTCCAAGGAGGGGATGTCTTACCCTGATAGTAACAACAACAACAAAAAAGGGATCCATAATCACACACTATGACATTGCCCAAAGGAAAGAAAAGAGTTTTCCAGCACAGAGGTCAGAGACAAGAGAAGAGGCAGAGAGGTCAGGACTATTTCCCCATCCACCCAGGTCACATCCTTGGGCTCTGTACCTCCCCAAACCAATTCCCTTAGACCACCAGGCTGATGCAATCCTGGGACCATCCTCTGTTGCCAAAGGATGATATACACAGGCAAGAGATGAGAGAGCCCAATCATACCCAGGACGCAGTCCCATCTTGCGTAGTGCCTCCCAGAGGACAGCTGCAATGGGAGGCAAGGGGAGACAAGGGATGGAAAATGAGCGTGGAAAACAGGCGGTAGCCAACCCCCAGCTGCTGGCCCAGCCACTCACCTTCACTGGCACGGTTGCCATTCATGAAGATGACACCCAAAATCACTAAGAGGAGACCCAGCTTGGGTGTGTCTTTGGTCCTAAAGAAGTACAAAAAGAATATATTTTCAGCAGTCATTTGCATGAGACACCCCAGGCAGCTTACCCATCTAGCTTCCCCAGTATTCCTCAGCTAGGGGATAATTCTACCCCAGGTCTGCCCATGACCTGCTATGTGACCCTGAATCCTGGACCCTGGCCTACTCGAAACTCCAGGAAAAAAGCATCACTGAGAAAGGCAATGTTCCACCTCCTTTCCCATCTTACGTTCCCAGTATGCCAGCCAGGGACTCAGGGGTACTGATGAGAATATACAGGTGTTCTTCCTTGTCAATTTCCTTCAGCTGAATTCCAAATTTCTACAGGGACAAGAAAACAGACTATGAAATTACAAAATCTAGCATAAGCTACCCCCACTCAGTACTACCCACACTCAGCTACTCCTTCGCCTCCCTGTGAGATTTGCCCCAAACTCCCAGTAGGAATCCCATGAATCTTTTAAATCAAGACTTTCCCATGATATCTATCAAAAACAAAAACCAAAAAACCTTTCCCCATCATTCTGTTCCTCAGTGCTGCCTTCTCACCTTCTCCAGGACAAAGCATGCGCGTTCAATGATTTCTGGATACACATCAGTGTATTCACGGATGATATCCCTCAGCATTTCTGTAGGAGAGAGGAGGGAGCACCTGAGCTGAGCAGGGGCCACAGAGCTGCGACCTCTTTGCCAGCCCTGCCCAGGGGAGCACAGTCAGTGAAAAAGGAAGACTCAACCATGGAAGGACGGGATTGAAGAGGAGGGGACATATAAGCAAAGAGATGTCCACAGAGCACGGGGTGAGGGGAAGAGCAGAGCTCCAGGAGAGGGCACTGGATACCTACCTGAGCGCTTGATGGGCACCTTTGTGTAATCTTTAAGCATCAGGTACTTGACCAACTTATTCGCCTGGGAGGGAAAAAGGAAATCATTAAAGTTATAAGATATTTACAGAACACTTGGTTGAATTATAGATGGAAAGACAACAATGAAAAGAGCAAGGGGTGGGGGGAGAAGTGACTGGGGAGTTACAGTTCTTACTCTTTCCTGAAGAAGGGCCACATCTCGGGGCTGTGAGGCACCCAGGTTCTGTGAGGCACGCGAGTTGGGAGAGGGGCGCAGGTTTGGTGAGGGGCGCAGGTTCTGCCAGTCAGGTGGAACTGGCCAATCGGTGGGGATCCAGTCAGGTGGGAGCGGCCAGTCAGTGGGAAGCGGCCAATCGGGTGGCAGTGGCCAATCAGGGGGTAGTGGCCAGTCAGGAGGGCCTTGCCAATCTGGAGGACCCTGCCAGCCTGGTGGAGTCTGCCATCCAGGTGGAGTCTGCCATCCAGGTGGATTCTGCCAGGCCAATGGGTTCGGCCAGACAACTGGACCAGGCCAGACAATGGGGTTCGGCCAGATCACAGGGTTCTGCCAGATCACTGGGTTTGGCCAGATCACTGGGTTCTGCCAAGCAACTGGGTTTTGCCAGGCTGGTGGGGTCTGCCTAGCTGGGGGGCTCTGACGTGCTGGTGGGGTCTGCCTGGCTGGCTGGTTTTGCCAGCCTGATGGGTTCTGCCAAGCCAATGGGGTCTGCCAGAGCACATTGGGGGGTGCGCCAGGTGGGCTCTGAGTGGTAACTGGAACCGGTGCAGACCTCCAGGTCCCTGGAGCCAGTGGGGCCCGCCTCTGATCCCCACTGCTGCTCTCTTCCACATTCAAGTTATTAATCTGCATCATCAGAGAAAAGGAAGGTCAGGGTCACCAACTGTTTCTATGTCCTCACCATATCTATTCCAGGAAGGCCCCCTAAAACCCTCACCTGTAGTGACAGCCTGACCCACTAGCCAATGGTCACCCTGAGTCCTGGGCTTGTCTTTCACTGTCTTCCAGGCAGGAGTTTCATCTCTGAACCAGGCCAGGAGCAACCCAAGGGTGGGGCCTGAGGCTTCTCCTCTTCCCATGTCCACCACTGGCTCTGCTTGTACCACCCTGGACAAATCACTCAAGTCACTTCACCTCTCTGGGACTTAGTTTCCTTCTCATAAAACTGAAACTATGATCCCTAGCTGGTATGAGGTACCTTGAAGATTTAGTGAGTGAGATAACCTGTGTGAATGTGCCTAGGCCAAGACCTAACACATGGTGGCTACTTTCAAAACGTAAAGTGAATTACATACAGGCTGTATATATTATGTGTCCATGTCTCATCTCCCCATTAGTCTGCGGACACTCAGAGAACAGGAATTAACACTTTCACCTTTATCATCCCCTACAACCTAGTCAAATACAGACAGTTACATATATTGTTTTGTTTTGTTTAGAACAAATGAACAACCTCAGAGAAGAAAAGAGAGCGCCCAAAGCAAAGTGGAACTAGCAGGGATCTCACCTTGCGGGTCCTCTTGCCCCGAATTATAGTCCTGGACTCCAGATTCTGAGCCTGGGAACCATCTGCTGATGTCTGTGCAGCTGCACCATCAGATTCACAGATACCTGGGCATGGGTCAGCCTCTATGTCAGCCGGGGAAGTGGCTATCTTGGCTTGGTTAACATTCTGGGTCTGGGTATCAGCTACTGGGGCCTTAGTGGTGTCATTCCAAGCCCTGAAGGCTGTTTTGGGCTGAGTGCTGACCATCTCACTGGCACTGAGAGACTGAGAGAAATTGTAGGTGGCATTTGGGCCCACCGTAGTAGTGGTATTCTGGGCCTTAAAGGCCATCTCCGACTTGTTGGCAGTTAACTCACTGGTGGTTGCTGCCTGGGAAAAATCATAGGCAGCATTTGGGCCCTTTGGGGGGGCATTCTGGGACTTAAAGGCTGCTGTAGGCGGTGTGTTGGGAGTCTCCTTGGCATTAAGAGCCTGAGAGAAATCATAGGCAGCATTTGGGCCTTTTGTGGTGGCATTCTGGGCCTTAAAAGCTGTCTTAGGCTTAGTGGCAGCTGCTAAAGCCTGCATATCAGCCATCTCACTGGCTGTTGGGGACTGTGAACTCTGAGGACTAGCATTCGGCGCGCTGGCAGCTGCTGTGGCCTGGTTGGTAGGCGGAGCCTCTGAGATCTGGATGGCCTCCATCAGGGTCTGCATAAGCAAGGTGCTGTCTTCCACGGAGGCCTCAGCCTGCAAATACAGGGGAAAAAAATTAAATCTCTGGGTCTGCGAAGTGGGGTTGGGAGGATAGGGGAGAGAACATGCAGGGAAGGTGCAGGCGAGCGGTTGGTGCAAAAAGAGGAAGGCTGAGGAAGAGATCTAGTGGCCTGCGTGGATTAAGGGATAACAAAACTTGTGGTAGGGGCTGAGTGGGGCAGGGGCTAAACAAGGGGTGGGGCCAAATGAGGAGAGGGGGCAAAGTGGATGGGGGGTGCTGATCTAGGAGTGAGGTTAGAACAGGGCAATGCAGAGTGAGGTAGGAGCTCAGGAGGAGGAGGCGGAGCAAGAGTGCCGCCTTGAGGAGTTGAGGAGAATAAGGGGGTCGCAGGGGGTGGGGAATGCTGGAGAAAGGGAGGGTGGAGGCGGGAGGTTGGGGGAGGGGGCGGCGGAGAGCTCTTACAAGCCTCAGGACTACGGAAAAAAAAGGTTCCTTACCCAACCAGGATTCTCTGGGCAGATTGCCCTGACTACTAACAGGGTCTCCCCTTTCTCTGAGCAGGGACTGATGGCTGAAAAGGGACGACCCCCCCCCACACCCCGCGCCCTTAAACCATGGGAATTTGAAAAACGACGGAATCTAGGCACCAAGAAGGCAAAATCGGATCCAGGCGTCTGGACAGCCAAAGGGGCCCGGGGGGAACTGTCGGCTAGGGAAATGGTGGGGAGGGGAGTGGAGATCTCACCTGGAAGCCGAGGAGGCCCGCACCACAGTCCATTTTCTGAGACATGGTTCTTGTCCCTCTGGCAAGAGCAGAGCCTGGGGGGTGTGGAGGAGGAGTTGGGCATTATACTACAGAGGGCAAATGCGAAGGAACAAATTTGGGGAGATGGTGGTGTTTGAGGTTTGATTGTGGGGGCGGATGAGGTGCTGAATGTGAGGGGAACGGGCCAGATCGGAGTGCGAAAAGTGAATGGGTGTCCGGATGGAGGTTCTGAATCCCGAGAAGCTACGACGGGGAGAAGCTTCAAATCGGGGTTCAGATAAGAGTTCTGAATCCAGGCAGATTGCGTTGGGATTCGCATTTGGGAAATTGAATGGAGTTTTCCAATCAGGAGGAATCGTATAACAGTACAGATCGAGGTCGAGAAATCTGTAGATTCTGAACGATGGGAGGGGTTCAGAGAGCGAACAGGGATTCTGAATAAGGGAGGTTCAGGTGAGGGGTGTGTGAATCGGGGTTCAGGGAGTGGAAGAGGGATCAGAATCCGGGGTAAAGGGATCGGGATGAAAAATGGGGGGCCCGCACCAGGGGGCAAGATGCCCTGTCTGGGGGCTAATTCTCACCTTGCCTCAGGCCCCAACCCCAACCCCCTCGTTGCCTCCCTTCTTCACGACTCAGAGGATCGGGATTGCAGTGTTCTGCTCTCAGCAGCCGCACCCTCTCCTTGTCCAGGAGAAAATGCCAGCGCGGCAGCTAGGACGACCCCGCCTCTTCGCCTAATATACCACCCACCGCCTCACATGGTTGTACGCATGCGCAAGAACTGACCGACCAAATAAGAGTCCCGCCCGTTTCCCCAACAAAAGCTTCGCCCTGAAGGCTAAGCTGCGCATGTGCAGCGGGAAGCAGTCCCGCCCCTTTGCCAACACACCACCCCACCACCAACCAGGTGGACAGTTTACAGCGGTCCCTCCCCTTCCTCTATATCCCCTCCCCCAAACAGATGCGCTGTGCCTCTAGATCCCACCCCTTGCCCCACACACCGGCCCCCTACCTTTTCCGCAATGCGTCTCTGTTCTATCCCTCCCTCTCAAGGCCCCTCCTGTCAGGTGGGCATGCAACTCCACCCTCTAGTCTAGCAGCACTTAGGTCACTATTAAGGAGGTCTCTGTGTGGGGTCTCTAATTGCAACAAGTGCTTGGCTCCTGCTAAAAATAAGCTCATCCACTTAGGGGGCCTAGGAAAAGGAATGGCCAGAGAGGATACATTAATGGAGGTAGAAAAAGTCTGTGCCTGCCACGTGACTCTACATGATCTTCCCCCCCACCCAACAGCTTCCAGACTCATAAACATTAGCTTCTTTCCTGCCCTTTTGCAGCTCCAGCTATTTATTTTGTGTGTGGAGGCGGGGAGGAGGGGAGGGAAGGGCACAACGTGTACTTCACAGCACGATCTACGCTGGAGCTTGTTTTCCTCTCACAGCAGCCTTGGGAGGTGGATATCAGCATCTCCATTGTACAGATAAAGACGCTGAGCTACAGACATTACATGAACTAGACAAGGACACTGAGCCAGTAAACAGAAAATGCAAAATGTGGGCCTGGGTCTTCCAGACCCTAAAAACCCCTGTTGCACCATCGCTGGCCCGGGGACTGAGGCACCCTCCCTTCTTCAGTTTGAGCAACAGATCCGCCCCACCTCCCCTGCTCTGTCAGCACCCGTCCCAAGCAAGCAAGTGTTCTGTTCCCTGAGACCTAAGCTCATGCTCTACATCCCAGAGGGCACAGGTGGAAGTCCCCCGCTCCCCCCTCCCCGCCTGCTCTACGTGGGTCCATCCCAGTGTGCAAATTGCTCCTTGGGGTCCACTCCCTGCTCCGTCAGGCCTCTTTGCTATGAGTGGCACAAACGCTGTCCCTGAGGCCTTTCTGGTGCCTGCTGGAGCAGCCAGGACAATAAGGCACCTGTATGTCTGAGCCATGGCAAGCCTTGATTAAGAGTAAACGTTTGCCCTGCTTCCTTCCAGGGCTGGGCCTCAATTCGTGGGATGGAGTGCTGGACCAGTGTGTCACTAGCTGCATGAGCCCACTCAGGCCACTGGAATTCTCTGAGCCTGGCTTCTCAACGGGAAGCACAAGTAGTACTTACTGGGGTCCTACCCAACAACAAACGTGCTGCACTTCCAGAATGACTGGAGAAGCTCAAAAAGGCAGAAAATGATATACAGATGTGAAATGACTCAAATTGAACTGATACTCTCCAAAAATCCAAGGTAGATCTTTGTACACTTCACATTTGTTCTTGCATCAGCTCCTGCCAGGAGCCAACATATGAAAGGAAGCTAATGCTGGGAAGAACTGCAGCATTTGGTCCCCAAGGGCCAACATCAATTCTGCCTGGCTGGATGACTTTCCTCATCTGTTGCATAGCAACCTCCCCTGTCAAGCTGCCTGTTTTTCCTCAGCACTTCCTCTGTAAAGTGTCTGCAGTGGGACGTGATCAGACTCAGGAAAGGTCTGAAACACCATGTTATATGCTTTCTGCTCCCAAATCTGTATTTCCAGTTCTTGACTTGGCTTATGAGTTCTAGATCTATAATCCAACAGACTACCTCACTTCTGCAATTGTCTTGGTATTTTTACTATTAACAGGTCCCATATATCCTCCTCCTCAGCACATTGTGTTTCTCCTTTAGTCATGCCCTTCTCTCTTTTAGAGAGATGGATTTTTGTTTGTTTTATTCATTGCTGTATCCCTAGCACCTAAAATGATGCCTGGCATATTTTATATGCTCAAAAAATATTTAATGAATGAATGAATCCCACCATCCACCCTACTGCTTATGCAAGAAACCTGAGAGGCACTCTTTTTTCTTTCCTGTGATGAATTCACTTACTTTTACTCATTACACAAATAATGCATATTCATCATTAAAAATTCAAACATTACCTAAATATTTTAGAAATTAAGTAGCCATCACTCCAAATCTCACCACCTTGAGGTAACTGCTATTAAGATTTTGATGCTACCTTTTCATACACTTTATGCATATATATTCTTACATAAATGGGATTACATTATATATGCCATACTTTAAATTGCATTCTTTTACTTACTGCCTCCCACTTTCTTTCACCTCTATACCCTCATCTGAGACATGGTTGTTTTTTTTTTTTGCGGTACGCAGGCCTCTCCCATTGCTGAGCACAGGCTCTGGACACGCAGGCTCAGCCAGCCATGGCTCACAGGCCCAGCTGCTCGGCGGCATGTGGGATCTTCCCGGACCGGGGCACAAACCTGTGTACCCTGCATCGGCAGGTGGACTCTCAACCACTGTGCCACCAGGGAAGTCCTGAGACATGCATTTTTAACAGCCATTTTTATATCCTTTTATGTCCAAACATGTTCCATGTTTTTTGTTTTACAAAAATTAAGATCATATTATATACACTTTAATGCATCTGATTTATCTTAGTTAATGCTAATCTACCTCTGATTCATTCCTTTACATTCCTGCATAATATTCCATAATAGGGATGGACCACAATGTATTCAACCATTTCCTCACTGATGGTAATTCATTTTGGTTTCAGGTGTTTTGGCGGAGGGAGGGAGCACATACCAACAACATTGCAATAAAATACTTGTACATATATCCTTATATTTTAATGCTCAATATTTATTCCTATGACATCAGATGCCCAGGAGTAAGACTGATATACTCTACGTTTGGTGTCATAAGACTTTTCCAATTTTTTTTCCAATCTGATGTGTATTTTATTGGTATCTCCTTCTGTTTTTAATTTACATTTCTGATTAAGTAGTGGACCACATATTCATATAAGAATGGACCTACTGGATTTCTTTTGGAAAGTACTTATGCAAGTCTTTTACCTATTTTTCTTGTGTTGTCTTTGTCTTAATTATTTTGTGGACTTCTTGGTACAGTCCTACAGATGCTTATTGAAATCCCTTAGAGCTAGATGTATTGCAAATGTTTTTTTTCACATTTTAGTAAGTGTGTATACTCTATACTATGTAACAGTTCCAACTGCAAGAATATATCTGCCAAAAAGGCCAGATATATTATTCACTTATGCACATTCCCTTAGCAGCTAAGAGAATGTGATCTAGGATTTACCAGTGTGGTGGGGTCCTGAAGACCACCATCGGGTTCAATGATTCACTAGAAGCACTCACAGAACTCAGGATAGGTGCTACATTCATGGCTATGGTTTATTACAATGAAAGGATATCGATTTAAATCCACAAAGCTAAAAGATGCATTAAGTCAAAGTCCAGGAGAGAACAGGGATGAGCTTCCAGTTGTCCTCTCTCAGTGGAGTTGTATGGCAGTGCTTAAGTCTCCCAGCAAGATGTGTGATAACCAGGGAAGCTCACCTGAGCCTTGGCGCCTGGGATTTTACTGGAGGTCAGTCACGTAGGCATGGAACACCTGGGTGGCTAACCTTAGTTTACTCAGTCTTCAGCCTGTGCAGAGGTCAAACTAATGCCACAAGGCTCAAGGTCCCACTATAAATCATACTCTTAACATAAACCATCTGTTGGCCCAAAGCCCCGGGTGAACAAAGAGACTCTAATCAGGCACCATATGCCAAAGGCTTAGAGGTTATCTCCCAGGGGTTTGTCAAGAGCTGGACCTTTCTTTGGAATGTGCAGACATTTTTCGGAATGCACAGGGTTTGAACACCCCAGACCTGCCGAGTCAAGTCTTCTACTGCACAGTCATAATTCCAACCTAACACTTGATCTGAAAGGAGTGATTCAAAGATTCAATGATGGAATTCAATGCCATATCTGTGATGGTGGGAGCAGGAACCGCAAGAAAATCCAGTTTCTAGGCGCAGCATTGGTAGCAGGGCCAAGGGCAGCATCCAGTATACAGTATTCAGTGGTGACAGTAATAGTATCCAACCATGCCAATATTTATGGCATGATTTTTGAAATACAGCTGGGCCAGCTGCTCTTAGCAAATTATTTTATTAATTCTACCACTTTAACATACTTAAGAATATTTAAATTTTAAAAATTAATTATGGATACACTGAAAATTGCAAAGATAGTACAGAGAGGTCTTATGTACCCTTTAGCTGCTTCCCTCAGTGAGCACATCTATATACATATAATACAATATCAAAACCAGGAAATTGACATTGGTATCACATGTGTGTATAGTTCTATGTCACTTTATCACATGTGGAGGTTTCCACAGTAATCACCACAACAACCAAGATACAGAACTATTCTGTCACCACAAAGATTTCCCTGTACTACCCCTTTATAGTCACACTTACCTCCATTCCCACCACTATCCCTAACCCTTGGAAGCCATTAATGTGTTCTCCATCTCTGTAATTTTAACATTCCAAGAAGATTATAAAATTGGAATCATACAGTATGTCACATTTTGAGTGACTTTTTTCATTCAGCATAATGCCTGTGAGATACATCCAAGTTGTGTGGTTTTCTCCTTTTTATTGCTGAGTACTATTCAATGGTATAGATGTGCCACAGTTGGTTTAACCATTCACCCACTGAAGTACATCTGTGTGGTTTCCAGTTTGGGCTATTAGAATAAAGCTGCTATAAACATTTTTGTACAGTTTTTTCTGTGAACATAAGTTCTCATTTCTCTGGGATAAATGCCCAAGAGGGCAATTGCTGGATTGTGTAATAAGAGCATGCTAGGTTTATAAGAAACTTGCCAAACTTTCCCAGAGTGATTGTATCATTTTACATTCCCACCAACAATATGTGAGTGGATCTATTTTCTCCAAATCCTTGGCAGCATGTGTTGCATATTTTTAGGAATTCTGATAAATGTGAAATAATAACTCATTGTGGTTATAATTTACATTTCCCTAATGGCTAATAATGTTGAACATTTTTAACATATGCCTATTTGCCATCAATATATCCTCTTTGGAGAAATGTTTCTTCATGTCTTTTGTCCATTTTTCAATTGATTGTTTTCTTTCTTTTTTTTAAAGTGTTGAACCTTGAGAATTTATATATTTTATGTACGAGTCTTTTGTCAGATATATGGTTCGCAAACTGGTTTCTCCCAGTTTGTAGCTTGTGTTTTCATCCTCTTAACAGAGTCACATGGCAAATTTTTTAGAAGTCCAATTTATTGATTTTTTTTTCCTTTCAAAGACTGTGGTTTTTGTGTCATTTCTAAGAACTCTTCAACAAGCCATAAGGATCTGAAGATTTTATCCTATATTATATTCTAAAAGACTTATGGTTTTAACTTTTTTTTTTTTTTTTTTTTTTGTGGTACACGGGCCTCTTACTGTTGTGGCCTCTCCCGTTGCGGAGAACAGGCTCCGGATGTGCAGGCTCAGCGGCCATGGATCACGGGCCCAGCTGCTCCGCGGCATGTGGGATCTTTCCGGAACGAGGCATGAACCCATGTCCCCTGCATCTGCAGGCGGACTCTCAACCACTGTGCCACCAGGGAAGCCCAGGTTTTAACTTTTATATGGGAGTCTATCATCCATTTGGATTGAAATTTTGAATGAGATTTGAGGTCTAGGTCGAGTTTTATTTGGGGGTATGGGAGAGGCAGAGCTACAGAAATCCATCTGATCATTCCAGCACAATTTGTTTAAAAGATAATCCTTCCATTGAGTTATCTTTGCACCTTTGTAAAAAATCAGTTGGCCATACTTGCATGAGGCTATTTCTGAGTTCTCTATTCTGTTCCACTGGTCTGTGTGTCTACTCATCCATCAATACTGCAATAGTCCTGATTACTGTAGTTATACAATAGTCTTGAAGTTGGATAGAATTTTATTCTTCTTTTTCAGAATTATTTTATCTATTATTCTAGTTCTTCTGTTTTTCTACACATTTTGGAATAATTTATATCTACAAAGCATCTTACTGTAATTTTGATAGCAACTGCATTCCACCTGTATATCAATTTAGGGAGAATTAACATCTTTCCTATGTTGATTGTTCTAATTCATGAATACAGTATGTCTCTCCTTTTATTTTGATCTTCTTTGAGTTCTTCATCAGAGTTTTGTGTATTCTGCTGTTGTTGGGTGGAGTGTTCTATAAATATCAGTTAGATCCTGTTGGCTGATGATGTTGAGTCCATCTGATTATACTTTTCTCCAAATTTGGGAAGTTTTCAGCCACTTTTTCAGCCCTTCCTCCTTCTCTCCTTCTGTGACTATGATGACACCTATGTTAGATCTTTTGCAATAGTCCAACAAATACCTGAAGGCTCTATTTATTTTTGTTTTTCAGTCTATTTTTCTCTGTCAGATATAATTTCTATCATTTCACCTTCAAGTTCACTAATTCATTCTTCTGTCTTCTTATTCTGCTGTTGAGTTCATCTATTGATTAAGTTCATTTATTGGATTTTTCAGTTCCTAAATTTTTAAAATTCTTCTTTATATCTTCTATTCTTTTGAAGATTTTCTATTTCTTTGCTGAGACTTTCTATTCTTTCATGTGTCCTATGGACAATTGCTCATTGAAACGTTTTTATCAAGGCTGTTTGAAAACCCTTGTAGATGACTCTAATATCTGTCATCTTGGTGTTGGTGTGTGTTGACTGTCTTTTCTCATTCCAGTTGTGATTATCATAGTTCGTGATATGACAATTGATTTTCAATTGCATCCAGGATATTTTGCATCTTATAAGGATCTGAATCTTACTTAAATCTTCTGGTTTACCACATGTGGGTGGAAGTCCACATTCCTACTCAGCCTCCACTGACACCTGGGAGAGAGGGGCTTCTTGTTACTGAGGGCTAAGTGAGAGTTCCAGCTCCATATTAAGCTTTTACTGATACCACCCTGATTGGGAGAGACCAGGTGCCTAATTACATAGCCAGGGAACTCACCACCACATCATTGCTTGGGATCCAAGTTCCCTAGAGAGCATGCCATCTTATCTCCTACTTTCAGGGTCATCACACGTTTGGTTTATATATAATGCTCAGTGACAAATAGGGAAGAGTACATCTATACCATTTACCTCTTCCTGCTGGAAGCAGAAGCCCCCAATTCTAGTTGGGGGCTTTTAAAAAAGTTATAACTATTGAGATTTCTAATGTAAAATCATACTATAAGAAAAAAATAATTTGATCACTTAATTAACAATATATATTGCAGTCATTTTGATGTCTTATATGAGTTGCTGAAATAACAAAAACAATATTGGGCAATAATCTGAAAAAGTAACATCCCTTTCTTTTTCTTGAAATGATTTTACCATTTAGAATGTTTGTTGCTTTTTTATAAGTAGCTTTCAAACAACATATTTAGTAGTTTATTTCTCTTCCTATTTTACTTACAGTTACTCATGTTTCTTTCTGCCTTGTTCCCAAGTCTAATCCATCACCTATTCTTGTTGATTCTACCATTTTAAGTACACCTCGATTCCATTCTATTCTCTCACTTTTCATCATCCTATTGCTAGAAGGATGCATGAAGAGAGGGAGAAATGGAGAGAGAAAAGTTGAAAAGAGAGGGGATGAAGAGAAAGAGAAGGGAGGAAGGAAAGAAGAAAAAGAAAGAATGAGTGACAATAGCAGTTGCAAGTAAATGGAATTATTAAGATAAGGAGAAATAAGAGAATGGAGAAGGAATGGATACTAAGTTGAAATAGACAAAGCAGGAAGAAAGAGAATGAGGAAGTAGAATGCATAAGGGAGAAGAGATGTAGGATGGAAGAGTGTGAAAGGGAGGTGGAAGGAGATAGAGAGATTAAGGGGTAAATGAAAAAGAAAGGAAAATAAACAAGGGGAAGGAAGAGAAAGAGGAAGGAGGGTGTAGAGAAAATAACTAGGGAGGAAAGAGGAGTGTCTGAAGTAAGAGGGGCAGGGTGGAGGAGGAAGAGGAAGGGGGATGGGGGAGAGGGAGAAGGAGGAATGACGTGGAATCACACCTCACTATTGGCAGATTTCAGTCTGCAGAGAGAAGAATGCTTAATGTTAGAACTTCTTTTTTCTCCTCAAATACCTAGTTCCCTTTATATTTGGTACCCATCAAAGTGCCAGAGGTAATTTCTCACAGGACGTCACTCTTGCCTAGAGGTAAGACCACTGTGGTTTTCAACCAGTAAGCACCACGTGCCCCACATTTTGAATAGATAAATTTGTGTGTGATACTCAGCATTTATCACATACTTTCTGCTGCTCGTTATTCATTAGGTATGGATGTTATCTGACAAATTTAGGTATGCAGGAAATGTAAGTTTTCTTTTTCTCTGCAATTCAACTTGAATTCTGTCAAGTTCCCAATCTACTGAGTGGTTGAAACTCAACTCCAGCAGTGTGAAGTTCTCCTCACCCCATTCTTTGGGATTGTAAGTTATGGTATCTTAGTGTCAAAACATCAGGATGAGTGATATATGTTGAGTATCACATGTCCATGCCAGCATGACATGATGTCATATCTGGTTTACCAATGTTTGTCCAAGCAGCTAGCTGTTGAGTTGAGCCTAATTCTTTACCACAAAGCCCCTTTTGGGGTCTGACTCTCTCTGAGGGTGTCATATCCCACTCATATACATGGGAAATATTCTGCTACTCCTATCATATGTTCATCTCTGTGAGGCTGTCTTTGATTAACATATTCTTCTTATACTCCCATGATATCCTGAGCTGAGAGAAACTATGTGAGGAAGCCCAAAGCTCAGAAAGCATATAGATACCACACAACCATTTTTAGTTTGTAGTCTTGTCCTTGTCCTCTTCCTGGCCTTACCCAAGAAGTGAGGCACAAGGCCACATTGCTAGAGGATCTTACAAACCTATCTTGGGTTTCTTCCCAGCCCTGTAACACAGGGTCTAGGTTTCTCCTTTTTTCAGTAACCCACAATATCTACTGACTTCTTACTTCTTCTTTGCTTTTCTTCCCAAAATGAATATGAGGCTAGAGATACAGTCTTGAAAAGAAGTGCTAACAAGAACAAAAAGCTAAACAAACTAAAAGTCAATGAGTTTTCTTAGACTTCAAGGAGAAACAAGGTTTCAGAGCAAACCACCATCCTGAAATATTGAGGGACAGGCAAATCAAGAGTCACAGACAAGATCTGCTTACCTAAGGCAGAAGCCACTAGAGCCATAACCTTGTAGGAACTCTTAAATGAAAATTTTGACAAACTGCTAGAGGCTGAATATGGACTAGAATGAGAGTGAGAAACTCCTGGGAGTGGTAGTCTTGTTGAGAAAGCACACTTTCATGGGCTTTATTTCCAGGAATCTCACCAGGTTCTCACAGTAAAGATACGAGAAAGACACCTTGGCAGCCCCAGCAGGAGGAGGGTAAGAGTCTTTGTGATTATCCTTGTGAAATATGCCCAGAGCCTTATCCATAACAACGCCCTACTTTCCAGGAGGAAGGACTACCAGAGCCCTGTCCCAGAGCCATGAAGGTAGGACATTATTTTTCTCACTCCAGCCCCCCTCTAGCTTTCTTGTCTCACCTAAGGTGTGTGTGTGGCAGAGGGAGAGTTGTGTGGGTGGAGATGTGGGGACTATACAAGAAGAAGTACTTGTAAGGGTCACAGGCCCACTAAAACACTGAAATTTAATTGGAATATTACAAAACACTCCCTTTCCCCCACACCATACCACCATACCAACAGGGCTCCACTATATTATAGTGGATTATAGCGGAATGAGCTGCAAGACAGAGACTTTCTAAGGAAGCCCAAAGTCAAGAGAGGAGAGGACGCTAGAGGAATATGAAGCCTCTGCCACCTGTTGCTAAAGTAAATTTTAAACAAAGCCCAACTCCTAGCAAGATTAACATAAATCTTCACAATAGAGGCCTCTCTTTCTCTCAGTTCCTATGACCTGTCCAGCTTTCAACAAAAAATTACAAGGCACACCAAAAGGCAGGAAGAAAAAGTCTGAAGAGACAAAGCAAGCATCAGACTCAAATGCGACAGAGCTATTGGAATTATTAGGGAATTTAACATACTACAATTAATATGTTAAAGGCTCTAATGAAAAAAGCAAACAACATGCAAGAACAGATGGGTAATGTAAGCAGAGAGATGGAAATCCTAAGAAAGAATCAAAAGGAAATGCTAGAAATAAAAAAATCTCATGACAGAAATAAAGACTGCATTTGATGGGCTCATTAGTAGACTGGACACAGCTGAGGAAAGAGTTTATGAACTTGAAGACAGGGCAAGAGATACTTGCCAAACTGATATAAATAGAAAGAAGAATGAAAAAAACAGAACAGAACATTCCAGAATTGTGAGACAATTTCAAAGGATACAACTATGTCATAACTGGAACACTAGAAGGAGAAAAGAGAGAGAATGGAACAGAAGAATATTGCAAATAATAATGGCTAAGACTTTTCCAAAATTAATGAAGACAACAAATCACAGGTCCAAGAAACTCAGAGAACACCAAGCAGGTAAATACTAAAAAATTTACACTGAGGAACATCATATTCGAACTGCAGAAAACCAAAAACAAAGAAAAATATTGGAAGAAGACAGAGGGAAAAAAATTCTAAGTATACTTATATCAGAACAAGGACAAGAATTACAGAAGACTTCACCAGAAACCAAGCATGCAAGAAGAAAGTGGAGTGAAATATTTAAAATGTTAAAAGAATAAAATCCAGTGATCTAGATTTCTATGTCTAGCAAAAGTATCATTTAAAAGTGAAGGAGATATAAAGACTTTCTCAGACAAGCAAAGACTGAAGGAATTCATCACCAGTAGATCTGCCCTGCAAGAAGTGTCAAAAGATTTTTCAGGCACAAGGAAAATGATATAGGGCAGAAGTGCAGAACTACATAAAGACAGGAAAAGCATCAGAGAGGGAATAAATGAAGCTTTCCTTCAAAGAGGAAATCAAAACTACAATTATAGACATTCTGGGATGCTTTAATCAAAGGAAATTTATGCAATACATTTTTCCATTATTAAACAACTACATGCAATTCACAATAGAAATATTTCAACCATAAACATATAGCAAGGATAAAATAAAAGGATGAATTAAGTTATGGCACACAATTAATAAACAAAAGAAGATGTATTAATATTAGACATAGTACTTTAAGGCAAAACATTCTAGATTAAAAGTTCACTGCATAATGTAAACAGAATAATATACAAATCATAATTTAATAGATGTGCAAGAAGGAATAATAAAACCAAAATCATATCATGCTATTATAACACCCCTAAGTGAATGATAGACTAATCATTCAAAATATGATTCTTAAAACTCTTACAAAGATACTGTTCATTGAGGCCCAAACATAAAATATTATGGTGCCTCAAAATGAGCATTATGGAATTCTTAAATCCTTCTTCCATGTTTTCTGGAATGGAGGTAACTTGATTTCATCTGTTTCATTTACATATGTGTAAGAATGAAGAAAGAAATTTTAAAGTACTGTATGCTTAAGAGGTGCTATGTATTGTGGTAAGTGCTGGGGAAATAATGATGAGCAAAAACACACATATTACCTGCTTTCAAGGACTAATGGATCTCAGTCTAATGTAAACAAACTGAGCCCAGTCACGCTCACACAATTTTAAGAAACCTTACTGAGCAGTTCATGCCAATTTGTATCACGGGATCAGCCAAACTGACATCTCGAGGTTACATCAAATGATTTTTTTATAAACTTAAATAGGTTACACCTTCCTTCATACTCCACATTTCCCTTCCAGTTAATTCCTCCCTCCCACCACCTAGCAATTAATATTCCATTAATAAGCAGAAGGTTACCAGAAGAGACAAGAGGAAGAAGCCTGCAAGTAGAACTTCCACACAGTTTGAGGATGTTTGATATTTTATCAGATGATCTTGCCATAAGGGCTCTTGGTATCTTGTGACACACAGGCCCTCTATCATTTGCATTGGAAAATCCAGAGGTATATCTGAATGTTCTCATATACCTGGGATATGATTTAGCTCCATATGTGTCTTTTAATGTTCAGCATCAATATAAAACTTCTAAACCGCCTAATTTGAGAATCACAAAGCTTTAACGACAACTATAACAGGGAGCTGGGCTTAGACAAGTCATCACATACTTCAGCTTTATGGCATTTCCTGATTCATTTAATGAAACAAGGATAATCTGAAAAGCACTGGGATACCATACCAACTCCAACATTGTACACACACACGCACATGCACAATGGTAAATGATATATTCCACCTGAGACTGTTTTTTAGTACATGATGTTACATCACAATTATTTTGACATAACATTTTCCATGACATTAAAAAGCCTTTGCAAACTTCCTTTATAATAACTATGCAATATCCAATGATATGAATTTACCTATGACTAATTAACAAAAGTATTATTTCTATTTATTTTTGTTCATTAAATTATCATTGTGGCGATTTTTTTCCCCACAAACTTCGGTGCATATTTCAAATTATTTTCTCATGGTATATTATTAGAAATGGAATTACTAGGTCAAAGGTGTATGAACTATTTTAAGGTTGCTATTCAATAATACCAAAACGCTTTCCAGAAAGATTTTGATCAATACTAGTAATGTAGAAGAGGTCACATGTACCTCTGATAGTGTTGAGTGTTTGCTTGAAAAATATTTTCCAGTTTGATAGACAAAATGATATTTAATTGATTTAAATTGCATTTCTTTCATGATTAATGAAGTGGAACACACTTTCAATGTTTATTAGACATTTGTACTTCTGCTGTGAGAGTTCTTTAAATATTAAGATTATTAACCTTATATCTAGCTCATTTGCTGCAATTTATTTTTTAGTTTGTGGCTTGCCTCTTAATTTTGTTCATGAATTCTTGATCTAGGAAAAAATGTAAACCATTACTTTCTTTTCCATTGTCATTTCCTCTATATTTTTAATGCTACAGATGTCCTTCCCAATCCAAAAGCCAAATAAATATTCATTTTTCTGGAGATTAATTTGGAAATGTGTATTTAGGGCCTAAAAATACTTTCTCAGTAACTTACCTTTCAAGACTATGCTCTAAGTGGGAAATGATAAAAATCTGAATTATTTTGATGATTTTCATGACAGAAGCATGAAGTATAAAGTAAGAAAACACAATACAAATTCAGCAGGATATTCACTGGGACTTTTACAGTTGCCTCAGAATTTTGGTTAAAGCCACATAGCTAAAAAAAAAAAAAAAAAAAAAAAAGATGCCAAGTATCCCCATATTCTAAAGAGAGCCACCAAGGAGTCCTGAACACAATCCAATAGGGCTTAGGCAGGGGTGGCAGACTACTCATACTACTGATACTTATTCCATTCCTTCTCAGCCCAAATGTACTTAGAGACTAGAAAGAATTAGAGAACAATTTACAGTGTTGTGGGTCCTTGGCTTGGGAAAGAGTGTCTTTCTCTCCCTTGAGGAAGGGAAGGGCATGCGACTCCCTTGCCAAAGCCATGTGAAGAGGGATCCAAAGAACCACTTATAGAGATTGGGGGAATCTGCATGAGATAAGAAGAGAGGGGAGTATTTTATCACATTTTGGATAGTCAACAGTTTCCTTCCAGACTGGAATTTCTGATGATTACTAAGGTTTGACTTGCTCCTAAAGACCTCTCTACATTAAGTGCATTCCTATGGCTTCTCTTCACCATGTATTCAACTACACTTAATAACTTTTTTATATTGAATTATAGTTGTTTTACAATATTATATTAGTTTAAGGTATACAACATAGTGGTTCAATATTTTTATAGATTATATTCATTTAAAGTTATTATAAAATAATGGCTATATTTCCCTGTGCTGTAGAATATATCCTTGTGATTTATTTATTTTATAAATGGTAGTTCATACTTCTTAATCCCCTACCCCTCCCTCCTTCCCTCTCCCCACTAGTAACCACTAGCTTGTTCCCTGTATCTGGGAGTCTGTTTCTGTTTTGTTATATTCATTTGTTTTATTTTTTAGATTCCACATATAAGTGATAACATACAGTATTTGTCTTTCTCTGTCTGACATTTCAATAAGCATAATACCTTCTAGGTCCATTCATGTTGTTGCAAATGGCAGACTTTCATTTGTTTTTATGGTTAATATTCCACTGTATTTATATACCACATCTTTTTTATGCATTCATCTGTTGATGGACACTTAGGTTGCTTCCTTATCTTGACTATTGTAAATAATGCTGCTATGAAAACTGGGGTGCATATATCTTTTTGAATTAGTGTTTTTTGGTTTTTTTCGAATATATACCCAGGAGTAGAATTGCTGGATCACATGGTAGTTCTATTTTTAGTTTTTTGAGGAGCCTCCATACTGTTTTCCATAGTGGCTGAACCAATTCACATTCCCACCAACAGTGTAGAGGGTTCCTTCTCCTCCACATCCTTGCCAACATTTGTTATTTGTGTTCTTTCTGATGATAGCCATTCTGTCAGGTATAAGGTGATACCTCACTTCGGTTTTGACTTGCATTTCTCTGATGATTAGCGATGTTGAGTAACTTGAACTCTGGTTGAAAGATCATCCATGATCACTACATACATTATCTCTGCTGATGAATTTTCTGATGTTAACGAGATCTGAAGCCTGGTTAAAGGCTCTTCAATACTCTTTGCACATGTTTTCTCACCATCATGACCTTCTTGGTGACTTATAATCTCTGAAGTTGGACTGAAGCTATGATCATGTGACCCACATCATGGGCTGTCTGTCCTATGTATAGATTCATCCTAATGTAGGACAGTGTCTAAGATTAGAGCACAGTTATTCTAATTCTTACTATAGTCTTGGAAGCTCCCTGGCTGGGAGCCAATTCTGTGAGTATCTATCCTAAGGCTTAAACATCTATCCTTTGAAGGGAGGTTAATCTGTCTCTTTAACCTGTCTTTACACTCAGAAGTTTCTTAAACTCAGAGTTATGAAGAGTTATCCTTGGAATATGTGGTCACATTACCCGTGATCCAAAATCTTCCTCAAATCCTTGATTTTGAATAAATTTCTTGTTCTTTTTCAGGCTCTTTCTCCTCATCTGATAACACAGATTTTTAAAGTACAGCTATCACTTATATCTGATACTTGGCAGTAGTGAGGAAACCAACCAGCTCAAAGGAGAGGAGAGGAAGAGTAAAGAAGAAGAGAAAAAGGAAATGGAAACGAAAATGGAAAGAAAAGAAAGGAAATTATTCTTAAACAAGTCTCCACCACATAGCTTCCTAAGAGGCAAGCTAGAGACTCAATTGACCCTCCAACCTGACAAAAATACTAAAAAAATGGAGGACAAAAAATGTGAAATAATTGTTTTCAAGACATTGGACATCCAGGAATGAAAACCAGTGATCCCTGAGAGATGAGGAAAAATGAGGTGAACCTTTACAACTTGGGGGAGTTTCCAGTTTGTGGTGCAATGAGGGAGAACGCAGTCAAAGTCCAAAGGATTCACTCAGTTTAGGTGACAGAGATGAGACCAGAAAGACCAAGGTGGCTAGAGTTCAGAGAACAGAATACCAAAAAGGAGAGCGCTGCACTTAGGGAGAACTCCAGACACCTTTGAAGGATTGCCATAAAATATTCAGGAGAGTACTGATTAGTGAATGCATATAAAGAAATTATCCAAGGCTTGGAAAAGAACCACCTGAAAGTGTTAGAGGGAACAAGTGTCAGAAGCTCAGACAGGTCTGGGGATCATGCCTGTTCCCACCATCCAGAGCAGAAAAACTCAATTCCTGAGGCATGGGGTATTCAGATGGGCTTGCCTCAGTAGGCTGGGATAATTTAGCAGAACAATGCTGTGGTCCTGCCTAATAAATCTTAAAAGCAAGGCCTGAAAAAGATTTAACTGCTTCCGAGTAATTGCTTCTCATAATAAAGCTCAAGAAGATGTATAATAATACAATAATAGCACCAAAAGGTAAACCTTTATACCAAAATTTTACCAAAAAGTAAAGTTCATAATGCCTGGCATGCAATTAAAAAAAAAACGCAAGCATATGAAAAAACAGAAAAATGTGACCCATCATGAGGAGGAAAAAGAAAGTTAATCAATCCAAACTGACCCAGAACTTACACAGATGCTATATTTAGCAGACAAGCACATTAAAAAAGTTATTATAACTATGTTCCATATGTCCAAAAGGCTAGAAAAAAGAATGGTCATGTTAAGTAGAGAAATGAGATATATTTAATAAGGTGCAAATCACGGGCTTAGTGATAGAAAGCAGAATAATTGAAATAAAAAATACACTGGATGGAGTTAACTAGGAAAGATTAGTGAACTTTCCTAGTTAATTCAAGTTCCAAGTGAACTTGAAGACATAACAATAGCAAACATTCTAAATTAAATAAAAATAAAAATTTAAAAACAAACAGCACATAAATGCCCTTGTTTACACTGTTTCCTCTTTTGGGAACACTTTCCCCCATCCCAACCATCCATCCATCCTTCATCCAGTTAACTCTGAATCTGCCTTCAAGTCTCAGCTCAATCATCACTTCCTCCATCTTTCACCTCCCTGAGTAGATCAAATCCTCTTTAAACCTACTCACAAAGCCCCCTACTTACCCTCCACAGCAGTGTCAACTTCACAAAAATTTGGTCTGTGATTAATGTCTGTCTTCTTCACAAGACAGTAAGTTCCATGAGGGTAATGATACTATGATACTATGATACTACTATGATATCCCCAGCAACTCAAACTGTGCCAATCATATAGTGTTCCTGTACCCTGAATACTGTGTCTCTCACCTCTGGGATTTTAATCTATTAATTATAAACCCTCTCTCCCATATCTTCAACCTCTTTCTCTACTGGCTGTATCCTACCCAACATCCCTTTTTCTTACTAAATAAACCTTGATTTTTATTATGGGTGATAATGTTCCCAATTGTAAACATACTTCCCAGACACCCTTGCAGACAGTGGTGGTCATGTGTCACAGTTCTGTCCACTGGATGTAGATGGAAATTGTTGGGTAGGATTTGGGGGAAAGCTCTGTATAAAGGAGATGAATTCTACTGACAAGTTATTTTACCCTCTCCTCTTCCTCATCTTCCTACCTGGAACATGTAAATGATGGGTGGAGTTGCAGCAGCCATCCTGCAACCATGATGGGAGCCACATGCTAAGGATCATGGAACAACAACAAAAAAATATGTGGTACCTGAGACACTGATGAAATCATGGAAGTCCTGGGCTTTATACCATTGGATTTGTTTAGTAAGATAAAGATATCCCCTAGTCATTTTAAGCAACTTACTTTTCAGATCTCTGTTACTCATATCCAAATGCAATTCCAAATGCCTATCACAAAACATGAAATCTCTCTCTCTCTCTCTCTGACAAACACACACACGGAATCTTTAATACACTATCTCATTCCCACATGATTCCCTCTATGACTTATGTGATAATGACTGTGATTTATGATCTCCACACACTGTCCCAGTTCTCCAAACTATCACACTAACCCACACACTGTCTTTATTACTCCCATTTCTGCACATACATTATCCTATCCTGTACTATCATACACACAAGTGTCCATACAGTACCATGACACCCACTGTCAAATGTAAGTACCTCTAATCAACCTCCATTATCACACACACCATCTCCATCACTCAGTCACATCTACCATTACTCAATCCCTACACTATCACACAGTGCCTATCCATACCCACTATCATACACACAGTCCACATCCCCACTATAAAACCTCCATCATCCTCCAAAATTCCTTTCCCACATGCTCATGCTATCTCCATATCATACACACTCACAATCAATAACCACATCACCTCCATTCTCACACATTCTTTTGCCATTCCTCACTGACACTCAGAAACTGCATTTACCCATCACACACTTTATTCAACAACTCCACTCAGACACTCATGATTTCCATGCTCTAAGTTATCATAAGTATTACCATTCCCCATTGTCATGCATGCTCACTGTACCTATCTGCCCCCACTAATTGATATACTTCTTATTGCCCCCAGCATCACACACTCAAACATATAAACACACTAACCCTATCACTTCCACCATGTACCTATCTTCTACCATCACACTACATTTTCCCCATTCCACCCACTGTCTACGTCCTCCTATTATTGCTTGAAATGCCCCATCCACATTTTCAAACACACAAGCATCCCAGGGTCTCATTAACATCGTGTCCTTTCTCACTATTTTCTTTCCCTCCCTACTCTTTCACACAACCATACATATGCACAGTTCTCATCTTCCACAGTATGACATGCACTGCATCCCTATCATTATCACATACTTTCTGATCTTGTCCTGTCACTAACATTCACATTGCCCCTGACTTCATTTTCAGTGATTTCATACCATCCTCCACTATTATTCACACCGTCCCCATTGCCACCATGATCACACATACCTTGCTCACATCACTTCCCACTATCCCACTGTCACTCAATACTCTCCCCATCTCTGCATCAAATACACAGCTCAGATCATCCACAATTTCACACATGGTGCCCATCCCCTGCAATCTTTCTCATTTTCTCTCTTTTTTCCCTTCCCTTCTCTTCTCTCCCACCCCCATACCACATACTTTCCCAATATGTGGTTATTACATGAATGCAGATATAGTAGGGAAATTTCTTACATGAAGCTTCATTTCAAAGCTTTAGTAAGTAGAGGAACAGACCATGGTCAAATTACAATATTTTGTGTTCCCACTTTAGCTAGTTGTAAATGGATTCCTTTTGGTACATTTGCCTTTAAGAAACATTTCTTCATGTTTTGTTACTGCATTTAGATGAAGTTTTTAAATATTCCATTGATATGACTTTAATATGAAACTATGCAGTTATTTGCACTATACTTAAGTCTTCCTAAAATATCCCAACAGTTTTTTTTTGTGAAGCTAAAAGCAAAATTGTGATATTTTTGGTACTGTAGAGGATAGACAGGTTCAAGCAAATGGCAATACTGAAGATATCACTAAGCTATGTTAGATGGAACGCTTAATCTTCACTTCTCATGCTTCCATGTGGAAGAACTTCAACTAGACTAACACTCCTGCTTTTCTGTCCATGGGAAAAGAGATGAGTTATATGACTAATATGTTTAGGAGAAATATCTGAGTAGGCTTGGCTTGGGCCCTTGCTCTCTGCTTCTCTTTCAGGAATCTGTGTGCCTATAGTGAACATGCATTCTGACTGGCTCCCTGCCATACAATAAGGGGCCTACTTTGGCCTGGAGTCTTGTGGTTTTGCAGTTGTCTGGGCAAATCTGCCTAATTCTGGGGTCCACACTAATTGGAACTCCACACTAAAAGCATCTTCTCCAACCAGCTTTATTAGTAATGAAGATGATGTTTTGATCTCCATCTATCTGATTCCTACATTTATATTTCAATTGGTTTTGAACCTAGGCAGGGAAGACAAGTGTTATTTATTGATCCCTTACAATTCCCACACAATGTAGACCACTGAAATCATGTAAATTCTCTTTACTGGCTTTATCTGTCTTTAACACAAACAAGTTTCAAGGTGGAGTTTGTTTTTGATTAGCACTTAAGATTGCTTAGAATTCTTTCATGGGATAGGGTGGCAAACCTTTATGTGAAATACTAGAAAAGGAGTTAGATATTCATCCAGATGTACGGAAGCCTTACTAGAGAAAGACAAGATTATACATCGGTGAACCATTTCTTAAGGGGTAAAAAACCCTTTTAAGAAAAAACTAGAATTTAGTCTGATAGTATGTTCTTGTTAACAAGTTTTCTGGAAATTTATACTCTAACAGACATTTTAGCTATTTCTTTTTTTTCTTTTTGCTAGCTAGCTTTGTGCTAGCTTTTGAGCCCTTGCATACAAACTTAAATACTGTGCTTGTCTACTTATTAGTGAAATAACACCATTTCAGAGTACAATTTGTGTCCAAGGTAACTAGGCCCAAATATTGGAATTTTCAGTTTTTACCCTAGGACAATTTGTGTTGTACAGAAATGCCAACTGTTCTCTGGAAATAAAGCAGTGTGAGAACTGGACTTCACATGTGACCTCTTTTGCATAGGAACACTTTTCATACTTGCACATAGTTGGGTGTTCTAGTGGTACTGACCCAAATACAACAAGGTCAATACTGCTAATCCATTAGCAGTACTATTTACAATTACCAAGATATGGAAGCAACTTAAGTGTTCATCAACAGACGAATGGATAAAGAAGATGTGACATATATATTCAATGAAACACTGCTCAGCCATAAAAAAAGAATGAAATTTTGCCATTTGCAGCAACATGGATGGACTTGGAGGGTATTATGCTAAGTGAAATAAGTTAGACAGAGAAAGACAAATACTCTATGATATCACTTATATGTGGGATCTGAAAGATAAAACAAACTTGTGAATATAGCAAAAAAGAAACAGACTCACAGACATGGAGAACAAATTAGTGGTTACCGGTGGGGAGAGGGAAAGGGGGAGGGGCGAGACAGAGGTAGGCATTTAAGAGGCAGAAACTACTAGGTATAAAGTGAATAAGCTACAAGGATATACTGTACAACACAGGGAATATAGCCAATATTTTATAATAACTATAAATGGAGCATAACCTTTAAAAATTGTGAATTAGCATATTGTACATCTGAAACATATATTGTACAGCAACTCTACCTCAATTTAAAAAAAAACACAATGAGATATCACCTCACACCTGTCAGAATGGCTATCATCAAAAAGTCTACAAATAACAAATGTTGGCAACGATGTGGAGAAAAGAGAACCCTTGTACACTGTTGGTGGGGTTGTAAATTGCCACTATGGAAAACAGTATGGAAGCTCTTCAAAAAACTAAAAATGGAACTACCATATGATCCCTCTGAATTCCAGACAAGACTGACACTGACTAATTCATTTATCCATTCACCTATCCATTCATTACTTTATGGTGCTATATGTTAATCTAATCCATACATTTAATAAGGACCTGTTATGTGTCTGGCATGGTTCTAAGGCCCTTGAGATATATCAGTAAACAAAACAGACAAAAATCCCTGCCTTCATGAAGCTTACATTATAAAACATACTTAGGCATACCCTGATCAAATTCCTGAACTCAAAGAATAAAGAAAACATCTTACAACCTTACAGATAGAAAGAAAAAATTATCTACAATAGAAAAATTAAAGCCAGACAGGCAAAGAACTTTACACGAAACTTCATGATTTCAATCACTAATTTTCCCAGAAATGGCTTTACTAAATTCTCAGGAACACTGAAGTCAGTCTTTGACTCAGAACCTATGTTTTCCTAGGACACATTATCTAACAGGGGCAATACTACCCTTTTCTCATGCAACTAGATGTGTGCTTTTCAATTTTTTTTAAATTAACGATATATTGTTTAGGGACATACATATAAGGTGATAAAACTATAAGAAAACCAAGGGGACTGTTAATACAAAAGTCAGGGAGAAGTGTTACCTCTAGATGGAGGTAGACGGGAGGGGTGATTGGAGAAGCGCACATGGCAGGGGGGGCACTAAGGTATGGCTAATGTTCTATTTCTTGTCCTGGATGGTGGGTTTACTGGCATTATTTTATTCATATTATTTTAAATGTAAATAATCATTCATTCATTCAACAAATAATAAGTGCCCATCATGTATCAGGCATTATTCTAGGCATTGTAGACACAGAAATAAATTAGATAAAAATCTCCGTCCTTATGGAGCTTGCAATAAAATTTTCCAGAGCTTAAGCACAAGAACATACACACTGAAAGAGTCTACCAAGTGTCCAGTACAATAGATACACAAATATCCACACATCACCATGAAATTTCAGAATATCAGTGATAAAGTAGAAATTCTAAAAGCTTCCAGGAGTTGGGGGTGGAAATAGTCCAGACTGGAATAGGACAGAAAGCTCTAGAAAGGGGATTTCCAGAAAATAACCTAACTTACTTGAGTATGTTGCAAAAACCCAAACAAAAACAAAAAAAACAGACATACAGATTAGATGGAAAAGATAGTAATATATAAAAAATGCAAGTGAAAAGCAATTATTCAATCTAGAATTGATAAAAATGTGTACAAGAAAAATGTAATCACAATTCACTACTGGTTTCTTTAGTGAACAATGCACACACAATAATGTAAATGTTATCATTAAAAATGTATGCTATAACTATATTAAAAGGATGGAGAAGGGAAGTAGGAGAGGAAAAGTGAAAATTTAATCTTCATCTACCACAACAGGAAGTCAACAGCTAATACCTGAAATAAGTAACTCAAGAAATAATAGTATAGCCGTATTGTTTAGAATTATTGAGATAAAAACCAAAATAAATAGCTAACACATTTCAAAGTTGGTTACTTCAGGCACTTGAGCCTGGTGAGTGTGGGGAGGTGAAGCTAAATACTGCTATTTTTTGTTATGACTAAATATTTTTAAGCCATATATAGGCCTTATTATAATATAGAATATACTGTATCTAAATATTATACTTACTATAATAAAAATACAAAATAGAATATACTTTCATTATAAAGGGAGCTAGTTAATTATAAAGGAAAGGAATATGATGAGAACTGGGATTTACTGAAATTAATATGGCCAACAGAATAGATCAAGAGGTGAGGAGCATATAAATGTAGAAAGTGAAGGGCCCCCAATGTTTGCCTTTTATTCTTTTGCAACTCAGGGAAGTGGGTGTTCCAAATTGTTCTTAAATTGTAGCAATAGTCAAAGGAGAGTTTTACACTTGAGAAGTGACCACCAGAGGACCTGGTAGCCCCAGTCTCACAGGTAGGGTGGAACTGGAAATTATGGGTCCAAGATAGTCAGAGACAGGGGAGACTGAAGACAGGAGAGGGGAAATTTATTCTGGGAAAGAAACTCAGACTGCCACAAGAGAGCACAAGAAGAATGTAGTATTTCCCCTGGTTCCCCTCCTACCTTTCCTGCTGCTCATTCTCAGCTTTTTTGCCCCCATCCCCACTCCCAAATGCCTGTATTTCTGAGATTCTTCCCCGCCCCCACCTTTTCTCACTCCACACACTCTCCTGGGGCAAGCTCATTCATACCTTAATTAAAACCAGCACCTCTATGCTTGATGACCTCCAAATCTATCTGTAACCCTACTTGCTTCACAGCAGAATAAATTCCTGACTGCCTGCTGAATACTTCCTCTTGGACATTCCAAAGGTGCTTCAGACTTTGTTCAAAATTGAACTCATCATTTTTTCCCCTCAAACCTGTTCCTCATTCTGAGTTCTCCAGCTCATGGAATGGTTTTTACATTTCAACCACCAAAGGCAGAAAGAAAACTGAAGATCATCCTAGATTCCTTCTTCTCATCGGCCTCCCTATATCCTCCAGTCAGCCACTGAGTTCTTAATTTTTCACATACATGTATTCTAATTTCATTCCCACTGCCTTAACTCAGGCTTCAACATCTCTCCTCTTTTGTAACAGCCTCTGAACTCGTCTCCCTGTACCCAGTTCTGTCTTCTCCAGTCTATCCATCAAAATCTCATCCGCTAGACAACTGATGAGGACATACTGTATAGCACAGGGAACTCTACTTAATGCACTGTGGTGACCTAAATGGGAAGGAAATCCAAAAAAGAGGGGATATATGTATGTGTGTGGCTGATTCATTTTGCTGTGCAGTAGAAATGGACACAGCATTGTAAAGCAACTATACTCCAATAAAAATTAATTAAAAAAAACTCATTCACTGGATATTTCTAAAATGCAAATCTGTTCCTGTTAATAATCCCTTGACTAAAATCCCAGTATCTCCCCACTGTTCTTAGTATAGCATTCAAGGCTCTCAATGATCTGGCCACTATCTTCTTCTCATTAAATACCCTCTCACTTTCTATGTTCCAAGTATACTAACCATTTTGAACATACCATAAATATACTGAAAACATTGAATTATTTCATATAATGTGTCTTTGCTCATACCACCACTGCTTGGAATGACTCTCTTCTATTTCTCAGCCCCAACAGTTAAAGCTGACAACATCTACACACCTTGCAGGACTTAGGCATTAATTTCTTTCTGGAACCCTCTCCCACCCAACAGAATTAACTATGTCCTCCTCTGTGTCTCTAATGTATTCTATATAGACTTTTATCAAGCATCTGTGATATTTTGCTGTGTACATTTGTTTATGTGTCTCTTCTACTAATATCAGCTTCTCTAGGACTAGGAACATATCTTTTTCACCTCTCTATTCAAAATATATATCACAGTGCCTGGTATAAAGAAGATGCTTAACAAATGTTGCTGAATAAATAAAAGAATCATCATAAGGATGTAATATATGAGGCCAGCCTGATGCCAATCTCCTATCTATGGCAGACATCAGCAATCTACCATAGAATTGTCCCCTTGCACCTCAGAATCATTGTCAAGCCAGCATATTATTAAAACCGATTTCAATCAATTGGAATTGGCACAAGATATAAAATTTATTTCTTATCCTGGAATGTAGGCTGTCACAATGGAGTGCCTCAGTAATTACTGGAGTTGATCTAAGAGAATTAACATGGGAGAATAAACATAACCAATGGCAGAGTATCTCCTAAACACTCTTTGCAACAGTATGTTGTAGCAAAAATTGGCATCAGGAGGTAAATTCTGTCTGTATACATCCAGCACTACCCATTGAAGAGACATCTTGTCATCAGAAGAGACAAAACCCCACATATTGGTATTCTGATTTATACTTCAATTTCGTCTCAATTGATTCAGAAAATATTCCTCTCTAAGGATCAGAAATCTGATAACAAGCAAAGTGCTGCACCTGAGCTACCAGGCATATCACACTTGGAGAAACAATGGATCAACTTATCTTCATTCCTTCTGCATCCAGAACCCCTGGGAAAGTACAGAAGAGAAAAAACTCCTTTCTCAAATGGAACAACAATCTATTGGAGCACTGTTTCCAAATCTTAAGACCATAACACATATACAAAATGATAACTTATCTACAGACATGGGGCTATACTGGACAAGACTGTTCATTGCCAGAAGTAACTGGCCTGGAAGCTCCAGGCAAATTGGGCTGCCTGTACAGTGTATTAGTTTCCTATTGTCACTACAAATTACCACAAACTTAGTGGCTTAAAGCAACATAAGTTTATTCTTTTACAGTTCTAGAAGTCGAAAGTCTAAAATGGGTTCACAAGGTTGCATTCCTTCTGGATGCTCTAGGGGAGAAGCATTTCCTTGCTTTTTCTAGCTTCTAGAGTCTACATTTTTTGGCTCATGGTCCCTTTCTTCAACATCAAAGTCATCAGCTTAGCATCTTATTTCCTCTCTGACCCCTGCTTCTGCCCACATATCTTCTCTCTATAACTCTGACCATCTTGCCTATCTCTTATAAAGAGCCTTGTGATTATACTGAGCCCACCCTAATCATCTAGGACAATCTCCATAGCTCAAAATCCTTAACCTTTTACCATTTCAAGTAACATATTAGGTTCATATTCAGGTTCTGGGAATTAAGACAGACATCTTTGGAGGTCCACTATTTAGCCTACCATTTGCAGATTGTGCAAGCTGTGCATCACATGATTCTGCAGGGTATCATTCATACTGTGCACATCATAGATATTTGCATTTATTATGACAATTTTCTGGCAGGTAGTAATAAAATGTTTTGAGGAAGAGATACCATATTCCAATTCACACAAAGGTACCATATGACTTAGCAGAAGCTCATGGTCTAAAGTGATTAATATCTCAACACAGCTGTAAAACACTGGGGTCAGGGAGCTCTGTATTATAGAGGGTTGAGGCCCTGGAAGAACTAAAAAAATTATAGCAAACATTCATTAAGTGTGTACTATGTGCCAGGCACTACACTAGACACTTTATAACCCTTAAAATCCCTTGAATCTTTACAACTTGTTGTGGTATTAATATTCTGACCCAAAAAATGAGCAACATGAGACTCAGAGAGATTTATTAAATATAACCAAGGTCACACAGCTAGAAGGTGGTTAAGCTGGTAAATAAACCTAGGTATAGCTGATTCTAGAACACAAATACTTTTCTGCTGTACCATGCTGCCTCTTTTTTTTTTTTATTCTTTTGGCCATGCCACACGGCATGTGGGATCTTATTTCCCCAACCAGGGATTGAACCCATGCCCCCTGCAGTGGAAGCGCAGAGTCTTAACCACTGGACCACCAGGGAAATCCCCATGCTGCCTTCTTAAAGTGAGAGGATATAAAAATCAATGTATTAGAGTTCTTATACCTTGAGTTTCTGGAAGGCATACTGATCTGTCAATGCTAAGGCACTGAATATTCCTATGGCAATTTCAAGCAGTAGTTCCTCTGAATACTGGGTGATAGACAAGCAACCTATGTCTATACCCATACCGGGAGGAAAATCATTCCATATACCCTAGTTTCTCCACTTCTTATCGGCTAGATTTTCTCGGTTTATTTTGGCTTTTCTGGTTATAATTCCTAAAATGATCTGGAACCTTTCCTGAAGCTTCCAGCACACACATCTGTCTGGCCTTCATTCCTACTCAGTCTTTTGTAGAACTGGACAATTCTCCCTTATTTCGTGATGATGAAACTGACCTAGCCAATTTCAGAACCTACACCATGAGAAGTGGTTGTGGTGAACATTTGAGAAGAGAATCCAGTTATTAATGAAATCTTTCAAGTTTGGGGGTGATCCCTATTCAAAGCAATAAACGCTTTATAACCTTTACTCCATTTTCTGGAGCTCAATGTGGAGTTTCTGGGAGTATTTACCAGATTCCAAAACTGACTGAAGGCTACCAAAACTCACTGCACTGAAGAGTGAATTGTGATTTCTGGAATGAATCACTTAATGATGAATAAAGGCTAACAAATCTCTGAAGATTTACACATTGCCAGTATAAACCTAGAATAATTAAACTGTCTAGGATTCAAACCCTGGCTCTTCCAGTGATAGCTGTGTGACCTTGGGAAAATTCTTCCATCTCTTTTTCTTGGTTTCTTCACATGTAAAACAAGGATGAGAGTTCCTATATTATCCGATTGTTCCAAGAATTAAATGATTAAACAAACTATGTAAAGTTCTTATAGTAGTAGTATACATGGTAAGTGTATAATTATATGCAATAAATGGAAAGTATTTTAATTAACTTTTATTATGAATCCTTTTTTCATTTTTACCAAGATCTCATTTTTCTCACAAAGACCTTTCCACAGCATTACATTAATCAGATTCCTGTACTGTCTAATGCTGAGCAAGATTACACTTCAAATTGAAGGCCTTTCTACATTCACTGCACTATGAACTCACTGATACCAAATAAGGCTAAATCCTAAGGAAAGCATACTCATTTTTTTTTTTTTTGCGGTACACGGGCCTCTCACTGTTGTGGCCTCTCCTGTTGCGGAGCACAGGCTCCGGACGCGCAGGCCCAGCGGCCATGGCTCACGGGCCCAGCCACTTCGCGGCATGTGGGATCTTCCCGGACCAGGGCATGAACCCGCGTCCCCTGCATTGGCAGGCGGACTCTCAACTACTGCGGCACCAGGGAAGCCCACTCATATTTTTTACATACATTGAGGGTCTTGCCTTTATGAATCACTTAATGATAGATAAGACTTAGCCTCTAATTGAAGGCTTATTCATTCTAGTAGTTTCTCTCCACTATGAATTTGCAGATGATAAACAAGGATATCCTTCCATCTCCACTATGAATTTTCTGATATTCTATAAGGACTGATATCACCAAAACCCCTTCCCACATTCATTACATGCATAAGCTTTCTTTGCACCATGAATTCTTTTTTGGCTTAATAAGATTTGAGCTAGATCTGAAAAGCCTTCCACACAGGCATTGCAACCATTTTCTTACCTTGGAACTCTCTCATGTTTCAAAAGAAAATGTCTGAGCTTGTCCTGAAGTCTTTCCCAGTTAATACCCTCATAGGGTTTCTCTTCACTATGCATTTTCATATGGTGGAAAAACCTTGATTATTCACTGCAATTTCTTTCACATTGGGAAAGTTTCCCCACCCTATGAAACTTCTGGTGTTGAAAGAGAACCGAGTTCTGCCTGAAGGCCTTCCCACATTTTTACAGCCATATTAATTAATAAGTTCTCAAGTGTGAATCCTCAGATGTCAAATTAAGATCGGCCTCATGACTAAAAATTCCTTTATATTCATTACCTTCACAGGATTTCTCTCTACTAGAGTACTCTGAGGCATCAACCTTGAACACTAACAAAAGACTTTTAGACACTAATCATACATGTAGGGCTTCTGTGCATCAAAAATTTCCCAGTGTCTCACACATTCTAAAAACTGTGCAGAGTCATAGTCCTATGAACCATATCTCTATGCTCTTTCTCCTAGGGGCTTTCCTCATATAACAGACATCTAGCTCAGCCTTTTCTCAGCCAATGCACTCTCAGCCTTTCTCTTCAGTAAGATTATTTTTATAAGTGGCAGTATTGTGCCCACAACAGACTTCCCTGGAGAAAGGAATATGTTAGATTCTTCCCTGCAAAGCTTTCTTGCAGCCTATGTCATCACATGCCAAGTCTTCTCCACAGAAGAGACTCTGACCAATTGGTCTTGGATTCTGGATCCATAATATTCTTCGGAATTTGGCTTTTTCTGAGATTTCCCTCATTGAAATAGATCCTAGTCTTAGTCATAAGCTTATCATCTAAAATGATAGATCCTCAAACATAAATGGGCAAAAAAACATACGTAAACCAGTCACAAAAAAGGAAATATAAAAACATGAAATATTTTACCTTATCAGTCATCAATAACTGTAAATTGAAACAACCATGTGAGATTAACTGTTCCTCTCTCACTCTCACCAAGCAGTTTATATGAGTGCATGTTTGACTGCTGTCCTTGCTGGTATGAATGTAAACCGGTAAAAACTTCTAGAAAACAACTTTCCAGTGTGTAATTATGAGCCATAGAATAGTCGTACCTTTTGAGCCAGTAATTACTCTTTAAACAATCTACCAAACAAAATGGTCAGATATGCAAATAAAGATTCATGTACAAAACGATTCATTGAAGCATTTATATTAGTGAAAAAATGGAAACACACAAAATATCCAAAAACATGGAAATGGTTAAATAAATTGCAGTATACTTTTATGAAGGGATATTACGCAGCCAACAAAAATGTTGCCCAAAATTGTTACTGACAAGGGAGATTCTCATGTGAGATAATTTTTAAAGAAAACAGGTTTTAGAGGAGAAAGCATGGGCTGAATTGTGTCCCTTTAAAATTCACATGTTGAAGTCCTAACCTCCAGTACCTCAGAATGTGACTGTACCTGGATATAGGACCTTTAAAGAGGTAATTTAGTTAAGATGAGATCATTAGGGTAGGCCTTTATCCAATATGACTGGTGTCCTTATAAGAAGAAGTTAGAACACAGAGACACATAGAGGGAAGACCATGTGAAGACACAGGGAGGAAAAGATAGCCATCTACGAGCCAAGGAGAGAGGACTGAGAAGAAACCAACCTGGTCAACACCTTGATCTTAGACTTCTATGCCTCAGAATTCTGAGGAAATAAATTTCTGCCGTTTAAGATACCCAGCCTGTGGTATTTTGTTATGGCAGTCCTAGGAAACTAATACAGCAGGATACAAAATTGTATATACTGAAAGGAAATATATCAATTAGTTAATAGGATTTATATCTGGGTAATGAAATGAACAATTTTTATTTCCTTCCTTATAAAGTTTTGTTGTTCTCCAAAATCCTCACGATGAGCATGTGTCTACCTTTATAATACAAAGTATGTAAAAAAAAAAAAGATAAAGATATCCACAAGCAAACACAGAATAGATAGAAAAAACACATATAACTTTTACTTGATGAAATGAAGCTGCCAAAATGAGGTAGAAAGAAAATTAGTCAGAAAACTAAGGTCTAGGGACTTCATGGCTTTGTCTCACTTTTAGGTGGCCTCCCAACTCAGGGAGAGAGGGACTTGGAGAAGCAAAGTGATGTGAGGATGACTAGTTTGTTTGGAGGCTAATGGCAGAGACAATGAAAGAGATTCAACTGAGTGGAAATGGGAAGATGCCCTGAAGAAAGGAGGTGTTGAATGTGTAGCTAAGAGAGAAAAGCAAGGATTTGGAAGAAGGGAGATGGCAAGAGATTCATTTTCAGGGCACCGAAGAAGGGGAAGCAATAGAGAAGGGAGAAGTAACTGGGCATGCTAACAAAAAGGTAACCAAAAAGAAAACAGGAAAAGAAAGATTCTCTTTTGCCTGATTTTATGGTACCCACCAGATGGAGAGTTTGAGAGGGGTATAGGGGTTTAGAATATGTAACCCCAAAATATGCCATGTTGGCATATTGATTATTTTGAATTAAAGGTACTTGAGAACCAGCTGGTGCAAGAATGATACTCTGACCCTCCTTTGTCCCCCTGAAAGCAGGAGAAAACTTTCTCAAGAGAAAGAGATCCTCCCTGTACCAGAAGGGGAGAAGGCATCCTTATCACCAGAGACAGGGAATTTAGGGCCCGAGAAGGCGGTACAAACAAACCTTGTTAATTCTTTACTATTTCTAGGCCAAACCCCTTTGCCTTGTCGATTCTTCATAAATACATTGTTTTTTTTTTTTTTTTGCGGTATTTAGGCCTCTCACTGTTGTGGTCTCTCCCATTGCGGAGCATAGGCTCCAGACGCGCAGGCTCAGCGGCCATGGCTCACGGGCCTAGCCGCTCCGCGGCATGTGGGATCTTCCCGGACCGGGGCACGAACCCGTGTCCCCTGCATCAGCAGGCGGACTCTCAACCACTGCGCCACCAGGGAAGCCCAATACATTGTTTTTTTAATCTACAAGGTATAACAGCTCTCTGTTCTGATCACTTGAGTCTCACATTTTTGTGGGACTCCTGTACATACAAAATTAAATTTGTTTTTATCCTGTTAATCTGTCTTATGTCAGTTTAATTATTAGACCAGTCAAGGGACCTATAAAGGAAGAAGGGAAAATTTTCCCACCCCTACAGTTGCAACAATAAAGACAACAACTACTACAACTATTTAGTAAGCATATACCAAGCACAAACACTCACTGAAATACTATATTTCCATGGAAACCTTGAGAGATAGGTATTATTATTACAAATGTATAGATGAAGAAACTGATGGTCAGAGAGGGAAACTGAGTTACTCAATATTTTAGAATTAGTAAGTAGGGGAACTGACAGCCAATTCAAGTATGCCTGGCTCTTAAGCTCCTGTGTTTTCCACCATGCCAAGGGGCCTCGTGGGCATTCACCAACCAAAATTCCAAAACTATCCTAACACTATCTAATAAAGCTGTAAGTTCACAAGTCCCTCCCTACCTCATTTTCCTTCCTTTGCTCACCTAAGAGGATTTCTTTCTGGGTTCTTTTGTCCTTAGCTCTTTCCAAATTCAGATGGGAATTTATTTTGGTCTTTTGATGTGGAAAATCCTGCAGCTGAAAAGGAAATAAAAGTTTGTGGTTAGAGGTGGGGTACTGCATGTCCTTAAATTCAGTTCTGAAGGGTACAGGGGGGGTGATGGAAGGGGGTTTCTTACTTATTAGATGTTTTAGAACCAGGCAAAGGTCTTGTGAAAGAGGCATAGAAATGCTTGTGTTCCCAAGAGCCACGGAGAGGGCGCTGACCTTGAGGGATGAAAACCTGATAAGAAAAACACAAGTCATTTACTCTCCATGGATTTGTTCCATAATCCAGGAACAGAAAACATTGGAATCCAAAGGTTACAGTGCACTGAATTGGTTAAGCATATAGGCTTCAGGGTTGAAGAGAGCAAGGCTAAAATCCCAATGTTACTTCTTACTTGCTATTGGACCTTGGGCAAATATCCTTACTTTTCTGAGCACTGGATGTGTGCAAAGGGAGTGTTGCTTGCCATTCCAGTAAACAACAATGTTGCCAGCCATCAAGTCAGCAGCCACTGCAGCCGCCCCCCACTCCTCCCGCATGGTGCGCCCTGAAAGGAATTCACGATGGAGAAAAACAGGAAGCATTCTGTGCTGGGGATACTGGCCCTAGACAGTTATAAGATGCGTATCTAAGGAATAATTTGAGCCTGGACTCTTGCATCTTCCCATACATAGAAAGTACTAAAATGGTTAACTTGAGATGTCTATTTTTGTGATTAGCAGTAATATTTTGATGTTCAACTACATTTTTTTCCAGCAAAGAACTCCTATATACCCTGTCTCCTCCCTCAGTAAGGTCCCCGAATCAAACTTAACTTGCTACTTTTAGGTTGTACATATTTCCTCAGCCAACAGATATTTCCTCTATAAAATAAAGCAAATAAAAACCCAAAAGGTAATGAGACGTTCTGAGCCTAAACCTAATCTCAAAAGAAAATGAAAGAGTTCTAGGAAAATTTGCTAGTTCTGCCCCCGCAGCTTGTTTGGACAAACCCTCATGATAAAACAACTAAAAAAAATCTTGGTGAAAAAGAAGTAACAACTACTTGAAAACAACAAAAAGACAGGGCAATAAAAATATGGAAATATCAGAGCAACACCATGGCAATCCCCCCAAAATTTAACTTTCTATATTTCAGTTGCCTTGAAAGGCAAAGGAAACAGATAAAGCCCAGAACTACACAGAGTAGGAAAACTATCAGGAGACCCTCCCTACAATAAGCTGGGACCCCAAAGACTACCATCTCGGGGTAGGAAGCAGGTCATTTTGTAGCTCAGGTTGAACTACAGGACTTGCCCTGGGATCCTTGAACCTTGAATTAGACAAAGAAGCAAATCAGCAGGATCAGCTGATAACAGAAAAGACTTCAAACACTGGGATTAGCAAACACAAACCATAAAATCAGTATTTTACCATGGATAAAGAAATAAGTAACAAACTTAAAGATACTTCCAAGCAACAGGAAACTGTAATAAGTGGTATATCATAAGTAAACCTAATCAACTTAAAAAAAATACAATACCCCAAATGAAAAACTCAAGGTATAGCTTTAATCAGGAGATTAGGAAAATAATTTATGAAAATTTAAGACAAGTCAGGAAATTAATAAGAGACAAAAGATGGAAAGTACAGAAGAGTGTAAGAGACTCAAACTGCTCTCACTCACTGAAGCAGGTGTCAGGACTTCGTAAAAGTGATCACGCTGAATCTTAACAACTACTTTACGAGGCACAAAATATATAATTTCACTGATAATACAGAAAATCCTTTTCAGCCCTTTCTCCATTTCTACAAGCAAAATTGGGCTCCAGACCTGCTTTTTCTTTAAAAGTAGCTAGTGAAATTCCAGAGCCTAACTTTACAAATGCAAATGTTCACAATCAACAAAAGGAAACTCAAAAAGAAATGTGGGCTCTGTACTCTCTCCCTACAGCCTTGAAGGGGTGGAAACCATTTTGCTTCACAATTATTTCAAATAATCTAAATTTGAAAGATGTTAAATTGAGAATTTTAATGAGAATGTCAATCTTGTTCTCTTTTACAATATGGAGACTTATGAATATTCATAACTGCTACCAACTAATTCTATTCTCTGTTAATACATATCTTTCCTTAGAAGTATTATTTAAAGAAAGGCATTTTATAAGACTCTTGCAACTTTAGAAATTGATGCTTTTTTCTATGAAAATAACCCACAAATGAAATGTGTAATTCTAATTAAGTATCTTATTTGGTAATTCATTAACCTGGTGGGGTAGACAGAATAATGGCTTTCCCAAGATGTCCACATCCTGATCCTGTGAGTATGTCACCTTACATGGCAAATGGGACTTTGCATGTGTGATTAAGGATCTTGAGATGGAGAGATTATCCTGAATTATACTGGTGGGCTCAATGTAATTACAAGAGTCTATAAGAAGGAAGCGGGAGGATGAGAGTCAGAGAAGGAGATATGATCATGAAAGTAGAAGGTCAAAGTCACAGAGTTGAAGACGATATACTGGTAGATCTGAAGATAGGGAAAACGACCATGAACCAAGGGAACGCCGGCAGCCTTTAAGAAGCCGGAAAAAGCAAGGAAACCGATTTCCCCTAGAGCCTCTGGAGGGAGCTCAGCCCTGCCAGCACCTTGATTTTAGGACTGCTGACCTCCAGAACTACAAGATAATAAATCTGTGTTTATTATCTACGTTTGCCACAATTTATTACAGCAGCAATAGGAAACTAATACATCTGGTGATAAAGCTGAAATTGCTATCTCTGTATTTAAAAACAGATTAATACTTCTAAGACCATTCTGACAAATTAGGAAAAGATCATTGGCACTTTCCTCTCTACCCATAGGCATGGATAAACAAATATAAATCCATGATTCTGCTGGATTTACTATGTAACAAATACTTTGAGAGGATATATTTCTTTTAAATGAACAGTGTCATGATTTCTATTTCACCAGTGAGAAAAATGAAACCCCTAAGGTCAGTACACTATAAGCTAGGATTTAAATCCCTGTCTACTGGCTACAAAGTCTAGTATTATTTCACTACATCTTGCTGCCTCTCAAACTGCTTGGGGTGTGATGAAGACAGGGTAGAACATCTAAATGTATTCCTCAAACAACCCACAGCTGCACAAAAGACTCCATGTTTGTGAGATACTCTACCTTTTTGCTTTAACTCGATGATCTCACAGAAAGCAACATGCTGTTTTCTTAGTTTGACTTCCCAAGTACCCCAAATGACATACCCTAGAGAGAGGACCTGAGTGTTCTCGCCACAAGAAAATATTAGTGTGAGACGTGTGTGCTTTTCTCTCTGAATCTTAGTCTCAGTAAATTAATTTGTATTTGTTTATCACCAAGTTTCATTTTAGCATTTCACAAATGCTAAAGACCAAATCCTGGACAGTAGTCAATTAACTGAAATACTACCACCTTGTAGGCTCTTTTATTAAGTACTGTTAAAATTTCCAAATAAAGGTAATTTCCTTTCTTTGATGACTTCTAAAGTATTTACACGTCAAACACAGCTCATTAGAGCATGAGGCCTCAGAGATGCTCAAGTGAACTTGTTTCAGAAAAGAATTCTACTTTACTTTATACACAATGATATCAACTTACAGAGGTATAAGGACTGAAAGGGAAAAATAATTACAGTTATTCACAAATTACATTAACAAACCAAAACCACTTTGTGATAATTCACTGGGCTGTACAGGTATAATTCACGTACTTTTAAGTATGATTTACATAAATGTTATATAAAAACTCAATAAAATCTACAAACAAACAATTGGATCTAGAGAAAGAGGTTAGTAAGGTGAATGGATCTAGAAACTATACACCAGAAACAAGCATTCCCATATACCAGTCACAATGAATTACAAAATGTAATTTAAAAATATTAGCGAGAGCAACAAAAACTATCAGTACACAGAAATATACCTAACAAGATATGCATGAGACCCTTGCAGAGAAAATTATAATAAACTTTTTTCAAAGACGTTAAAAATGTCTAGATAAAAGGAGAGATAAACCACGTTCATTGTTGTAAAGATGCCATTTCTGTATCTATAATCTATAACTAAAATGCAGTTCTAATCAAAATTTCAGTTTCTCAGAGACCATATTAAGCTTATCTCAAAATTCATATGGAAAAGTAAAAGGCAAAGAATATACTTTTGAGGAAGAGTTAAGGAAGGGGTCTTTCCCTACCAAATATTAAGATGCATTACAAAACTATAGTAATTAACAGTGTAATACTAGTATAGAAATAGACAGACCAGTGGAAGAGAACAGAAAGCCTAGAAACAGATATATACATACATTACAACTTGGTATATTATAGAGACAGCATTATAAATCTGTGGAGAAAGAACAGACAACTCAGTAAATAGTCCTTGAACCACCGATTAATCATTCAGAAAAAAAATAAGATCTCTACATCATATAGTACATAAAAATAAATTCCAAGTGAATCATAAACTTAATTGTGAAAAGAAAATTATAAAAATTTTACAGGAAGATACCGTAAAACACCTTTATGAAATCAAGGTGAGAAAGAATTCCCTAAACAAGATGCAAAAAACATGTCATAAAGAGAAACTGATAATTTCATGGGGAAATGGAAGTAGCTGCTCTTCCATGAAGGCTAAGGTGATCAATATTATAGCATAAACTGAACCATTTATGAAACTATTTCTATTTGTCCTCTTTCCCTAGCTCTTCTAGACCAGAGTGGCCTCTCAACTGCTCATTTCTTCGGGTACTTCCCAAGCTCAAGGCTAGATGACATACCCAGGTAGCTACCGTACATGGTCTAAATGACCACCTGCTCTCTGGTCCCCACACTCAAGAGGATTCTCAGCCACTGCCAGATTAACTGCTACTTCTATGGAAAATTAAGTTCTTACCATGGTGCCTTCCAGGAGGCCTTCTCTGAGCCCCGGGGTTAGAGATACCCTCCTCCATATTTCTACTGAAAGCACCACACCCTGGTCTCTCTGTCATAATACTCCCTGTTGTAATGTCTGTGTCTATCTCACCCACCAGACTCAGTAGAAAATATATCTAATTCAACAACATGTCCTCATTATTCAGCAGAGTCTATATCACTACATTTTTTACTTATTTTCTTGATTGATTAATTAATTAATGGTCTAGCTAACTTTTCTAAGGTTTGAAATCAATCTATCTTCCCCACAGGTATCCTACCACTTCTGACATTCTCAGACTATGTATGTTTTCCTCTCTCATCTTCTGTAACTTCCCTCTTTCTTCACTCATACTTCCTATCTACGAGGGTCCTGGGAAAATATTTTTCTGATAACCAAGAAAATAGAGGGAATGAAAAGTAGCAAGCCACGCTCATTGCCTCTTGAAGCTATCAGTTCACTATTCTCCTTCCCACCTAGAATCTTTCCTTTGTGACCTCCAGGATCCCCCTCCTTGAAAAATAACCTTACCACACCCTTCAGTGATGTATAGAACACCCCCTTCACCTTCTAGCCATAAATGAAATAGTTCTCTCCTGAGCCTGCTGGTTCTCCCACATCCCTGGTCCCAAAATTCCCAACTGGTAAACCACACACACTGGTATGTGAAACCTCTGCATAACATGCTACTCAAGAAGTATCTGTCAGATGGACATTCTCAGGTGGCTTGCCCTGTGATACAGAGCAGAGCCCAACGTGTTGTAAAAGATAACTGGGTCCTATATTAACTGTATTGTAGGACTACACTGTAGTGTTCAACTGGTAGTAAAGAAGGATGATGTTTTCTAGAATAACTCTGCCTTGTGAGTATGTATGGAAATGCAGCCAAGAGCATTAAACAGATTGACACAAATAGAAGCCAAAGGATGAAAGGACATCAAGTGGAGAACCACAATAAATATGCCACTGTTTTCAATATCTTGAAAATTCAAATTCTCAACATGCATAGAGAAAGCAAAAATAATAACAATAGTAAAAAGTAAAGAAACAGAGAACTAAAATACGAAATAAGCATCTCCTAATTTTAAATATGCTCTAATATTAGTGAAGTAAATCAGGTCCAAGAAGTACATTAAATACTAATTTTAATTAAGGTTTGGAATTATTTATTATTCCATTACTAGTTTTAAAATTAAAAAACAATAATACATATGTATAATATTTCACACCTTCATATAAAATTTTGTCAATTTTCTAAAAGTTGATAAACTCATATGCAATTTTTGATCACTTCAACTGTATTTCTACAAAATTCAGGTAATTAAAGGTGTGCCATAAACAAACAAACATAAGATGAGACTCTAGGAGGCACTCCAAATGCTTACCCAGCCATCTTCACTTCTAACTGGCCACAGAAATAAACCAACCAAGGTTCTCAATCTTTGAGATTTTGGGTGAGAAACAAACAAGCCAGGGCCCTCCCTAAGGACAAGACTCCCTAAGGGACAGACTGTGTAAAAGAAAGGAACAAGCCAGCTCCCTCCTTGGAGATGGCTAAAGATGGTTGTTCAAGGATCCTCCAAAGACACAGGGTCATCTAAGCCACTACCCCAGTCTTCATATTCTGCTAGCCATAGATGCTAATTATCTCTGATCACTTCCTGGTTCTGGTTCTTGACCCTTGAGTTTGAGGAAGAGTTAACTGAGTCAGAGCCCACCCACAGAACCTCTGGCTAATTGCTAAGATCAATTGTTTGGACCATCCAAGAAAGAGGAGCATTGTAGGATGCTAACCCAGCTGTCTTCATTCTCAAATGGCCTCAGAGGCTGAGCAACCACACTCAATTCTAGGGCCCAATTCTTGGGCCTAGAAACTCTGGAAAAGATAGGACCAAACCAAGGTTCTCCTACTGAAGCAGCTAAGGGCAACTGTTCCAGGAGAAATGTGAAATAGTAACCAAGACTCCCCCATATCCACAGCAAATCACAAGTCCTGGCTATCCCTGATCATCTCTGAGCCATAGTTTTCTGGCCTCAAGACTGGGGGAGAAAAGAACCAAGGTATGTATCCTCATATACTTTTAGTGGGAGTTAAAATTGATGCAATCCTTTTGAAAATCAATTTTCCACTATCTAGTAAAGCTGAAAATATGCATAAACTAATACCAGATAATCCCTCTCCCAGATATATATCTTAGAGAAACTCAAGCACATGTGGAACAGGAGACATATATAAGAACAGCAGTACCGTTCACAATACCCCAAAACTGAAAGCAATCCAAATGTCCATAAACAGTAGAATGTATAGACAGATGTGTGTGTCCACATGTATCTGTATACATAGGCAAAGAAATGATTATCATAAAAGGCAAGTCAGGATAAATGGTTACCTTTGGGAGAGAAACAGGGATAAGACGAGGCTTCTGGATAACTTGCAATGTTCTATATTTGGCCCTGGAAGGTTCTTTTACGGGTGTTTACTTTATAATTATTCATTTTAGTGTACATTTACATTTTATGCAACTTTTGGTATTTTTGTTATATTGCACAATTCGAAAAACATTAAAAAAAAAAAAAAGAATTCGGGCCTCCCTATGGAACTCCCTTAAAGCATCCCCTAAGTGCACGTGTTCTCAACCTTTCTGAGGTAAGGAATGACATAAAAAGCATCCACCCCTCTGTAAAAGCTATGGGGACTGGTTATCCACATTCATTTACAATAGGATTTTTGGAAAGGGAAGCCTGGGCAGGCCAGGGTCCTACCAGCAGTGCCATTTCCCTTAAAGTTGCTAAGGGCAGTTGTTCAAGTCCCTCCAGGTACAGGAAGCAGTGAATAGAATGCTATCTTAGCTCCCCTTACATTCAAGATTTTACCGCCAGTCCTTTCTTGGCCCTGGTTATTGGCAAAAATAAAATAAGGTTTGTGAAGTAACGACAAAGTTGAAACAAAGCCAGGACTATCCAAGGGATCTGCTGCAAAGCTGGTTAAGGGCAACTACTCACGCTGGCCATTGCTGCTTCCATTCCCTAACTCTTCCTCCCTTCTGTAAAAATCCCCACTCCTTTGTCATGCCATGTGCCTCTTAGCTACACTCACCCCTTCTTCCACAAAAGAGCATCTTTCTCACCTTCCTCTCTACTCTTACACGCTAAACCTTTCCTACTATCTTTGATGATCCCATGGCTAACTTGTCCATCACCCCAGCTTCACAGTTCCTTGACCTCCTTCTACTCCAGCTCACCCACCCACGGAATCTTCTCATCATCCAGAACTACTTTCCCCCTGAAATCTTAAGCTCCTATATCCTACTCTGACCATGATTTCTTGTCTGCCATTCCACCTCTATCTAACATCCACTCTTTGAGCTTTGAAACCTCCACACAGCTTCACTGACACCCACCCACATATTCACACAGCTTCTCCTTCTCTGGTTCTACAGAATCCTCCTGAGAACACACTTTTTCCTGATGAGACTAAATCCCATGGTCTATAACCTGAACTAATCTCATCAGTAACCTCAATAATCTACTTAGCCCCTCAAACTTCCCACCACCCAAAATCATCATCACACATTCACAAGTCTAAAATCAAACCCAATGCTTGCCTTCCTTGCTCCCACTTTTTGGCAGCCGAACACACCTGGAAAAAAGGACAAGACTAAAAACATTTTATTTCCAGCTCAGAGAGGTGTTCATTACTGCCCATCAATCTTCTCTCATTCCCCAAAGAAGGGTGCAACCTTCTTCCTCTTTCCTCTGGCTCCTGGTCATCCCCTCTCACACTCCAGAATGCCCTTACTGCCTTATTCAGAGAGAATATATTGGGGCAAGAAAGAAACTCCCTCAATCTCTTGCCTTTCCAAAACCTCACAAACAAGCCTTTCTGACCCTCTTTAACTGCAATATCAGAAGTGATGCCCTTTCTCTTGTTCATGGCCAGTCCTTCCACGTGTTCTCTATACCACAGCTTTTCCACATTTGCTTCTCCAGTTACCCCATTTCTCTCCTGTATTTTCAATAACCTCTGTTTTTATTAGCTCCTCCTCTGCAGAACATATAAACACGCTCAGATCTCTCATCCTAAAAATATACACATACCACTTGTTATCTATTCTACTTTTCATAGACAAGAGTCTTGACACAGTAGTCTACATTCACTTCATCAACACTTTCGCCAATTACACTACTGGCCTGCTGTATTTTAGCCTTCATCAATGCACTGATCCATACACGCTCACTGCTCTGGTTTCCCCTAAATCCTTAACCTAACAGAACCCTCTCAAATCCACGTTATATATCCATGTAGATAAATTTCACATTTTATATTTTTAAAAGTTTAAGATAGTAGTTTTAAAAAAGAAGTGCAATACATGTTCATTAGTGTACAACAGTGCCTGGCACAGAGAAACACATAAAAGGAGATAAGCATCTTCAATCATCATTCCACCCTCCCAGAGATAACTGTTAAAGCTACATTCTAACCTCTGGGAGAAGCTGAAAAAAAAATCACCTCATACCCTTAAATCCCAGGAAGGAGAGGAGGAAGAGGAATTCTCAGATTACTCAAGGATACACAACTGGGCCTCGGCGCCAACTGGTGGAGCTTTGAAGAGGAAGAGCACAATAGGCAAAAGTTTTGGTGTGGCCTGTTAAAGAAAAAATTCTTCTGACACTTGTTAAAATGGTAAGAAAGACTTTATTGAGGACTATTGTGATAGGTGTCAAGACTATTGCTACAGGGGAGAGAGATTGGACTCAACTCTGAGTACAGTAAAGACAGCTGGGGATCTATAGCCAAGAAGCTATAGAAAATTACTAAAAGGAAACGTCAAGACGAAGGTGATTGTTGCTAAACTAACTTGGGATTCTCGCTGAAGGCAGACCAGAGTGTTAAAATATCAAGTAAGGGTTGGGGGATTCTGGCTAAATTGAATTAGCAGAATCCTTTCTAAAACTAAGCAGGCCAAAGACAAAGACCAAGGATGAGGTTTAGTTGAAAAGAGGGCTCAAAGGAACATGACTAAAGTTTGGTCAAGGAGACAGTCTTTGTTAGCCCTTTCCCACTCTTCAGCTTTCCTTGGGGGATGTTTCTCCACTGAAATATTCTCTATTTTAGACCTGTGGCAATGAGACGGCCCCTGGATATACATGAGCAAACAGAATTACAGACATACAACACTACATCCATGTGTATGCACAGATCTATTTTGTATATATTATATATTATTCTATACATGTGTGTGGTGTGTGGGAAAGTTATGTATATACATTATATATTATGTGTTTTATACATAATCTGTTGTATACAACTGTATATATAACATATATAACCTATTGTGTGTATATATAACCTATGGTATGTATATTATAACCTATTGTAACACACACACACACACACACAATTCTCCCACATATCACACACACATCTAAAGCGCACTGTAACATGACATTATCTCTCTCCTGACAGTTACACCTCTCTCCTTCTTACCATTCTCATACTGCCCCACTCCCATCTACCACCCAATGCATCATCAGTACATCACAGGGGTGATTATATATCTCATCTGCTTAAGACAACTGCATTACTTCTCCCTCATACCCTTCAGAGTGAAATCCCAGTTCTCTGACCTGACCTCTGGGGCTCTCAATGTCCTGGCCCCCATTCATGTTTCCAGTTTTGTCTCTCCTCCCCTACATAAAATTTATGTTCCACTTATAACTAACTACATACATACCTCTCCTTGAATACATCAAGATCCCACTGCCTCTTCCAGCTTCCTCTGACTGGAACACCCTTTATGGCTCTTTCACCTTCATACTTCTTCTACTCATCCAATATCAACCATTATCGCCCCATTCCAAAGCATTTTCAGGTGCCCAATCTGTGCTCCCACAGACTGTCAATCCCACTTGCCTATGTCCACCATAGTACTGATCACAGTCTTTAGACATTGCCTGTTTATTTACTCATATCCCCACAATAATGAATCTTCACCAAGGACTGGAAACCAGTCAGGTTTACCTTCACATCTCCTGCACTGAACATAAGACCATATACCTGGTTGTAAGTGCTCCATACATTTTTGCTGAATGAATGAGTACATAAACAAATAAAGGTCATGCTCAGCAAATTTTCAATGCAATGCTGATGGAGTCATTCAAATGTGTTCAAAATAGTGAGGAAAATGGCATAACAAAAGGTCAGGCAGCAGGACTAAAAAAAAAAAAAAATCCCCTGAGAATTCACATCTTGTTTTCTAAGTACCAATCCCTACTGAAAGAATACACAATTCCTTGCAAAATAACTGATTCCAGGGCTGGAGCAGGGAGTATACATGATGAGCTGAAAATATATCAGAGAGCAGTGAAGTCAAGATCTAATGAAATCATGTGAAAATGATACAGGAACCAAACAAAAAGGACTCCTAATTTCTAGAAAGGCACAATTTCAACAAACAAGATTAGTCTACCCAGCAAGGATCTTATTCAGATTCGACGGAAAAATTAAAACCTTTACAGACAAACAAAAGCTAACAGAATTCAGCACCACCAAACCAACTTTACAACAAATGCTAAAGGAACTTCCCTAGGTGTGAAACACGAGAAGAAAAAAGACCTATAAAAACAAACCCAAAACAATTAAGAAAATGGTAATAAGAATATACATATTGATAATTACCTTAAATGTAAATGGATTAAATGCTCCAACCAAAAGACACAGACAGGCTGAATGGATACAAAAACAAGACCCGTATGTATGCTGTCTACAAGACACCCACTTCAGACCTAGGGACACATATAGACTGAAACTAAAGGGAGGGAAAAAGATATTCCATGCAAATGGAAATCAAAAGAAAGCTGGAGTAGCAATACTCATATCAGACAAAATAGATTTTAAAATGAAGACTGTTACAAGAGACAAGGAAGGACACTACATAATGGTCACAGGATCAATCCAAAAAGAATATATAAAAATTGTAAATACTTATGCACCCAACATAGGAGGACCTCAATACATAAGGCAAATGCTAACAACCATAAAAGGGGAAATCGACAGTAACACATTAACAGTGGGAGACTTTAACACCCCACTTACACCAATGGACAGATCATCCAGACAGAAAATTAATAAGGAGGGTTCCCATGGGGACTCGGCCTGAGGAACAGGTATGGGAGCTTTGAGACTAGGGTGGCGTGAAAGGTTGCATCCTTTGCTTTACAACAATCATTGGAGTGCTGTTTTCAATATGTCCACACAGGGATTCAAAAATAACAAAAATGCTTTTGAAAAATACTGTCGTAGGTTGACAGAGTGGTTTATAAATTATAGCATACAGGGAATCTGTGCTGAAGGGCCGTGCAAGGCCTCTGCACGAGGCACCCTGTGAGCAAGTGAAACTCGGCCTGGCTCCAGGTTTGTTCGGCCAGGTTAGGCAGCCTGGTTTCTGCAGCCAAGCGTCTTTCCCAGTGGTCTCTCTGTGCTTTCTTCTGGATACAAGCTGAGTGGATAAAAGGCTCTTGGTGCTCCAGCCAGGAGTCAGTGCTGTGCCTCCGAGGTGGGAGAACCAACTTCAGGACACTGGTCCACAAGAGACCTCCCAGCTCCACGTAATATCAAATGGCGAAAATCCCCCAGAGATGTCCATCTCAACACCAAGACCCAGCTTCACTCAACGACCAGCAAGCTACAGTGCTGGACAACCTTTGCCAAACAACTAGCAAGAGAGTAACACAACCCCACCCGTTAGCAGAGAGGCTGCCTAAAATCATAATAAGGCCACAGACACCCCAAAACACACCACCAGACGTACACCTGCCCAACAGAAAGACAAGATCCAGCCTCATCCACCAGAACACAGGCATTAGTCCTCTCCACCAGGAAGGCTACACAACCCACTGAACCAACTTTAGCAACTGGGGACAGACACCAAAAACAACGGGAACTACGAACCAGCTGCCTGCAAAATGGAGACCCCAAACACAGTAAGATAAGCAAAATGAGAAGACAGAAAAACACACAGCAGATGAAGGAGCAAGGTAAAAACCCACCAGACCTAACAAATGAAGAGGAAATAGGCAGTCTACCTGAAAAAGAATGCAGAATAATGATAGTAAAGATGATCCAAAATCTTGGAAATAGAGAAAGTACAAGAAACATTTAACAAGGACCTAGAAGAACTAAAGAGGAAACAAGCAACGATGAACAACACAATAAATGAAATGAAAAATTCTCTAGATGGGATCAATAGCAGAATAACTGAGTCAGAAGAACGGATAAGTGACCTGGAAGATAAAATAGTGGAAATAACTACTGCAGAGCAGAATAAAGAAAAAAGAATGAAAAGAATTGAGAACAGTCTCAGAGACCTCTGGGACAACATTAAATGCAACAACATTCGAATTATAGGGGTTCCAGAAGAAGAAGAGAAAAAGAAAGGGACTGACAAAATATTTGAAGAGATTATAGTTGAAAACTTCCCTAATATGGGAAAGGAAAGAGTTAATCAAGTCCAGGAAGCACAGAGAGCCCCATACAGGATAAATCCAAGGAGAAACACGCCAAGACACATATTTAATCAATATGTATTTAATCAAAAATTAAATACAAAGAAAACATATTAAAAACAGCAAAGGGAAAACAACAAATAACACACAAGGGAATCCCCATAAGGTTAACAACTGATCTTTCAGCAGAAACTCTGCAATCCAGAAGGTAGTGGCAGGACATATTTAAAGTGATGAAAGGGAACAACCTACAACCAAGATTACTGGACCCAGCAAGGATCTGATTCAGATTTGACAGAGAAATTTAAAACGTTACAGGCAAGCAAAAATTAAGAGAAATCAGCACCACCAAACCAGATTTAAAACAAATGCTAAAGGAACTTCTCTAGGCAGGAAACACAAGAGAAAGAAGAGACCTACAATAACAAATGCAAAACAATTAAGAAAATGATAATAGGAACATACATATTGATAATTTCCTTAAATGTAAATGGATTAAATGCTCCCACCAAAAGACACAGACTGGCTGAATGGATAAAAAACAAGACCCATATATATGCTGTCTACAAGAGACCCACTTCAGACCTAGGGACACATACAGACTGAAACTAAGGGGAGGGAAAAAGATATTCTGTGCAAAAGGAAATCAAAAGAAAGCTGGAGTAGCAATTCTCATATCAGACAAAATAGACTTTAAAATAAAGACTATTACAAGAGACAAAGAAGGACACTACATAATGATCAAGGGATCAATCCAAGAAGAAGATATAACAATTGTAAATATTTATGCACCCAACGTAGGAGCACCTCAAAATATAAGGCAAATACTAACAGCCATAAAAGGGGAAATCGACAGTAACACAATCATAGTAGGGGATTTTAACACCCCACTTTCACCAAAGGACAGTTCAACCAAAATGAATATAAATAAGGGAACACAAGCTTTAAATGATACATTAAACAACATGGACTTAATTGATATTTATAGGACATTCCATCCAAAAACAACAGAATACACATTTTTCTCAAGTGCTCATGGAATACTCTCCAGGATAGATCATATCTTGGGTCACAAATCAAGCCTTGGTAAATTTAAGAAAATTGAAATCATATCACGTATCTTTTCCAACCACAACGCAATGAGACTAGATATCAATTACAAGAAAAGATCTGTAAAAAATACAAACACAAGGAGGCTAAACAATACACTACTTAGTAAGGAGGTGATCACTGAAGAAACCAAAGAGGAAATCAAAAAATACCTAGAAACAAATAATAATGGAGACATGATGACCCAAAACCTATGGGATGCAGCAAAAGCAGTTCTAAGAGGGAAGTTAACAGCAATACAATCCTACCTTAAGAAACAGGAAACATTTCAAATAAACAACCTAACCTTCCACCTAAAGCAATTAGAGAAACAAGAGCAAAAAAAAAAAACCAAAGTTAGCAGAAGAAAGGAAATCATAAAGATCAGATCAGAAATAAATGAAAGAAACAAGAGCAAAGATCAATAAAACTAAAAGCTGGTTCTTTGAGAAGGTAAACAAAATTGATAAACCATTAGCCAGATTCATCAAGAAAAAAAAGGAGAAGACTCAAATCAATAGAATTAGAAATGAAAAAGGAGAAGTAACAACTGACACTGCAGAAATAAAAAGGATCAGGTGAGATTACTAGAAGCAACTCTATGCCAATAAAATGGTCAACCTGGAAGAAATGGACAAATTCTTAGAAATGCACAACCTGCCGAGACTGAACCAGGAAGAAATAGAAAATATGAACAGACCAATCACAAGCACTGAAATTGAAACTGTGATTAAAAATCTTCCAACAAACAAAAGCCCAGGACCAGATGGCTTCAGAGGCGAATTCTATCAAACATTTAGAGAAGAGCTAACACCTATCCTTCTCAAACTATTCCAAAATATAGCAGAGGGAGGAACACTGCCAAACTCATTCTATGAGGACACCATCACCCTGATACTAAAACCAGACAAAGATGTCACAAAGAAAGAAAAATACAGGCCAATATCACTGATGAACATAGATGCAAAAATCCTCAACAAAATACTAGCAGACAGAATCCAACAGCACATTAAAAGGATCATACACCATGATCAAGTGGGGTTTATTCCAGGAATGCAAGGATTCTTCAACATATGCAAATTAATCAATGTGATACACCATATTAACCAACTGAAGGAGAAAATGATATGATCATCTCAATAGATGCATAAAAAGCTTTCAACAAAATTCAACACCCATTTATGATAAAAACCCTGCAGAAAGTAGGCATAGAGGGAACTTTCCTCAACAGAATAAAGGCCATATATGACAAACCCACAACCAACATCGTCCTCAATGGTGAAAAACTGAAAGCATTTCCACTAAGATCAGGAACAAGACAAGGTTGCCCACTCTCACCTCTCTTATTCAACATAGTTTTGGAAGATTTAACCACAGCAATCAGAGAAGAAAAAGAAAGAAAAAGAATTCAAATCAGAAAAGAAGAAGTAAAGCTGTCACTGTTTGCAGATGACATGATACTATACGTAGAGTATCCTAAAGATGCTACCAGTAGCAGGATACAAAATTAATACACAGAAATCTCTGGCATTCCTATACACCAATGATGAAAAATCTGAAAGTGAAATTAAGAAAACACTCCCATTTACCACTGCAACAAAAAGAATAAAATATCTAGGAATAAACCTACCTAAGGAGACAAAAGACCTTTATGCAGAAAATTATAAGACATTGATGAAAGAAATTAAAGATGATACAAATAGATAGAGCGATATACCACGTTCTTGGATTGGAAGAATCAACATTGTGAAAATGACTCTACTACCCAAAGCAATTTACAGATTCAATGCAATCCCTGTCAAACTCCAACTGGCATTTTTCACAGAACTAGAACAAAAAATTTCACAATTTGTATGGAAACACAAAAGACCCCAAATAGCCAAAGCAAGCTTGAGAACGAAAAATGGAGCTGGAGGAATCAGGCTCCCTGACTTCTGACTATACTACAAAGCTACAGTAATCACGACAGTATGGTACTGGCACAAAAACAGAAATATAGATCAAGGGAACAGGATAGAAAGCCCAGAGATAAACTACCACACATATGGTCACCTTATCTTTGATAAAGGAGGCAAGAATATACAGTGGAGAAAAGACAGCCTCTTCAGAAAGTGGTGCTGGGAAAACTGGACAGGTACATGTAAAAGTATGAGATTAGAACACTCCCTAACACCATACACAAAAATAATCTAAAAATGAATTAAAGACCTAAATGCAAGGCCAGAAAGTATCAAACTCTTAGAGGAAAACATAGGCAGAACACCCTATGACATAAATCACAGCAAGATCCTTTTTGACCCACCTCCTAGAGAAATGGAAATAAAAACAAAAATAAACAAATGGGACCAATGAAACTTAAAAGCTTTTGCACAGCAAAGGAAACCATAAACAAGACCAACAGACAACCCTCAGAATGGGAGAAAATATTTGCAAATGAAGTAACTGACAAAGGATTAATCTCCAAAATTTACAAGCAGCTCATGCAGCTCAATAACTAAAAACTAAAGAACCCAATCCAAAAACGGGCAGAAGACCTAAATAGACATTTCTCCAAAGAAGATATACAGATTGGCAACACAGGAAAGGATGCTCAACATCAATAATCATTAGAGAAATGTAAATCAAAACTACAGTGAGGTATCACCTCACATCACTCAGAATGGCCATCATCAAAAATCTACAGACAATAAATGCTGGAGAGGGTGTGGAGAAAAGAGAACCCTCTTGCACTGTTGGTGGGAATGTAAATTGATACAGCCACTATGGAGAACAGTATGGAGGTTCCTTAAAAAACTAAAAATAGAACTACCATACGACCCAGCAATCCCACTACTGGGCATATACGCTGACAGAACCATAATTCAAAAAGAGACATGTACCACATTGTTCATTGCGGTTCTATTTATAATAGCCAGGACAGGGAAGCAACCTATGTGTCCACTGACAGATGAATGCCTAAAGAAGATGTGGCACATACATACAATGGAATATTACTCAGCCATAAAAAGAAACGAAATTGAGTTATTTGTAGTGAGGTGGATGGACCTAGAGACTGTCATACAGAGTGAAGTAAGTCAGAAAGAGAAAAACATATACCGTATGCTAACACATATATATGGAATCTAAAAAAACACAAAACAAAAACGGTCCTCAAATTCCTAGGCACAGGACAGGACAAACGACGCAGATGTAGAGAATGGATTTGAGGACACAGGGAGGGTGGAGGGTAAGCTGGGAGGAAGAAAGAGAGTGGCATGGACATACATACGCTACGAAATGTAAAATAGATAGCTAGCGGGAAGCAGCCGCATAGCACAGGGAGATTGGCTTGGTGCTTTGTGACCACCTAGAGGGGTTGGATAGGGAGGATGGGAGGTAGGAGGATAGGAGATAGGTAGGAGAGAAGGTAGAGGTAGGAGATATGGGGATATATGCATACGTATAGCTGACTCACTGTTATACAGCAGAAACTAATACACCATTGTAGAACAATTATACTCCAATAAAGATGTTAAAAAAATCCATATGCTAACACATATATAGAATCTAAAAAAAAAAGAAAAAAGGTTCTGAAGAACCTAAGGGCAAGACAGGAATATAGACGCAGATGTAGAGAATGGACTTGAGGACATGGGGAGAAGGGTAAGCTGGAACTAAGTGAGACAGTCGCATGGACATATATACACTACCAAATGTAAAATAGAGAGCTAGCGGGAAGCAGCCACATAGCACAGGGAGATCAACTCTGTGATTTGTGACCACCTAGAGGGGTGGGATATGGCGGGTGGGAGGGAGAAGCAAGTGGGAGGAGATATGGGGATATATGTATACGTATAGCTGATTCACTTTGTTATAAAGCAGAAAGTAACAGACCATTGTAAAGCAATTATACTCCAATAAAGGTGTTAAAAAAACATAACTGAGAAAATGACTATCCTACTCATAGTAATCTACAGATTCAGTGCAATCCCTTTCAAATTCCTAATAGCATTTTTCAAAGAACTATGTATGGAAACACAAAAGACACCGAATAGCCAAAGCAATTTTGCAAAAAAAAAACAGAGCCGGAGGAATCAGGATCACTGACTTCAGACTATACTACCAAGCTACAGTAATGAAGACAGTATGGTACTGACACAAAAAAAGAAATATAGATCAATGGAACAGGATAGAAAGCCCACAGATAAACCCACACACTTATGGTCACCTAATCTATGACAAAGGAGGTAGGAATACACAATGGAGAAAAGACAGCCTCTTCAACAAGTGGTGCTGGGAAAACTGGACAGCTACATGTAAAACAATGAAATTAGAAAACTCCCTAACATCTTACACAAAAATAAACTCAAAATGGATTAAAGACCTGAATGTAAGGTCAGACACTGTAAAACTCTTAGAGGAAAACATAGGCAAACACTGCTTGATGTAAAATGCAACAAAATCTTTTTTGACCCACCACCTAGAGTAATGAAAATAAAAACAAAAATAAACAAATGGGACCTAATTAAACTTAAAAGCTTTTGCACAGCAAGAGAAACCATAAATAAGACAAAAGGACAACCCTCACAATGGGAGAAAATATTTGCAAACAAAGCAACTTACAAAGGATTAATCTCCAAAATATACAAACAGCTCATGCAGCTAAATACCAAAAAAAACTCACAACCAAATCAAAAAATGGGCAGAAGACGTAAATAGACATTTCTGCAAAGACGACATACAGATGGTCAACAAACACATGAAAAGGTGCTCAACATCACTAAGTATTAGAGAAATGCAAATCAAAACTACACTGAGGTATCATCTCACACCAGTCAGAATGGCCATCATCAAAAAATATCTACAAACAATAAATGCTGGAGAGGGTGTGGAGAAAAGGGAACCATGCACTGTTGGTGGGAATGTAAATTTATATGGCCACTATGGAGAACAGTCTGGAGGTTCCTTAAAAAACTAAAAAATAGAACTAACATATGACCTAGCAATCCCACTACTGGGCATATACCCAGAGAAAAGCCATAACTCAATAAATACATGCACCCCAATATTCATTGCAGCACTATTTACAATAGCCAGGACATGGAAGCAACCTAAATGTCCATCAACAGAGGAATGGATAAAGAAGATGTGGTATGTATATACAATGGAATATTACTGAGCCATAAAAAGGAGTAAATTGGGTCACTTGTAGAGATATGGATGGACCTAGAGATTGTCATACAGAGTCAAGTAAGTCTGAAGGAGAAAAACAAATATCGTATATTAATGCATTTATGGGGAATCGAGAAAGATGGTATAGATGATCTTATTTGCAAAGGAGAAATAGAGACACAGATGTAGAGAACAAATATATTGACACCAAGGGGGGTGTGAGATGAACTGGGAGATTGGGATTGACATATATACAACTATTGATACTATGTATAAAATAGGTAACTAATGAGACCCTAATGTATAGCTCAGGGAACTCTACTCAATGCTCTGTGGTAACCTAAATGGGAAGGAAATCCAAAAGAGAGGGGATATATTATACATATAGCTGATTCACTTTGCTGTACAGTAGAAGCTAACACAACATTGTAAAGCAACTATACTACAATAAAAATTAAGTTAAGAAAATAAATAGGACTTCCCTGGTGGCGCAGCTGTTAAGAATCCACCTGACAGTGCAGGAGACATGGGTTCGATCCCTGGTCCAGAAAGATCCCACATGCTGCAGAGCAACTGAGGCTGTGTGCCATGACTACTGAGCCTGCTCTCTAGAGCCCGTGAATCACAACTGCTGAGCCCACGTGCCAAAACTACTGATACCTGCGTGCCTAGAGCCCATGCTCTGCAACAAGAGAAGCCAGTGCAATAAGAAGCCCATGCCCCAAAATGAAGAGTAGCCCCCGACTTGCCGCAACCAGAGAAAGCCCAAGTGCAGCAACGAAGACCCAACGTAGCCAAATAAATAAAAATATAATTAAAAAATAAAAATAAAAAATATTTAAAATAAATAAATAAAATAAAATAAAATGGCACAATTTGAGCATCAAAAAAAATCATAATGCTACAAATAATCAGTACTGGAAAGAGTGTGCAGAAAAGGGAACCCTCCTATACAGTTGGTGGGAATGTAAATTGGTGCAGCCACTATGGAAAACAGTACAGATATTCCTTAAAACACTAAAAATAGAACTATCCTATGATCCAGCAATCCCACTCCTGGGCATGTATCTGGAAAAGACAAAAACTCTAATTCAAAGAAATATATGCACGCCAATGCTTATATCAGCACTATTTACAATAGCCAAGACATGGAAGCAACCCAAGTGCCCATCAACAGACTACTGGCTTAAGAGATATGGTATTTCTATACAATGGAATACTACTCAGACTTAAAAAATGAAATATTGCCACCGGAACATGGATGGACCTAAAGAATATCACACTAAGTGAAGTAAGTCAGGCAGAGAAAGACAAATATCATATGATATCACTTACAGGTGGAATCTAAAAAATAATACAAATGAATCTATTTACAAAACAGAAACAGGGCTTCCCTGGTGGGAAGAATCCACCTGTCAATGCAGGGGACACAGGTTCGAGCCCTGGTCCGGGAAGATCCCACATGCCGCGGAGCAACTAAGCCCATGCACCACAACTACTGAGCCTGTGCTCTAGAGCCCGCAAGCCACAACTACTGAAGCCTGCGTGCCTAGAGCTCATGCTCCCCAACAAGAGAAGCCACCGCAATGAGAAACCCACGCACCGCAGAGAAGAGCAGCCCCCACTCGCCCAACTAAAGCCTGCACTCAGCAACAAAGATCCAACACAGCCAAAAATAAATAAAAATAAAAATAAATAAATTTAAAAAAACAGAAACAGACTCACAGACATAGAAAACAAACTATAATTACCACAGGGGAAAGAGGGGGGGAGGAGGGATAAATTAGGAGTATGGGATTAATAGATACACACTACTATATATAAAATAGATAAGTAACAAGGATTTACTGTATAGCACAGAGAACTATATTTAATATCTTGTAATAACCTATAATGGAAAATAATCTGAATAAAAATGTAACTGAATCACTTTGCTGTACATGAAACTAAAACAATATTGTAAACCAACCACAGTAAAAAACATTTTTTAATCACAATGGATACACATTAACTACATAAAAATCCATGAATTCCTAATGATATTAAACAATGAAGGTCTCTAGGAAACCAATTCTCTGAAAATTAATAAATGATAAAAAAGTATTTATCCTTTTGTTTTTTAACGTTAACTCATTTTTTAACTGAAGTATAGTTAACTTACAATATTCTGTTAGTTTCAAGTGTATGGCAAAGCGATTCATTTACACACACATATGTGAAAGTGTATATATATATATTACATAATTTTTCAGATTCTTTTCCATTATAGGTTTTTATAAGATATTGGGTATGGTTCCCTGTGCTATAGAGTAGGTCCTTGTTGTTTACCTATTTTATATATAGTAGTATGCATACATTAATCCCAAACTCCTAATTTATCTCTCCCTCCCCTCAACCCTGCTATCCCCTTTGATAACCATAAGTTAGTTTTCTATGTCTGTGAGTCTATTTCTGTTTGTAAATCTTGACTTTCTTTTCATGAAACACATTTCAGGATGAAAAAGATACCTGGTAAGGAAAAGGTCTCCTTTATAAAATAATCCCAGCTAACAAATGGAGAATGAGTGCTAGAATTAGACCACTACTTTCCAACCACTACTGAAATAATGAATTAGACAATTATCTTCAATGGCTGCTAAAATCAACAGGAGAAAGGGTGGTAGGAAATGCTACAATGGAGGTATCAGGCTGAGATCACCTGCAAACACAAATCAATCCCAGCATCAGTTAAAAAGATAAAATGACACATGATGAAATGCAAAAGAAAGTGTGTAACACTGCCTGAAATGATTCTTTCCCTTAAAAAATAATTAAATTGAATCTACGCAAGCCTCTAGCTCTAAATGCCAGTGAACAGGAAACATGGGGAGGGGAAAACACAATAAAAACCACCTCAAAGAAGCAATCATCTAAATCCATTTGTCAATCAGACAAATGATTTAGTTTCTCCAATAAATCAATGGTTTTTAAAATTGGGGGTGGGGAGGGGTGTATAGAGGATTTATAGGAAAGGGGACTCAAGAGAAAAACATCCAGTAGCAATAAATGGCCTTTGGACATATATTTTAAAAAGCTACTGTAAATAGACATTTTTAAGACAATCATGGAAATTTGAATATGGACTGAGCATTAGATAATATAAAGAATTATTATTAAACTTATTAGGTAAATATAATGGCCTAGTGGTTCCTTATATAACGCACCTATGAGTTAGGGATACAGAATGAGTTATTTATCTGTGCAATGACAGGATGGCTGGGATTGCTTTAATATGTCCCTGTGAAAAAAGTGGGTCAGGAGAAAAGATCAAACAAAATTGGCAAAATGGTATTACTTGTTGAAGCTTAGGAATAGAGTCATGCACAGTTTTTGGGTGTGTGTGTGTGTTTTACTATTTTCTACTTTAAATCTATCTGGGGGCTTCCCTGGTGGCGCGGTGGTTGAGAGTCCGCCTGCCGATGCAGGGGACGCGGGTTCGTGCCCCGGTCCGGGAAGATCCCACATGCCGTGGAGCGGCTGGGCCCGTGAGCCATGGCCACTGGGCCTGCGCGTGCGGAGCCTGTGCTCTGCAACGGGAGAGGCCACAGCAGTGAGAGGCCCGCGTACCGCAAAAAAAAAAAAAAAAAAAAAAGTTAAATCTATCTGAAAATTTCAATTAAAAAAAAAACACAAGCCAATGTGAAAGACTTCCAACTGGTTCCTTCCAAACTTGATAGTTTGAGCAATAGAAGAAATAATGAATGCAATGAATTGAAAAGTACTAAATATATAACAAGTTCAATAAAATATAGAAAATGATGACAATAAAATCTTAAGAAATATAAAAACATGTTAGGACACTGCATTGTCACCCCTGACCTCTCCCACACTCTCCATCTGCCAGCAATGGAGGGCGTGGGCCCCACGCTCCAGCGACATCCATTTTCAGAGCTAGTTGATTCGGCAGCCGTGTGGCTGACAAGGTCTTGGTGCTCTGGCCTGGGGTCAGGCCTAAGCCTCTGAGGTGGGAGAGCTGAGTTCAGGACATTGGACCACCAAAAACCTCCCGGCTGCATGTAATATCAATCAGCAAGAGCTCTCCCAGAGATCTCTGTCTCAAAGCTAAGACCCAGGTCCATCCAACAGCCAGCAAACTCCAGTGCTGGACGCCCCATGCCAAACAACTAGCAAGACAGGAACACAACCCCACCCATTAGCAGAGAGGGTGCCTAAAATCATACTAAGTTCACAGATACCCCAAAACACACCACCAGACGCAACACTGCCCACTAAAAAGACAAGATCCAGCCGCCCCCACAAGAACAAAGGCACTAGTCCCTTCCAACAGGAAGCCTACACAAGCCACTGAACCAACCTCACCCACCGCAGGCAGACACCAAAAACAACGGGAACTACGAACCTGCAGCCTGCAAAAAGGAGACCCCAAACACAGTAAGTAAAGTAAAATGAGAAGGCAGAAAAACACACAGCACATGAAGGAGCAAGGTAAAAACCCACCAGACCAAACAAATGAAGAGGAAATAGGCATTCTACCTGAAAAAGAATTCAAGTAATGATAGCAAAAATACTCCAAAATCTTGGAAATAGAAAATACAAGAAACGTTTAACAAGGACCTAGGAGAACTGAAGACTAAACAATGACGAACAACACAATAAGTGAAATTAAAAATTCTCTAGAAGGAATCAATAGCAGAATAACTGAGGCAGAAGAACGGATAAGTGACCTGGAAGATAAAATAGGGGAAATAACAATGGCAGAGCAGAATAAAGAAAAAAGATAACAATGTCAGAGCAGAATATAGAAAAAAGAATGAAAAGAATTGAGGACAGTCTCAGAGACCGCTGGGACAACATTAAATGCACCAACATTTGAATTATAGGGATCCCAGAAGAAGAAGAGAAAACGAAAGGGACTGAGAAAATATTTGAAGAGATTATAGTTGAAAACTTCCCTAATACGGGAAAGGAAATAGGCAATCAAGTCCAGGAAGCGCAAAGAGTCCCATACAGGATCAATTCAAGAGAAAAACGCCAAAACACATATTAATCAAACTATCAAAAATTAAATACTAAGAAAAAATATTCAAAGTAGCAAGGGAAAAGCAACAAATAACATACAAGGGAACACCCATAAAGTTAACAGCTGATATTACAGCAGAAACTCTGTAAGCCAGAAGGGACTGGCAGGACATATTTAAAGTGATGAAAGGGAAAAAACTACAACCAAGGTTACTCTCCCCAGCAAGGATCTCATTCAGATTCAAAGGATAAATTATAACCTTTACAGACAGGCAAAGGTTAAGAGATTTCAGCACCACCAAACCAGCTTTACAACAAATGCTAAAGGAACTTCTCTAAGCAGGAAACACAAGAGAAGAAAAATACATACAAAAACAAACGCAAAACAATGAAGAAAATGGTAATACGAACATACATATCAATAATTACCTTAAATGTGAATGGTTAAATGCTCCTGTCAAAAGACACAGACTGGCTGAATTGATACAAAAACAAGACCCGTATATATGCTGTCTACAAGCGACCCACTTCACACCTAGGGACACATACAGACTGAAACTAGGGGGAGGGTTAAAGATATTCCATGCAAATGGAAATCAAAAAAAAACTGGAGGAGCAATTCTTACATCAGACAAAATAGACTTTAAAATAAACATAACTAAAAGACAAACGAGGACACTACATAATGATCAAGGGATCAATCCAAAATGATGTAACACTTGTAAAATTTATACACCCAACATAGGAGTACCTCAATACATAAGGCAAATGCTAACAACCATGAACGGGGAAATCGACAGTAACACAATAATAGTAGGGGATTTAACACCCCACTTTCACCAATGGACAGATCATCCAAAATGAAAATAAATAAGGAAACACAAGCTTTAAATGACACAAGAAACAAGATGGATTTAGTTGATATTTATAGGACATTCAACCCAAAAACAAAAGAATACACATTCTTCTCAAGTGCTCATGGAACATTCTCCAGGATAGATCATATATTGGGTCACAAATCAAGCCTTGGTAAATTTAAGAAAATTAAAATCGTATCAGGTATCTTTTCTGACCACAACGCTATGAGACTAGATGCCAATTACAGGAAAGAATCTGTAAAAATTACAAACACATGTAGGCTAAACAATACACTACTAAATAACCAAGAGATCACTGAAGACATCAAAGAAAAAATCGAAAAATACCTAGAAACAAGTGACAATGAAAACGCGATGACCCAAACCTATGGGATGCAGCAAAAGCAGTTCTAAGAGGGAAGTTTCTACAAATAAAATCCTACCTCAAGAAACAAGAAACATCTGAAATAAACAACCTAACCTTACACCTAAAGCAATTAGAGAAAGAAGAACAAAAAAACCCCCAAAGTTCGCAGAAAGAAATCATAAAGATCAGATCAGACATAAATGAAAAAGAAATGAAGGAAATGATAGCAAAGATCAATAAAACTAAAAGCTGGTTCTTTAAGAAGATAAACAAAATTGATAAACCATTGGCCAGACTCATCAAGAAAAAAAGGCAGAAGACTCAAATCAATAGAATTAGAAATGAAAATGGAGAAGTAACATTGACATTGCAGAAATACAAAGGATCATGAAGATTACTACAAGCAACTATATGCCAATAAAATGGACAACCTGGAAGATATGGACAAATTCTTAGAAAAGCACAACTTTCTGAGACTGAACCAGGAAGAAGTAGAAAATATGAACAGACCAATCACAAGCACTGAAATTGAGAATGTGATTAAAAATCTTCCAACAAACAAAAGCCCAGGACCAGAGGGCTTCACAGGCGAATTCTATCACACATTTAGAGAAGAGCTAACACCTATAATTCCTCCAAAACATAGCAGAGGGAGGAACACTCCCAAACCAAACAAAGATGTCACAAAAAACAAAAACTACAGGCCAATATTACTGATGAACATAGATGCAAAAATCCTCAACAAAATACTAGCAAACAGAATCCAACAGCACATTAAAAGAATCACACACCATAATCAAGTGGGGTTTATCCCAGGAATGCAAGGATTCTTCAATATATACAAATCAATCAATGTGATACACCATATTAACCAACTGAAGGAGAAAAACCATATGATCATCTTAATAGATGAAAAAAAAGCTTTTGAGAAAATTCAACACCCATTTATTATAAAAAGCCCTCAGAAAGTAGGCATAAAGGGAACTTACCTCAACATAATAAAGTCCATATATTACAAACCCACAGCCAGCAACGTTCTCAATGGTGAAAAATTGAAACCATTTCCTCAAAGATCAGAAACAAGACAGGGTTGTACACACTCACTACTATAATCCAACATAGTTTTGGAACTTTTAGCCACAGCAATCAGAGAAGAAAAAGAAATAAAAGGAATCCAAATCAGAAAAGAAGAAGTAAAGCTGTCACTGTTTGCAGATGACATGATACTATACATAGAGAATCCTAAAGACGCTACCAGAAAACTGCTAGAGGTGAATTTGGTAAAGCAGCAGGATACAAGACTAATGCACAGAAACTCTTGCATATACACTAATGACGAAAAATCTGAAAGAGAAATTAAGGAAACACTCCCGTTTTCCACTGCAACAAAAAGAATAAAAAACCTAGGAATAAACCTACCTAAGGAGACAAAAGACCTCTATGCAGAAAACTATAAGACACTGGTGAAAGAAATTAAAGACGATACAAACAGATGGAGAGCTATACCATGTTTTTGGATTGGAAGAATCAACACTGTGAAACCGATTATACTACCCAAAGCAATCTATAGAATCAATGCAATCCCTATCAAACTACCAATGGCATTTTTCACAGAACTAGAACAAAAAATTTCACGATTAGTATGGAAACACAAAAGACCCCAAATAGCCAAAGCAAGCTTGAGAAAGAAAAACGGAGCTGGAGAAGTCAGCTCCCTGACTTCAGAGTACACTACAAAGCTACAGTAATCAAGACAGTATGGTACTGGCACAAAAACAGAAATATAGATCAATGGAACAGGATAGAAAGCCCAGAGATAAACCCACGCACATATGGTCACCTCATTTTTGATAAAGGAGGCAAGAATAAACCATGGAGAGAAGACAACCTCTTCAGTAAGTGGTGCTGGGAAAACTGAACAGCTACATGTGAAAGAATGAAATTAGAATACTCCCTAACACCATATACAAAAATAAACTCAAAATGGATTAAAGACCTAAATGTAAGGCCAGACACTATCAAACTCTTAGAGGAAAACACAGGCAGAACACTCTGTGACATAAATCACAGCAAGATCCTTTCTGACCCACCTCCTAGAGAAATGGAAATAAAAATAAACAAATGGGACCTAATGAAACTTAAAAGCTTTTGCACAGCAAAGGAAACCATAAACAAGAAGAAAAGACAACCCTCAGAATGGGAGCAAATATTTGCAAATGAAGCAACTGACAAAAGATTAATCTCCAAAATATACAAGCAGCTCATGCAGCTCAATATCAAAAAAACAAACAAACAAATCCAAAAATGGGTGGAAAACCTAAATAGACATTTCTCCAAAGAAGATATACAGATTGCCAACAAACACATGAAAGGATGCTCAACATCACTAATCATTAGAGAAATGCAAATCAAAACTCCAATGAGGTATCACCTCACACCAGTCAGAATGGCCATCATCAAAAAACCTACAAACAATAAATGCTGGAGAGGGTGTGGAGAAAAGGGAACCCTCTTGCAGTGTTGGTGGGAATGTAAATTGATACAGCCACTATGGAGAACAGTATGGAGGTTCCTTAAGAAACTAAAACTAGAACTACCATACGACCCAGCAATCCCACTACTGGACATGTACCCTAAGAGAACCATAATTCAAAAAGAGTCATGTACCACAATGTTCATTGCAGCTCTATTTACAATAGCCAGGACATGGAAGCAACCTAAGTGTCCATTGACATGTGAATGGATAAAGAAGATGTGGCACATATATACAGTGTAATATTACTCAGCCATAAAAAAACGAAATTGAGTTATTTGTAGTGAGGTGGATGGACGTAGAGTCTGTCATAGAGTGAAGTAAGTCAGAAAGAAAAAACAAATACCGTATGCTAACACATGTATATGGAATCTAAAAAAAAAAATGGTTCTCATGAACCTAGGGGCAGGACAGGAATAAAGACGCAGAAGTACAGAATGGACTTGATGACATGGGGAGGGGGAAGGGTAAGCTGGGACAAAATGAGAGAGCAGCAATGACATATATACACTACCAAATGTAAAATAGATAGATAGTAGGAAGCAGCTGCCTAGCACAGGGAGATCAGCTCGCTGTTTTGTGACTGCCTAGCATGGTGGGATAGGGAAGGTGGGAGATTCAAGCGGGAACGGATATGTGGATATATGTATACATATAGCTGATTCACTTTGTTATACAGCAGAAACACACACAACATTGTAAAGCAATTATACTCCAATAAAGATGTTAAAAAAAACACATTATGTTGGCTGATGGTTTTAAATACCAAGTATAAAATAGTTGTGGGGAAAAAATTAATTTGAAAATGGAGTAGGTAGGTATTAGATGATATTAGGAATTATTGTTATTTTTTCTTAGTGAGATAACGGCAATTAAATTATTTACAAAATGTTCCTATTATTAGGAGATGAACACTGAGATATTTATGGGAAAAGTGCCATATGTGCTCTTCAAACTGATCTATTAAAATGGTATCTCAATCATAATGCCAAGAAAGATTTTTGTGAAAATTGACAAGCTGATTCAACAATGTATATTGGAATTCAAAAGGCCAAGAATAGGGCTTCCCTGGTGGTGCAGTGGTTGAGAGTCCGTCTGCCGATGCAGGGGACACGGGTTCGTGCCCCGGCCCGGGAAGATCCCACATGCCGCGAGGCGGCTAGGCCCGTGAGCCATGGCCGCTGAGCCTGCGCGTCCGGAGCCTGTACTCTGCAACGGGAGAGGCCACAACAGTGAGAGGCCCACATACCGATAAAAAAAGAAAAGAATAACCAAAGCATTATTGAAGAAAAAGAGCTAAACTGTAGGACTTACTGACCATAAATAAGATACATTATAAAGTTACATTAATTATGACAGTGGTACTCATATAAGAATAGAGAAACCAAAATGAACAGAATCCAGAAACAAACCGTCATATATAACCTAACCTTTGATTTATGAAAAAGATGATGACACTATGGGAGGGAAAGGATGATCTTTTCGATAAGTGGTATTGGATTGACTGTACGTCTGTTTCAACAATAACAACAAAACAGTGGGCCTCTACCTATATCCATAACTCATACTGGCAACATACAATAAAATGAATATCAAATGAATTGGAAATATAAATGAGATTAAACAGTAACACCACATAGAAAAATATCTTCATGACCTTGGGAAAGGCAAAGATTTCTTAACCAGGACAAACAAGCACTACTCATGAAGGGGAAAAATTATAAATTGAACAATATTAAAATTGAGATACAGGCATATCTTGTATTAGTACGCTTCACAGATATTGCGTTTTTTACAAATTAAAGGTTTGTGGCAACCCTGTGTTGTCAGATGATGGTTAACTTTTTTTAGTAATAAAGTATCTTTTAATTAAGGTATGTACATTGTTTTTTAGACAATGCTATTGCACACTTACTATACTACAGCATAGTGTAAAATTAACTTTTATATGTACTTGGGAACCAAAAATTTCATAAGACTTGCTTTACTGTGATATTCACTTTATTGCAATGGTCTAGAACCAAACCAAGGTGTGCCTTATTCAGTTCATCAAAAGACACCATTAAGAGACTGAAAATGCAAGCAACTGAGATTTGCAAATAAATAGATCTAACAAGTATTCACATCCTTAATATAGAAAGATCTCCTACAAATCAATAAGAAAAGGATAGTCAAAGAGAAAAAGTGGTCAAAAGACTTGAACAGGCACCTCAAAAAAAGATACCCAGGCCAACAAACATGAAAAGACACACATTTATCACCAGAGATATGCAAATTAAAACCACAACGAGGTACCATTAATAACCACTAGAATGGCTACTTTTTTTTTTCCTTAGAAAGACAACACAATGACAAGTGTTGGCAATATTCTAGAGCAAATGGAACTCTTAAAATTTTCTATTAGGAGTTTTTTAGTACAACCAATTTGGAAAACCAATTGGCAGTATCTACTAAAGCTAATCTTATCCATAACCTGTGATTCATCAATTCTACTATTAGGTGTATGCTCAACAGAAAGCTGTGCATATAATCACCAAAAGACATGTTCTAGAATGTTTACAGTACTATTTGCAGGCCAAAGATGTAAAAAACCAAAATGCCCATCAGTTGCGGTATATTCACACAATGGAATACACAGCAATAAGAATGAAGGAATTACTACTACGTCCAATAACTTGGATCAATCTCAAAAACAAAATCTTAAGCCAAATAAGTCAAACACCAAAAAATACATACTATACTATTATTTTTTATAGAGTCCAAAAATAGGCAAAATTATTATACAGTGATAGAAGCCAAGATGTGATTAATTTGGAGTTCAGTTTGTGACTGGTAGGGAATACATTCAAGGGATTTCAAATACTGATCATTTTCTATTTTTTTTTACTGAAGTATAGTTGACTTACAATATTATACTAGTTTCAGGTGTACAGCACAGTGACAATATTTTTATAGATTATACTGCATTAAAATTATTACAAGATTATGGCTATAATTCCCTGTGCTATACAACATATCCTCCTTGCTTATCTATTTTATACATAGTAGTTTGTATCTGTTAATCCCATACCTGTAATTTGCCCCTCTCCCTTCTGGTAACCACTAGTTTGTTTTCTATATCTCTAAGTCTGTTTCTGTTTGGCTATATACATTCATTTGTATTATTTTTTAGATTCCACATATAAGTGATACCATAATGTATTCATCTTTCTGTCTCACTTATTTTACTAAGCATAATATTCTCCAGGTCCATACACATTGCTGTAAATGGCAGGATTTCATTCTTTTTTATGGCTGAGTAATATTCCATTGTATATATACACCACATCTTTATCCATTCATCTGTTGATGAATACTTGAGTTGCTTCCATATCCTGGCTATTATAATTAGTGGTGCTATGGACACTGGGGTGCATGCATCTTTTCGAACTAGTGTTTTCATTTTTTCTGGATATATACCCAGGGGTGGAATTGATAGATCATATGGTAGGTTACACAGGGGTGAAAATGCTTTGAGCTGTACACTTATATGTGCACCTTTCTGCATGTATTTAAGTTTACTTAAAAATAATGCCTACAAATCTCAAATGGTTCAGCCAAAATAGATCAAAAAATAGATAAAACATTATACTTCAATTTTTAAAAATTGGATGGATGAATAGTGAGCAAGTCAGTGAATAAGTGAGCTAATATGGCAAAAGTTAACAACTGTTGAATCTAGGTTCAGAGTATAAAAGTATTAATTGTACTCTTCTTTCAACTTATGCTTGTTTAAATATTTTATTAAAAAATATTCAAGTAAAAAGAGTAATCACACCTCTCAGTTCTTAATATTTATAACTAGGAAGTAAATCAAGCACCTGATATAATCTGACTTGTGAAAGGAAACTTACAAAATGAAATTTTTATACCCAGACTATTTCTAATAAAATAAAATATTCTGTGTATTTTCTATTTCTCATTAATGAAAAGAGACAGAGAAAGAGAGGACCAGGCCAGGACTGAGTGTCTGACAGACTTTAACTCCATTAACTCCACTACCAAGTTACTATCCACCTGAGTCCTGGTTTTATTAGTTAGCAAGTTACTAACTTGGTTTTATTAGTTAGCAAGTTACTATCCACCTGAGTCTTGGTTTTATCATCAGGAAAATGACAATGATGATACTGACTTTAGAGAGTGGTTTTGAACATTAATTAGGGAGCCACTAAATTCATTTCAATTTACCATACCAAACATTTATGGGCAACATATTATGAACACGCAGTGATAAGAGCAGTGAGAGAGGAAAGCAAGTATGCTGTAGGACAGCACACAATGCACCACAAATAAACAGATTGAGGAAGAGGTGAGGATAGAGACAGAGATACGTCTTCCTAGAGGGGCTGGTAACTGACAATCCACTTAAATGGTAGCAAGAAGCTAGCCAAGCAGAAGAGAATATGGGGAATTTACACAGACAGATTAGATCATCTGAGTATGCAGAGTGGTTCATTAATGCTATGCAGTAAAGTGACCACAAGCAGAAGGGAGGAGAGGGAATGTTGGAAGCAGAGTGACCAACAAATGCAGAGACACTGTCATAGATATACCCTATTTTTCCACTAATAACTGTATAGTTTGTGCTCTCTCTTCCTTTAGGTTTCTGCTCAAATGTCACGATACCAGGGAGGCCTTCCTGACCATCCTATCTAACATAGTACAGCCTCCCCATCACAATCTATTACATATTTCTTATATATTCACTTATTGTCTCTCGAGTAGTTTAAAGGACTTTGTTCTTGTTTTTATTTTCCACTGTTGTATCCTCAATGCTTAAAACACTGTCTGACGTATAAAAGCTATTCAATAAAAAAACTCTTGAATGAATGGATGGATGGATGCACACCCAGTGGGTTAAAGCCAGTGTGATATTTAAGTGCTGTTAAATTATGATTTGAATAGATAATAAATAGACATCAGGAATACCCTTTGAAAAAGTTCCTAAGTGTTTTGGTGTCATGAAACCTCAGTCTCCTCGTTAAAGAACTGAAAATTATACCTGGCCTAGAAAAAAGAATCATCTCTTATTTTGGCAAGCCTAACACATTAGCTACAGGAGGAAGAGGGAATAAGTTGCTTGTTCAAAGAGATCTCTGGTTAAATTCCTCTTTAGAGCCTGAAAAATCCCTGACACTCATTATAAATTTAATGATCATTTCCTCTCCCTTGGGTAAAGAACTGAAATAAAAAATTGTGATAATTAATGAATATTCTTGCAAGACAAATTACACATAATAAATGGAGCAGAAAAATACATTTCACATTGCAACAAATGAAAAAAAAAGACAAAGTTCATATTGCACCAAATAGATAATACATGCGAAGCTCCTAGAAAAAAATCTTTGCCTGAAAATTCTGCCAACTTGCTCTTCAATGTTGCTACTGGACACCAGAAAAAGATTTACATAATAAACCGAACTCACATGAAACGATAAATTTGTGATTGGATGTCATATCTGTCAACCATTTCTGCTCTGTGAGAAATTCTAAAGGGGATGGGAAAGCTTCCAGCCTCTAAAGCTGACACCAAATTATAGGCAAAATCCACTATGTTTGCCACTCTAAAAATTTGGGGATTCAATTGTATACCAAAATTTTTTTAAGTGTCATGAGTGGAGGGCTGAAACCAGTGCAATACCTGATATGTGATTTCGTTTTGGGTAAAAAATAAATACATAAAAGGACATAATTTGAACAAGTTCCTATGTCTCTGAGAGCTCTAAAATTTCTGCTCCTTTTCTTATTTTTAAAAAGAACAAAAGCCAGCCTTGCCCTTGAAATTGAAGTCACATCTAATTTCAGAAAGTATATAATTCACCGGCCTCTGCAGGAGTGGGACCGAAGAGATCAGAAGTCTCCAGGGGGAGTAAAATACTGGGGTCGAAAGTAAAAAGAAGGAAGAATGTAGGTTCAGAGTGGGGGAAGGAGGTAGCAAAAGTTCTGAGGCTAAGAGGGGAGCGGGGTGGAAGGCGGGAGTAAGAGGTAGGAAGGAAATCGGTGGTAGAGGGAATGACCAAACTCAGAAAGACTGGTTAGAGGATTCGGGATAAAGAGGAGAAGTGAAGAATAATCAGGGATAAAAGGACCACGAGAGTCAGAAGGCGGAAGGGGATGACGGCCAGCCATCTCCCGAGGCGTAAGAGAGAGAAGAGAGTGAGCGATCGGAACCACAAGCGTCAGAAACATCCTTCAGTGTACCCTGGGGATGAATTCTTTCCACCTCATGTTGAAGCAAGGAGGAAACCGTCCCTGAGGTGTCTGCGGACTCACTTGTGAAAATTACCAGTCCCTTTCTTTACACTCACCTTGATGAAGAACGCCGCGACGCGACGATGGCGTGACCGGAAGTGCTATTTTCTTTTGTTTGGAGGAAGCTTTAGCCGGGACCACCACACCCTTCCCCCGCCTTCACTCCAGACAACTTCCTGTGCCTCTCTAGCAAGCTCTTGAAATACTGTATCTCAGTGGCTTTCTCACCAGATGGGAACCCGGATAGTGACGTAAGATGTCTGGAAGAGGGAATCAGTAACTTTTTACAAATCCTAGCCCTAGTCATCCCAGGTACTACAGCATCTCCGCCAAACTCTACGTATCCAATTTGTCACCTCGCCTTCCTGATGCAGACTTTCAAATACCTCCCTTACCTTTAGTCCCTTAACTCTCGGATGTCTACAGTTACGTATTTACGATACTGATTTACTGCTTCCTGGCATTAAAAAAATAATAATAAATTCATGTTTATTAGTGGCATACTTCGATTTCAAGATTTTTAAAACTTCTTAATCTGAATCATTTTTGTCTTGGAATGGTATCCAGAGAGTTACGTGCCATACTCAAATTTCCAAATAAATAAAAGTGAACTCATTTAGAAAGCGTTCTTGTATACTCCCCCCGAAAATGAAGACAATGATAATTTGACAAAAAGTTTCAATAATAAGAATAATCCTTACTCTGGTTAAAAGTTCAATATTGAGTTAACTATTGTCATTACCTCCAGAAAGCTCTTCTGGGCCCAAAATCTGTACCCCAGGCCTCCTCTTTTGTGGTTATTTTCAATAAATCCACAAATGTACCAAACACTATTCTATACCCAGAGGCATTGCACTAGAACCCCACAACATAGGGAGGGGCTAAAGGCGACATTTAAACACATAAGAGTATAGCATAAAATAGGTGATTATAAATGTTTGTCGAATGAGTAAACGACCAAAATGTGGTCAAGGCAATGACAGGGGCTGACACAAGGTCCTTACTTTTGCTAGTATTTGTATAGTTCATTTCAACATTTGACTCATATTTTGTCATTCACCCAACAGATTTTGAACAACCACTCAGTGTAAGGTTCTGCTCCTGATATTGTCCATATAAAGAAGAATAAGACATAGTCCTGGATTTCAAGACCCTCCAACCAGTAGGGGAAATGAACACATAAACAACTAGCAGCACTATAATGTGACAATAATAATCGGTAAAGAGAAGACAGTGTTGCAACTATGGCTATCCAATTGACTGGTGAATACTAAAAACCTAAAACAGACCTTATCTCCTAGAAGGTGCTCAATAAAGGCTGGTTTAATGTTGAATAAGTGATTGAATGGATGAATGAAAAGGAAGAATGACAGTGGATTTGAAGTGTGGTGTGAAAGAAGCAGTGATGAGAGGTGAAGCCTGGATGTAAGAAGAGGCCAGACGAAGAAGGACCTTGCATGCCATGTTACAGAGTTTGAGCTTATTATGAAGAAAACAGAAAGCCAAAAATGAATTTTAAGCAAGAAAGCATCTAGTCAAGATGGTTTTCTGGGGACTCTAGTCTGCCATCTTCTCCTTCTGCTGGCTTTCCACATAAAGTCTCTATCTCTTGCCTCAACAACAACAAAAAGCATCTAGTAATGTCTTAAACCAAAATATAGAAAATGGGTTGTACCAGTGCAACCTGGAGGCAGAGAGGTTGGTTTAGAGGCTATTGTGGTAATCAATGACCAAATACAGAAAATGAGGGGTTTATGCTATTAAGAATTAATTGTATTTGGGACTGAGCTGGAAAAAAATAGTCAGTGGATTTTCAGAAATCCAGAAGCAGTGAAACCTGAGCATTTTCCTTGATGCCCTCCACAATCAAAATTTTGATTATTTCATGCAACAAATATTTATTGAGCAGATTAATATGCACCAGGCCCTGAGGATAGAACCATGGCCAAAATGGACAAAAATTTCTGCCCTCACAGAACTTACATTCTTGTTTCATGGCTAATAAAATATTTAAGAAAACACATGTTAAGTGGTGACAAGCGCTACATAGAAATAAACCAGGTAAATGGGATAGCAATGTACTATGGGGGTTACACTATGTGGGGGACGGGAAGAGGGTTGCCATTATAGAAGAGCTCACTGAACATTTATAAACTTTATTCACTTCTCTCAGTAACCAGGATCACTATCTTAGTTCAGACCTTCTATATTACTCCCCAAATGCCAACTATGGTATACAAAAGCCTTGGTTGTCTAACTCTGTCTCTTTCTCTCATCCCATCTCTCATCACTCAACCTCTCCCACCCTAAATCCAAGTCTTACACAACTGTTTATAATTTGGAAAGTGCACCAAGATCTCAAATCTCTGTGCATTCACACTCCGCTAACTCATATTCATCTTTCAAAGGTCAGCTCACATTTTATCTCTCATGAAACCTTGCTGATGTTTCATTTCACTCCTTAACCAAAACCAGACAACTGCTCCCCTTGTCTGCCATGTTTAGTATTCTTAGCACTTTCTTTCATTCACTCAACAAACATTTGTTGGTCAACTTCTGTGTAATTGTCACTGTTCAAGGCAGTAGAGATACATGCATAAATAAAAGAGTGAAAAAAATCCCTGCACTTTTGTAACTTACATCTTAGTTAGGAAGACAAGCAATAAACAAAATAACATAAATATGGACCTTATAAAACAGTAGTTCTCAACTCTGGGTGCCCATTAGAATCACTAGGAGAGCTTTTGTCTTTCTTCTTTTTTTAAATACCAATGCCTGATCCCCATCCCAGCCAAAATTAATCTAAAGCTTAGGAGTGAGGTCAGGCATTTACATATATTTTTAAACCTCCTTTAAAGCTCCTTTCTGATGCACAGAGAAGATTGAAAATTACTGCACTACAGGCTATGGAAAATGATACCAGAAGGACAGTCTGAAAAGCTAAGGAATTAAGAGCAAATAAAATGATAAACATGTATGTCAATCTAAAAAAACATGGTGTGTATAAAAACATAATAATCATACTGATTGCTGGGGTTGAAAAAATGGTGATTCAAAGATTCTGAACAAAAATATCATACAACTCAGGAGGAGATGGACATCAGAATTCATTTGTTTGGGAGAGAGGTTAATATATTTTTAAAGTTCAGACATTGTTAAGTTAAATAATTATAAGAAATATTCAAAAGTTACCGCTAAAATAACAGATTCACAGTGAGAGTAAAAAGTAGAATAAGGAAAAATGCATACATTTAAACCTGTAGAGGGATTAAATGGAATAGGATAAAAAATTTCAATAAATTTTTAAAAAGGAAACACATGCCTATATGAACAGAAAGACATGGATTGATGGATAGGGTAGTTGATGAGAGGCAGAGGAGGATTGCATAGCCCAAGGAAATTTATTAATAATTATCCTGGTTGAGAGATGGTTCAGATCCCATAACCCCCAAAAGTCCCTACGATATCCTGTTTTAGTCACACAGTCTTCCCTATCCCTAATGTTCTCTTTCAATCTAGTTTCTTCTTTTCTAAAATGTCACATAAATGGAAGCATAGAATATGTAACCTTTTGAGCCAGGCTTCTTTTACCTAGGATAACACCTTTGAGATTCATCCAAGTTGATGCATATATCAACCATTCATTAGTCTTTATTTATGACGTGTATTTCATCATATGGATGTGTTGCAAATTGTTTATCAATTCACCAGTTGAAAAACATTTGGGTGGTTTCCACTTTTGAAGATGATGAATTAAGCAGCTATAGCATTCATATGCAGTCTTCTGTGTGAACATCAATTTTAATTTCTCAAAAGAAATGCCTAGAAATAGGACTGCTCATAAATGGTTATGATGTGTAGATGTTTAACTTTATAAGAAACTGCAAAAATGTTTTCCAAACTGACTATACCATTTTGTGTTCCCACCATCAATGTGTGAGAATTATAGTTGCTCTACATCCTTGCCAGCACTTGGTATTCTTTACACTACTTTTATGTTAGCCTTCTAATAGATATGTAGTAGAATCTCTTTGTGATTTTAGTATGCACACAATTTGTTAAAAGGACAATTATTTCTCCATTGAATCTGTACCTTTGTTAAAAAAATCAATTCACCATATTTGTATTGGTCTATTTCTGAATGCTCTATTCTTTTCCACTGATCTATGTGTTACCCCTTCACCAATACCATGCTATCCCGATAACTGTAGTTTTAAAGTAAATCTTAATCTCAAGTAGTGTATGATTCCTCCAAATATATTCTTCTTTTTCAAAGTTGGTTTGGTGATTCTAATTCCTTTGACTTTCCCTATAAATTAAGGAATCAGGTTTCCTATAACAACCAAAAATCCTGTTGTGATTTGACTGAAATTGTGTTAAATCTATAAATTAACTTGAGATAATTGTCATCTTTTTTAACATCTTTATTGGAGTATAATTGCTTTAAAATGGTGTGTTAGTTTCTGCTTTATAACAAAGTGAATCAGTTATACATATACATATGTTCCCATAGCTCTTCGCTCTTGCGTCTCCCTCCCTCCCACCCTCCCTATCCCACCCCTCTAGGTGATCACAAACCACCTAGCTGATCTCCCTGTGCTATGCGGCTACTTCCCACTAGCTATCTATTTTACATTTGGTAGTGTATATATGTCCATGCCACTCTCTCATTTTGTCACAGCTTACCCTTCCCCCTCCACATATCCTCAAGTCCGTGCTCTAGTAGGTCTGTGTCTTTATTCCCGTCTTACCCCTAGGTTCTTCATGACCGTTTTTGTTTTTTTCTTAGATTCCATATATATGTGTTAGCATATGGTATTTGTTTTTCTCTTTCTGACTTACTTCACTCTGTATGACAGATTCTAGGTCCATCCACCTCACTACAAATAACTCACTTTCATTCTGTTTTATGGCTGAGTAATATTCCATTGTATATATGTGCCACATCTTCTTTATCCATTCATCCAATGATGGACACTTAGGTTGCTTCCATCTCCTGGCTATTGTAAATAGAGCTGCAATGAACATTTTGGTACATGACTCTTTTTGAATTATGGTTTTCTCAGGGTATATGCCCAGTAGTGGGATTGCTGGGTCATATGGTAGTTCTATTTGTAGTTTTTTAAGGAACCTCCATACTGTTCTCCATAGTGGCTGTATCAATTTACATTCCCACCAACAGTGCAAGAGTGTTCCCTTTTCTCTTGTAAAGAGGACTCTACAAATCCATGAGCACTAGATCTGTCTCCATTTCTTTAGATCTTCGTAGTTTCCTTTAATCAGTGCCCTACAGTTTTCAATATGTAGATCCTGTTTGTTTCGTTGTTGTTGTTGTTAAATTCACACCTAATTGCTTCCCTTTTTGAGCTATCATAAATTGTATTGTTTCTCCTATTTTGTTTAAATGTTGGAGTTAGTATAATTTTTAAAAATTTCATTACTAGTATTTAGATATATGATTGATTTTGTGTGTTGACTGATATCCTGAGTTTTTGTTAAACTCACTTGATACTTCTAGGGTTTTCTTTTTTTAAGAAAACATCTTTATTGGAGTATAATTGCTTTACAATGGTGTGTTAGTTTCTGCTTTATAACAAAGTGAATCAGTTACACATATACATATATCCCCATATCTCTTCCCTCTTGCGTCTCCCTCCCACTAGATTGCTTATGAATTTTTTTCTAGACAATTATGTCTGCAAATAGGAAACTTTTTTTCCCCTTTCCAATTAGTGTAAATTTTATTTATTTTTCGTGCTTAATTGCACTGTTTAGGACTTCTAATACAATGTTGAATAGAAGAGGTAAGAATAGTTTCTTTGTCTTGTTCCAGAAATTAAGGGGAAAGCATTCAGCTTTTCACTATTAGGTATAAAAGCTGGAGTGGCTACAATAATATTAGAAAAAATAGACTTTAAAACAAAAATGTTTATTATAAATAAAGGAAAAACTTTATAAGGGTAAAAGAGTATATCTGCCTGTAAGATATTAAATTTGTAAATATATATACATCCCAAAACAGAGCTTCAAATGAAAGAAGCAGAAAGTTGCAGAATTGAAGAGAGTTATGGAGAATTCAACAATAATAGTTGGAAACTTTCACAGTCTATTTTCAGAAATGTTTAGAACAATAAAGCAGAAGATCAACAAGGAACTAGAAGACCTGAACAGCACTATAAAGAAACTAGACTTAATAGACATCTATAGAATGCTCCACCTAAAATAGGCAGACTACATATTCTTGTCCAGTACACGTGGAACGTTCTCCAGGTTAGACAATATACTAGGCCATAAAACAACAAATTGAAAATCAACAAAACAAAAAAATCAATTCTCTGAAAAGAGCAACAAAATTCATAACTCTTTATCTAGAATGACCAAAAGAAAAAAGGCAGAAGACTCAAATTACTAAAATGAGGAATGAGAGAGTGAGTGTTACTACTGGCATTAAAGAAACAAGAAAGAATATAAGAGAATGCTATGAGCAACTGTTCCCAATAAATTAGAATACTTTGATTCTTTCTAGGAATTTGTCCATTTCATCTAACTACTGAAACTAACTCAAGAAGTGGAGAATCAAAATACACCTATAACAACTATAGAGATTGAATTTGTAATTTATAAAACTTCCTACAAGAAAAGTCCAGGTCCAGACACACTGATAAATTCTACCAAACTTTTAAATGATTAATTAAAATCAATACCAATTCTTTACAAATTGTTACAGAAAATAGAAGAAAAGAAATATTTCCCAAATTCTACAAGGCCAGTATTTTCCTATTAACAAAAGCAGACAAAGGCATGACAAGAAAGGAAAACTACAGACCTCTATGCAAAAGTCCTCAAAAAAATACTACCAAACCAAACCTACCAGCATATACAAGGGATCATATTATGACTAAGTAGAATATATCCTATAAATGCAAAGTTAGTATAAAATCTGAAAATCTTTTAAAGTAAGTCACCATATCAATAGAATAAAGGACAAAAACCACAAATCATCTGAACAGACACAGAAAGAGCATTTGACAAAATCCAATACCCCTTCATGATTAAAAAAATAAAGCCAAATTAGAAATAGAGTGGAACTTCCTCAACCTTATAAAGGTCTTCTATGAAAAATGCACAGCTATTATCATATTTAATAATTAAAGATTGAATGCTTTCTCTGTAAGATAAATGATAAGGCAAGGATATACACTTTCATCACTTCTATTCAACATTGTACTAGAGCATTGTACTAGAGGTTCTAGAGAGGGCAGTTATGCAACAAGATTAAAAAAAAAGAAATCTTGATTGAAAAGAAGTAAACTATCTCTATTTGCAGAAGACGTGATCTCGTTTATAGAAAATCCTAAGCATCTCCAAAAGAAAACCTATTAGAACTAATAAATGGGTTTAGCATGTTTGTAAAGTACAAGATCAATATATGAAACTCAGTTATATTTTTATACATTAACATTGAACAATCCAAAAATGAAATCAAGGAAATAATTCCACTTACCATAGAATCAGAAAACATAATTAGGAATAAATTTAATAAAAGAAATTTAAAAATTATACTCTTAGGCTACAAAACATTATTAAAAGTAATTCAAGAAGACTTAAATAAATGGAAAGAAATCCCAAGTTCATGAATCAGAAAACTTAGTACTGTTCAGATGGCAATACTCTCCAAGTTGATCTACAGATTCAGTGGAATCCCTTATCAAATCCTACATATATTATTTTTGCAGAAATTGACAAGGTAGCCCTAAAATTCATATGGAAATTCATGGGGCTCACAATGGCTAAAACAGTCTTTAAAATAAATTCAAAATTGAAGGACACAGAATCCCTGATCTTAAAATTTTCTACAAACCTAGAGCAGTCAAGACATTGTGGTATTGGCATAAAAATAGACATATAGATAAATGGAATGAAGTGGAAAGTCCAGAAATTAACTCTTGCAATTAGTCTATTGATTTTCATCAACCATAGACCAAGAGTGACAAGAATTCATAGTGACAGAGTAGTATTTTCAGTGGTCCTCAGCAACTGAATAGCCACATACAAAATAATGAATTTGGACCCCTACCTCATACTATACAAAAAAGTTAACAGAAGAAGGAGAAGGAGAAGGAGAGGAAGAGGGAAAAGAGGAAGAAGAAGAAGAAGAAGAAGAAGAAGAAGAAGAAGAAGAAGAAGAAGAAGAAGAAGGAGAAGGAGAAGGAGAAGGAGAAGGAGAAGGAGAAGGAGAAGGAGGTGAAGGAGAAGGAGGAGGAGGAGGAGAAGGGTAGGTGTGAGAAGATTCTGAGGTAATTCTTATGATAAGCAAGGTAAGAAAACCGGGAGGGCAAAAGAAACCTCCCTGGGTTCTCTCAAAGTCATTTAGGTGCAATTTGGCAAAGACTGAAGTTTCTGAAGACTAGGTGGGAGCAGAATCAAAGAAATATTCCTTTATTATTTATTTAAGTTTTTTTGACTGTTGAAGTCTGGGAAACATGAAAAATTGGTAATTGGCAGATGAAAAAATATCATAAACTCAGGAAAGAATACCACGGATTTAAAAATAAAGTTTTTGACTTGCTATCTAGACAGGAAAGATGAAAAAGAGGAGGTAAGCCACTACTTTTTCCACAGCATCATGCTACTTTTCTTGATTGGAGTCATGGTTGTAATTCTATTAGCAACGCTCACTTTTACTAGCATCTATTGATAGGCTACTATGTGAATGATAAATAACTGGTAATGGTGAGATTGGGTGGGTTTTGGTGTCAAACTGGGAAAATATGAATACTCAGGCTCAGTATCATTTGACAAAAAGTGTTGGCAAGGATGTGAAGAAAAGGGAACGCTTGTTCACTGTTGATGGGAATGTAAATTGGTGCAGGCACAATAAAAAACAGTATGGAGGATCTTTAGAAAACTGAAAATAAAACTACCTTATGATCCAGCAATTCCACTTCTGGGAATTTATCCAAAGAAAACTAAAATACTAATTAGAAAAGATATAAGCATCCCCATGTTCATTGCAGCATTATTTACAATAGCCAAGATATGCAAGAAAACTGAGTGTCTATCAATGGAAGAATAGATAAAGAGATGGGTATATACATATACATATATATATATATATATATATATATATATATGAAATGGACTACTAGTCAGCCATAAAAAAGAAGGAAATCTTGCCATTTGTGACAACATGGATGGAAACCTTGGGGGTACTATGCTAAGTAAAATAAGTCACAGACAAGTATCTGATGACCTCACTTATATGTGGAATTAAAAACAAAACAAAACAAAGAAACAAAAAAACCAAGCTCATAGATACAGAAAACAGACTGGTGGTTGCCTGAGGCAGGGGGTAGGGGGTGGGCAAAATCAGTGAAGGGAGTCAAAAGGTACAAACTTTCAGCTATAAAATAAATAAGTCATGGGAATGTAATGTACAGATGGTCACTATAGTTAGTTAATAATACTGGATTGTATATTTGAAAGTTGCTAAGAGAGTAAATCTTAAAAGTCCTTATCATAAAAAAATTGTTTTTGGAACTATGTGTGGTGACAAATGTTAACTAGGCTTATTGTGGTGATCATTTTGTAATACATACAAATATCAAATCATTATGTTGTACACCTGAAACTAATATAATGTTATATGTCAATTATACCTCAATTTTATTTTTTTTCAAAGTTTAGATTTCCATCTGTTTTCCACTACGTTGGCTGATCAAAAAATATACTGCATTTTCTTATTTTTATTATTTCATTTCCCACCTAGAACTGTCATATCTTTGAATGTAAATGATTTATCTGTACTTTTTATTTATGTTGATCCACGTGTTCTTTAAGAAAATCTTTATAGTATTTAATATTGTCAGTTAACACTTTAATACTCATATCTTGTTTGACATTTGACATTTGAAGGTTTTGTATACCCCACATAATCACTAAGTATCAAATAGACACTGTGGCAGATATTTTTGCCCTGACCATATCCTGTCCACACTCACGTCTTTACAATGAAGGTTGCCCTTATTGAACATCTCAACTTTCTGTCTGAGGGACCTTTTGATTTTGTTTCTTGCTACAGGAGTACACTTATTTTCAATCAGAACAAGCCAAAAGTGTTAGAGAGATATTTCCCTTAGAAGTAATGCTCAACTAATGAGTGATGGGAGTGAGTGGCTAAATACAGTAGTTTCCTCTACCTTAATTGATATAACTCTAAGATGCATTCACTATCTCCCAGAGTTGCCCAGCTGGATTAACTCCAATTGTGCACCTATTTTGGGTTCTTTACCTTCCTTATCATTCTTTTCCACTACCTTATTTACTTATTTTTTTAATTTTAATTTTTTTATTGAAGTAGAGTTGATTTACAATGTTTCAGGTGTATAGCAAAGTGATTCATTTATATATATATCTATTTCTTTTTCAAATTCTTTTGCATTATAGGTTATTACAAGATATTGAATATAGTTTCCTGTGCTATACAGTAGGTCTTGTCTATCTATTTTATATATAGTAGTCTGTATCTGGTAATCTCAAAATCCAAATTTATCTCTCCCCCCGTCCCCTTTGATAACCATAAATTTGTCTTCTAAGTCTGTGAGTCTATTTCTGTTTGGTAAATAACCTCGTTTGTATCATTCCACATATAAGTGATATCATATGATATTTGTATTTCTCTGTCTGACTTACTTCACTTAGTATGATAATCTTTAGGTCCATCCATGTTGCTGCAGATGGCATGATTTCATTCTTTTTTATGGCTGAGTAATTTTCTGTTGTATATATTTACCACATCTCCTTTATCCATTCATCTGTCAATGGACACTTAGGTCACTTCCATGTCTTGGCTATTGTAAATTGTGCTGCTATGAATATTGGGGTGCATGTATCTTTTTGAATTAGAGTTTTCTCCAGATATATGCCCAGGAGTGGGACTGCTGGATCATATGGTAACTCTATTTTTAGTTTCTTAAGCAACCTCCATACTATTCTCCATAGTGGCTGCACCAATGTACATTCCCACCAACAGTGTAGGAAGGTTCCCTTTTCTCCACACCCTCTCCATCATGTATTATTTGTAGATTTTTTGATGATGGCCATTCTGACTGGTGTGAGGTGATATCTCATTGTGGTTTTGATTTGCATTTCTCTAATAATTAGTGATGTTGAGCATCCTTTCATGTGTTTGTTGGTCATCTGTATGTCTTCTTTGGGAAAATGTCTATTTAGGTCTTCTGCCCAGTTTTTGATTGGGTTTTTTTTTTTTTTTTGAAATTGAGCTGTATGAGCTGTTTGTATACTTTGGAAATTAATCTCTTGTCGGTTGCATTGTTTGCAACTATTTTCTCTGATTCTGTGGGATGCCTTTTTGTTTTGTTTATGGTTTCCTTTGCTGTACAGAAGCTTTTACGTGTAATTAGGTCCCATTTGTTTACTTTTTTTTTTCCATTACTCTAGGATACGGATCCAAAAATATATTGCTGCAATTTATGTCAAAAAGTGTTCTGCCTATGTTTTCCTCTAGGAGTATCTGGTCTTAGGTTTAGGTCTTTAATCAATTTTAAGTTTATTTTTGTATGTGGTGTTAGGAAATGTTCCAATTTCATTCTTTTACATGTAGCTGTCCAGTTTTTATACCTCAATTTTTAAAAAGTACAAATAAATCCACTCTGTTCTGTAATAGCCACCTGTTAAAAAAATATCTGAAGTGAGACTACTTCTAGAAGACAGAAGATAGGGATTGATAGCTGAAGTGTGGCAGCAATAAAATTACATGGATTTATCATGACTGTAGCATAAGAACAAGGTAGCTGTCTTGCAATAAAACAAAGTAGTGGAGGAGGATGAGGGAACCTTCTAGGAGTGCTTAACAATTTTAATAACTTGATCTGGACAATGATTGCACAGATATTTAGATAATTGAGCTCTACACACATGAGTAGTGCATATTATTTCATGTAAAATACCTCAATTTAAAAGACAATAAGAAAAAGGAACAGATATTTCTGCTTATGGATAATATGGAGTAAAAAACCAAGATTTACCCTCAAAGCTGGGACAACCAAAAGATGTTTTAAATAATATGAAACATCAGTTTTCAAGACACTGGAGATCCAGAGATCCAGCAATCCAGAGATCCAGGAAACAAATGAAGTAAGCTCAAAGATTGCCCCAGTTTATTGCTTTGAGAGATTTTCTGGGCTATAGTGCAGGGAGGGAGAATTTTTTTTTTAACATCTTTATTGGAGTATAATTGCTTTACAATGGTGTGTTAGTTTCTGCTTTATAACAAAATGAATCAGCTATACATATACATATATCTCCACATCTCTTCCCTCTTGCATCACCCTCCCTCCCACTCTCCCTTTCCCACCCCTCTAGGTGGTCACAAAGCACTGAGCTGATCTCCCTGTGCTATGCGGCTGCTTCCCACTAGCTATCTATTTTACGTTTGGTAGTGTATATATGTCCATGTCACTCTCTCACTTTGTCACAGCTTACCCTTGCCCCTTCCCATATCCTCAAGTCCATTCTCTAGTAGGTCTGTGTCTTTATTCCCGTCTTACCCCTAGGTTCTTCATGACCTTTTTTTTTTTTCTTAAATTCCATATATATGTGTTAGCATATGGTATTTGTCTTTCTCTTTCTGACTTACTTCACTCTGTATGACAGACTCTAGGTCCATCCACTCACAACAACTAACTCAATTTCATTTCTTTTTATGGCTGAGTAATATTCCATTGTATATATGTGCCACATCTTCTTTATCCATTCATCCAATGATGGACACTTAGGTTGCTTCCATCTCCTGGCTATTGTAAATAGAGCTGCAATGAACATTTTGGTACATGACTCTTTTTGAATTATGGTTTTCTCAGAGTATATGCCCAGTAGTGGGATTGCTGGGTCGTATGGTAGTTCTATTTGTAGTTTTTTAAGGAGCCTCCGTACTGTTCTCCATAGTGGCTGTATCAATTTACATAGGGAGGGAGAATTGAGAAGAAGACTGATGGACTCCTTGCATTGAGAACATGGGGCTGAGTGTCCAGAGAGACCTAGGTGGCTAGAACTTTCAGGAGAGAGTACTAAAGAAAAGAAACTGCACAGAGGTCAAACTTCAGATATCTACTGAGATTCCCCTTCAGCATTCAGTTGATGACTGATCAGAACATGCATGTGAGGAAAGTACCCAAGGCCAGATATAGAGTCACCCAATAGGATTAGAACTAACAGTATATGCTGGGAAGGCAGAGCCAGAAATAATGCCTGTTCCCACCAGCCACACTAAAACACCTCAAAATTCATGGAGCATGAGGTTAGAGTACACAGAAGAGTAGCTTCCGTAGCAGGGAATCATTAGGCCTAGAATGAGCACTACTCCAGTACTGTAATAAAACAAAAACATGACCCAATAATATCAAACCATTTCCAGGTAGCTTAATTATTTCCCAGAACTATGTCAAGAATATTTATAGGAATAGAGACATATTTAACATTGAACAAGGTAAAATCTATAATATCTAGCTAGTATTCAATTAAAAATTACAAAGAATGTAAAAAGCATAAAAATATAAACAAAAATTGTCGAGGAGAAAATTCAATTAGAACTGATTCAAAGCTGAGATGTTAGAATTAGCAGACATAGACATTTAAATAGACATTATAACTGTATTCCAAATGTTCAAAAAGTTAAGTAGAGATGTGGAATATATGAAAAAGACCCAAATAGACATTCTTGAGATGAAAAATAAAATTTTTATGATGAAAAATATGATGGATAGAATTAATGGCTGATTAGACGTTGCATAAGAAAAGATTAATGTACTTGATGGCATGAACTATCTGAAATGAAACAGGAGAAAAATGAGTTATAAAAAATGAACAGCGTATCAGTGGGCTATGGACCAGTAACTAATGAAAGGATAATTGGAGTCTGAAAGAGAGAAGGGAAGGAGACAGAAAATAAATTGAAGAAATAATGGCTGAAAATGTATAAATTTGATAAAAACTATAAACTCACAGAACCAAGAAGATAAATGAATTCCAAGCACAAGAAAAATGAAGAAAACTACACCTATTACATTATGATCAAAGTGTTTAAAACCAGTGAAAAAGATAAAATCTTAAAAGCACCCAGAGATAAAAGACTTGTTATGTACAGAGGAAGAAAGAAAATGATGACATCAGATTTCTCCTGGGAAACGATGCAAGTAAGAAGACAGTGCAGAAAAATCTTTAAAATACTGAAAGGAAATAAAATGGTAAGGTAAATTCTGTATCTGGCAAGAATATCTTTCAAAAATAAAGGCAAAATAAAGACACTTTTCAGACATATAAAAGCTGAAATAATTTATTACTGGCAGACTTGTACTACAAGAAATACTAAAAGTGCTTCAGGAAAAAGAAAAATGATACCAGATGGCAATATGTATCTACAGAAAGGAATAAAGAGGGCCAGAAATAGTGTGATATTGTTATTAATAATAAGAAATATATATTTGGTCTTCATCTGCTGTTCTTGGTACATAGTTCCTAAAATTCTTGCAGTTTCCTGCATAAGAGCCATAGGGGCATCTTTTGTTATAATATTTGGTCTTTTGTCCTCAGTTCCTGAAATAGTTTTAGGGCATAAAGGTGAAATGGGTGTCTTGTTATTTATTCATAACAAACCCCTTTCAACCACGTCTGAGATTATGTTAATGAGGTGATTTTTGGAAAGCCACTAAGGATGAGGGCTGGTTGCCAGGGGAAAACAACCTTGATCAGAGGGTTAGAACTTTCAGCTTACCCCCTAAACACACACACACACACACACACACACACACACACCCTCCAGCAAAAGGAGAGGGGCTGAAGATTGAGTTCAATCACCAATAGCCAAATATTTAATTCATCATGCCTATGTAATAAAGCCTCCATGAAAACCCAAATGGACGTGCTCAGAGAGCTTCCAGGTTGCTGAACATCCTGAGATGCAAGAAGAGTGGGGTGCGCCCAGAGAGAGCATGGAAACTCTGCCCCTTCCCACATACCTTGCCCTATGCAACTCTTTGATCTGACTATTCCTTTTATAATAAACCAGTAATTTAGTAAATAAATGTTTTCCTGTGTTCTGTGAGCTGCTCTAGCAAATTAATTGAATCTGAGGAGGGGGTCATGGAAACCTCTGATTTATAGTCAGCAGGTCAGAAGCACAGGTAACAACTTGAACTTGCGATTGACATCTGAAGTGATGGGGGTGGTTTTGTGGGACTGAATTCTTAACCTTTGGTATCTGACACTATCTCCAGGTAGATAGTGTCAGAATTAAGTTGTAGGACACCCAGCTGGTGCAGAATTGTGTGCTGTGGGGAAACTCCCTGCCACCCTGACACATCTGGTGTCAGAAGTGAAGTAGTGTTAGAGTATTGAAAATGGAGGAGACACACAGTAATGTGTTTTTCCTCTGGAAATGGTACCAAAAAGGATAACTATATGAAAATATTTTTCTTATTATTTAAAACTTTTTAAAAGAAAATTGATTAAACAAAAAATAATAATGTATTGTAAGTTTTATAATATATGTAAAAGTAAAATGTATAGAGCAATAGAATAAAGACCAGGAGGGGAGAATGAGCAGGCTATTTTAAGGATCTTATATTGTACCCAAAGTGGTATAATATTACTTGAAGGTAGGTTACAGTAAGTTAGATATATGTCATCTAAGACTGACCACTAAAATAACAAAACAAAAAGTTATAGTATAAACTGAAAAAGGGGATAAAATGGAATCAGAAAAATACTTGACTAATGGAAAAGAAGGCAGAGAAAGAGAAAGAAAGAAACAGAGAACAGATGGGACAAATAGAAAATAAATAGAAAAATAGAATAGAAAATAATAGAAATAAATAGAAAAATACTAAACTCAAACTAAACCATATCAATAATGACAAAATGTAACTTGTCTGAACACCCCAATTTAAAGTTATAGATTGGCAGATTGGATAAAAATACAAGTCACAGCTGCATGCTGCCTATAAGAAATATAGGCAAAGGCAAAAATATAATAAAAGATTTGATAAAGGTATACCATGTTAACTCTAGTGGAGAGAAACCTGGAGATGTTAAATTTATGAAACAAAGTACATTTTAGGGTAAAGGATATTATCACAGAAAAGGAAGGATATTTAATAATGATAAATTAGTCAATTAAATAAGAGGACATAACAATCATAAATGGTTATGTACCTAATAACATCGCGTCAAAATATATGGAGCAAAACCTGATAGAACTGTGTTAGGAAAAAAAAAACAAACCAGTCCTCTTCCTGTGTTTTTCCTTTACTCTCACACTACTATCACACTCTGACACCAGATGTGTGGGTGGGTTTCCCACACCAAGCAATTATGTGATGCCAGCTGGGTGTCCTACAATTTAACTCAATTCAATTCAAATCTGACACTACCTGGAGATAGCATCAGATCCCACAGGTTTAAGGATTCAGTCCCACAAGACTGCTCCCCTCACTTCAGATGCCAACTGAAAGTCCAGGTTGTCACCTGTGCTTCTGACCACTGGGTTCTTATAGCCTCATCTTCAGGTTTGATTAATTTGCTAGAGCAGCTCACAGAACTTAGGGAGACACTTATATTTACCAGTTTATTAAAGGATATGATAAAGGATACAGATGAATAGCCAGATACGTAGATGAAGGCCTGGGAGGGTCCTGAGCACAGGAGCTTCTGTTTCCACGAATTTGGGATGCATCACCGTCCTAGGTGAGGCTCTCCGAATACTATACTACTGGGATATTATGAAGGCTTCCTCATGTAGGCATAATGAATTATTAGCTCCATTTCCATCCCCTTTTCCCTCTCTTGAGGATGGGAGGGTGAAGCTGAGAATTCCAAGCTTCTCACCATGACTTCATCATTCTGGTGACCACCTCCTGTCCAGAAGCCCACCCAGAGTCACCTCATTAGCACAAAAGATGCTTCTAGTGCTATTATCACTTAGAAATTTCCAAGGGTTTCAGGAGCCCTGTGTCAGGAACTGAGGTCAAAGACCAAGTATTGTAACAAAAGATGTTTCTAGTACTCTTATCCCTTAGGAACTTACAAGGGTTTTAGGAGCTCTGTGTCAGAAACTGGGATCTGAGACCAATATACATTTTCTATTATCTCACAGCTACAAAGAGAAATATTCAAATCTACAATTATAGTCAGGGATTTCAATATTCCTGTTTCAATAGCTAATAGAAAATGTAAGCGGAAAATCAGCAAGGACATGAAGCCAACTTGAACAATACAATCAACCAGCTAGACCTGATTGACATTTACAGAACACTGTACCCAAAAACAGTAGAATACACATTCTTCTCAAGTACACATGGAACATTTGCTGTTATAGATCATATTCTGTGGAATAAAAACAAGTCCTAATACATTTTAAAGGAATTAAGTCATACAAAGTGTATTATCAGATGCTAAAGTTATTAAATTAGAAATCAATAACAGAAAGACTCTGGAAAATCCCTAAATATTTGGAAACTAAATAATAAACTTTTAAATAACTCATGGACTATAGGGTAAATCAAGAAGGAAATTAAAAAGTACTTTTAACTGAATAAAATGAAAACACAGTATATCAAATTTTGTGGGATACTGCTAAAGTACTTAGAACAGATATTGAATCATTATGTTTTACACCTGAAACTAATGTAATGTTACATGTCAATTATATAAAAATATAGAAGTACTTAGGAGGAAATTTATAGCACTGAATGTCTACATTAGAAAATAAGAAAGGTTTCAAATTAATGACCTCCTTAGGAAGCTAGATAAAGAAGAGAACATTAATCCCAAAGTAAGCAGAAGAAAGGGAATAGTGAAGATCAAAGTGGAAACTGATGAAAGAGAAAAGATAAAAACAACACAGAATAATTAATGAAACAAAAAGCTCATTCTATGAGATCAATAAAATGGGTAAATCTCTAATCAGAACGAAAAAAAAAGAAAGAAAAAAAAAGGAAACACAACTGAATATTTCCATCTAACTGGGGCATCAGCTATTCAGTTTTGACTGATTGGTACCACTAGTGAACTCGCATTCTCAATAAATTTTGCAAACATCATGTTACCAGCACTTCTAATTTTCAAGAGAAGTTGGAAGCTGCTATTTTTATGTAAAATCTGATTTTTAAATGTTGGCAATCAATTCAAAACTTTTCAGCACTATGAGGGCCTAACACAACCCATCTGTAGGCCTCCAGGCACTATGTAATCATGGAATAAACATTGTAAACAGAAGTTGAGAACTGAGATACTTCATTTCTTATTTTATTTTTATTTATTTATTTATTTAAAAAAATTTTTTTGCGGTACGTGGGCCTCTCACTGTTGTGGCCTCTCCCGTTGCAGAGCACAGGCTCCGGACGCGCAGGCTCAGTGGCCATGGCTCACGGGCCCAGCTGCTCCGTGGCATGTGGGATCTTCCCGGACTGGGGCACGAAGCCGTGTCCCCTGCATCGGCAGGCGGACTCTCAACCACTGCGTCACCAGGGAAGCCCCATTTCTTATTTTAAAAAGTACTAGAAATTAATTCTGGCTGTAAAACTGAATTTTTGTGTAATTAAATAATTTAATACACTTGTACTTTGTTTTAGCCAGTCCCAACCCAGTAGTTCTCAATCTTGGCAGCACAAATTACCTGGGGAGCTTTTTAAAATACTGATGACTAAGTCATACTTCCAGAGATTCTGATTTGATTGGTCTGGGGGGTACAGCTAGGGCAACTGAATTTTTAATTAAACTACTTAGGTGTTTCTAACTTGCAGACAAGGATGAGTGCCTTTGAAATAGACTGAGGTAAGGATGAGTGCTTAATAGGGCAAATTGCCTATTGAAGACTCAGGAAAAGGAAGATACAATTTGCTCAAGGGAACTCAGCTTTCAGCACTTCTCTTTAGTCCCCAGTCTAATCTCTTTTGTGGTGGTCTTTTCAACTTGCTTTCAAATACGTTGCCTACATTCACTTGCTTGATCGTCACCAAACATTCCCTTATTCATTCAACCATTCATTCAATGTTTTGTACTCTGTATTAGGTGCTGAGATTCCAAGAAAATAAGATATAATTCCTTGGCTTTGAGATGCCACAATCTAGTAGAGGGAGGGAGTAGACATGTAAACAAATCTTCTTCCTTGTTATAGCCTACTATGTTCTAGGTCATTCCTCTTCAGCATGTATAGAAGTCCCCACTTATCTGCAGGGGATACATTCCAAGAGTAGACCCCCAGTGGATGACTGAAACTGCAGAGAGTACTGATATATATATATATATATATATATATATATATATATAATGTTTTTCCTACATGTACATACCCATGATAAAATTTAATTTCTAAATTAGGCACAATAAGAGATTAACAATAACTAATAATAAAATAGAACAATTATAATAATATACTGTAATAAAAGTTAAGTGAATATGGTCTTTCTCTCTCTCAAAATATCTTATTGCACAAATTTAATGCTTTTTCCATCTTAACTAAGTACTTGTCACACACTGCGGCCCTAACTTTTGCAGTTTGAGGTGCGACAGCAAAACTAGCATGAATTTCTTTTTCCTTCTTCAAAATTTCACAGATAGAAGATTTATTCTTACTGTAGATCTTAGCAACCTCAGCATATATTTTACTTTCCTTAAGTAGAGAACTTTCACCTTTTCACTTAAAAGAAACACTTTACAGCTTCCCTTTGGTGTATCCAAATTGTCAGCATCACTACTCTTGTGCTTTGGGGCCATTATTAAGTAAAATAAGGTTACTTGAACACAAACATTGCAAAACTGCAACAATCTGATAACCTAGACAGCTACTAAGAGACTAACAGGCAGGACATGTTGGACAAAGGGATGCCTGCGACAGAGCGGGACAGCTAGAGATTTCATTATGCTACTCAGAATGGCGTGCAATTTAAAACTTATGAATTTTTTATTTCTGGAATTTTCCATTTAGTATTTTTGGACTGCAGTTGACTCTGGATAACTGAAACCACAGAAAGCAAAACCTCGGATAAGGTGGGACTACTGTAGTCAGTTCTTGTTTTTCACTGCAATTTCTGCTGTCTTCATGGGCAACTTCAACATTTATTTGGATTACCCATCCAAATTTAGCCTCAAAGCTCCTTGATGCCCACAACACCAATGGCCATTAACTCTATCCACTTCAAGCTCCAAACTCTATGACCTTTACTATGGATCCAATTTAATGTAATGTGTCTCTCAAAATTCACCAATGATGACTTTCTTCAAAATTTAATACCTTTCTATCTCTTGCTTCTACTATTTGGCACTGTTAGCCTATGTCCCTTTCTTCTTGATGTCCTCCCAGGAGCATCATACTTTAGGTACCTACGCTATTTCAGGGACAACTCCAGTTGATTAATAATGATGACTTGAGGCAGTATGTCAAGAAAATTTTAAGGCCATAGCTGAGATCAAGAAGTAGTGTCTGCCCATGGATATAAGAAGGGGGGTGGCAGCATACTTGCCCTCCTAGCTTTAATGCTGTATATCCAGACCTCAGTGTTAACAAAATCACACATGTAACAATTGGGTACAAAATTCTGACATCAGCTACCATGTTCCAAACCTTTGAACTCTCACAGCATTTTGGCAATCCTACCCTTATGGTATTTATCTTACCACAGCTCTTATAGTAGCTGTTTTTGTATCCAATTTATCCTTCTTACTTTTTGACAAGCTCCTTGAAGACTAGAATAATGGCCTACTCACTATTGTTTTCCTCGCACTGCTTGGGATGATACAAAAATGACAATAGAAACTACATTTATTGGGTGCCAGGCACTGGATAAAACATCTTAACTAAGAAAATCATCTAATTTAACTGTTACAACCACCTTGTGAAATAGGCACCATCCCTACCCCAGTTTTACAGATGAGGAAACTGAGTGTCAAAGAGGTTAAGTGACTTGCCTAGGTCAATTAACTAGTGAATAGTAAAGCTTGGACTAGATCCTAGGCCCGACATCAACTCTTATGTTCCTTACTCTGTACTCAAAAATTGCCAAACCATAATAATGATTCAAAGAACACAAAACATTAGCATTAGTATAGTTTAATTTATTAGGCAGGATGGTGGGTGCATGGGCCTACACTGTACAATTCTATATACCATCTTAAATGTCTTTAACATGTTATGATATTTTAAAGTTAGTGATCATAAGAACTTTAGATAATTGAGTTCTATCTTTCTCTAAACTTATGAAGTCATTTTATCATGCCATTAAGGTATATTAACTTCATTTTAAAATTTCTCATGTATTATTCAGATACCAAAATGCTCTTATATAATGTATCATGGACTACTATGTATGCTGTATTTGCAACCATGTCTACAAATTTGTGTCTGAAGTAGTTTAGCAATGCCTAGATCCATGAAAATGACGAGTACAATATGAAAAGCATAGGCTAGAATCCAAGAAACTTGAAATCTAATAGACTATATTGGACACAGGCTGTAGAAAAGCTAGTAAACAAAGAGGGAATGGGGTGTCAATATGGAGTCCAGCAAGTAGTACATTAAGAAGAAAATTTAAACATTTAATTCCTTTGGTAGGAGCGATGAGTATGTTAGGTTCATTGACATAACCCATAAGAACTATGACTCTTATTTGTGTGCCAAGGAAACCTTCTCATTAGGACTTTTTTCCATTGTAGATATGAAGATAACATACTGATGCAAAGATATAAATTATTGATCCACTTGCAAACTAAAATTCTCATTAAAAATCACCTGTCAGTTTATGGGACAAGATAAAGTAGACACACTTCTCATTCTTTCCACTAAGAACAGCTAAAAACCCTACACTTGATAGGCGAAAAGAAGAAATCAGACCAGCTAGGAACCTCAGGACATGAAGTACAACACAGCAGTGAGTTCCTAAATTTTTTTTCTTTTGTCTCATATATCCAAGACTGGGTGCAACAGAATCTAGCAACCCAGAAATGCCAATGGATACATTTTCAAGAAAAGCCTTATTTCTGTAGCCAAAGAACTGGGAAAAGATAACAAGCATCAGCATAACAAGATAGGAAAATTAAGGCAATTATTGCCTTACTCCAGCCAAACATCATGGAAAATAATGTGGCCTTACCTCACCCCTTGGTCAATAAAGGCTGAGTGGAGAGCTTAGACTTCCATTCTCACCTGGCTATAACAAGGCATGTCTTTTCCTGAATCAGAGTGGTTTCAGACAAAGCCCAGTGGGGAGCTGAGACATTTATCCTCACCCAGTGACAAGGAAGCATTCCCCTGTGGTTTCAGTAGAGGCCATACAGGGAACAGTAATGAGGTGCCCCACAACATACAGATAGGGTAGTCTCAGTGTTGGCCAAGTAGGGAGCCTGAACTCCTGTCCACCTTTTAACGGTAACGAGGAGCCCCTCCCTTCCTGGGTATCAAGGGAAGCTGAGTGAGGAACCTAGACTTCCACATACACCTGGCAATGATAAAGCAGCACTTCCCCTTCTCCCACTTGTATGGTGTCAGAGGGAGTCTGTTGAAACGAAGGATTTAAATAAGATCCAGAGTCTTCATAACATGCTACAAAAAATGTCCAAAATACAACACAAATCACTCATCATATCAAGAACCAGGAAAATCTCAACTGGAATGAGAAAAGACAATCTACATGTGCCAACACTGAGATGACACAGATATTGGTATTATCTGACAAGTATTTAAAGCAGCCCTCATATAAATGTTTCAATGTGCATTACAAACACACCTGAAACAAAAAAGGTTGAAAATCTCAGCAAAGAAATATAAAGTATCAGCAAAGAAATAGAAGACATAAAGGAGGCTCAAATAGAAATTTTAAAACTGAAAATACAAAAACCAAAATAAAATCACTGGATGGACTCGGAGCCAGAATAGAGAAGACAGAACTGAATAAGTGAACTTGAATATAGAACAATAAAATTACCTAATATGAACAGAGAGAGAGACTGAAAAAAAAAGGACAGAGCCTCAGGTACTTGGACTATTACAAAATACCTAACATTCCTGTCATCAGAGACTCACAGGAGAGAGAAAAAGAGTGGAACTGTGAGTGTATTTGAAGAAATATTGGAAGAAAATTTCCCAAATTTGGGGGAAAAATTCTTGAAAGCAGCAAGAGAGAAGTGATGCATTATACATAAGGAAGAAACAATTTAGATTGGCAATAGATTTATCATCATAAACATTGAGGCTAGAAGGAAGTGGTAAAACATTTTTCAAGGGCTGCAAGAAAATAACTTAACAAAAAAATCTATATCCAGAGAAAATATCTGTCAGAAAAAAGGAAGAGATCAAGACATTCTCAGATGAAGGAAAACTAAGAGAATTTGTTCCCAACAGAATGGCTAGAAACAATTTTTCTAAATAGAAAGGAAATGATGAAAGGAGTCTTGGAACATTGAGAAGGAAGAAAGAACAGCAAAAAGAGAAAAATTAGGGGTACATATAGTAGACTTTCTTTCTCTTTAGTTTTCTAAACTATGTTTAGGAATTGAAGGATAAATTATAGCATTGTCTTAAGTGGTTCACAAAGTATGTAGAGAAATATTTAAGATGATTATATTATAATAAGGGAGAGCAAAGGGACTTAAAAACTGGAAAGTTTTCTACACTTTACTTAAACTAAAAAATGAAGACATGGGTGGACTGTGATAAGTAATGTACCTACAATGTATAATGGAATAATATGTATAGTGTATAATGTAATACTTAGAACAATAACTAAAAATCTATACAGAGAGATACACTCAGAAACACTACAGTAAATAAAAATCAAATGCCTGGGCTTCCCTGGTGGCGCAGTTGTTGAGAGTCCGCCTGCCGATGCAGGGGACACGAGTTCGTGCCCCAGTCCGGGAAGGTCCCACATGCCGCGGAGCGGCTGGGCCCGTGAGCCATGGCCGCTGAGCCTGCGCGTCTGGAGCCTGTGCTCCGCAACGGGAGAGGCCACAACAGTGAGAGACCCGCGTACGGCAAAAAAAAAAAAAAAAAAAAAAATGGAATTCTAAAAATGGTATAAGTGAGTAGCCATGGACTCATTTTTTCCTGCTCCTCCCTTCTAACTATAAACTCTGGAAATAATGCAAGGAGGGACTAAATGAGAACTCTGAAAGGTGGAAAGAGGAAGGCAAGCTAGTTAGGGCCCCAGGACTGTGGGAACAGCATGGTGGCAGAGTGTCTTATGACAACCCCACCACCACCACCACAATACACACACACACACACACACACACACACACACACACACCAGGGCCTGGCATTTCCCAAACTCCAACCTATCAGCAGCAGAAAGCCCAGGTAGGCTTATTTCTCTCCTGAGGTGAATAGAAATACCATCACCAACACCCAATGGAGCCTGGTGGCAATGACCAGTAGGATTTATCAGGAGACCTGCTGATAATAAGCAGCCAGGGAAAATGAATTTCTTCCCTACTGGCCTACCCTCCCCTACAGGAGATAAGAGGCAACAGGGTGGCAGATTCCAGAGTGCTCCTACCTCAACAAGCAGCTCCACCCAGGAACCCTCTTCATCCACAGGGCCTGAGACCCCCTTGATAAGAATTTTAAAGCAGCTGTCATAAAAAATGCTTCCACAAGCAATTTGAAATTCTCTTAAATGAAAAATTAGGAACTCTCAGTAAGAAATAATATAATACTGAAATAAGAAAATTCAGCTCAATAGTACAGTGGAGAAGAAAGGACAGAATCAGTGAATCAAGGACATATCAAGAGAATTTATTCAATCTGAACATAGAAGTAGACCAAATACAAACCGGAGCCTCAAGAACCTGTGACAAAATAACAAATGCTGCTGTTTACAAGAAACTCACTTCAAACTCAGTGACATAGGTAAAGTGAAAACACAGAAAAAATATATAATGCAAGTATTAACAAAAAGAAGTTCTTTGAGAAAAAGTCAATAACATTGGTAAACATTTTGCTAGAATAGTAAAAATTAAATGAGATGACTCACAAATCACCAAAACCATGAATAAAATAGGGGATATCATTAAAGATTCTACATAATTAAAAACATAATATGGACTAGTACAAATAATTTTACATTCATAAATTTGACAACTTAGAAGACAAAGACATATTCCTCAAAAATCACAACCTGCCAAAATTCAACCAAGACAGTATATATAATCTGATAATCTGATTAGTCCTATAACCATGAAAGATATTGAATTTGTGATTAAAAAGCTCTAGAAAAAGAAATCTCCATGCCAAGATGGTTTCACTGGACAAGCCTACCTAATATTTAAAGGATGATTAACACCATTTTACACAATCTTTTCCAGAAAATAGAAGACGCAAGACTACTTCCTGTATCATTTTATGATTTAAGAATTACCCTAAATAAATGTATCTATTAAAGACAGGCCACCACCTTCCAACCACCTAAGCCCAAACTGAAAGGATATAGAGGTAAATGGCATAAGCTTTGGAGTCAAATAGAATTGAATTCAAATTCAGTTTTGCTATTTATCACATGTATGAACAGAAACAAGCTGATTTTTCAGGTTGAATACAAAAGCTAGAAGAGACTGATGTCCCAGCTCAATGGGCAGGCAGGAAGAGTTCCTTCTTACTCCATTTGTTCTATCCAGGTCTTCAACTGATTGGAAGAGGCACACCAACATTAGAGAGGGCAATCTGCTTTGCTCAGTCCACCAATTCAATGTTAATCTCATCCAGAAACATTTTCACAGACACATCCAGCAATAATGTTTGGCCAAATGTCCGGGAACCCCTGGACACACAAAATTAACCACCGCCGGGAGTAACACCTGTGAAATGAAAGGGAAGAACAAAGATTGAGCAGAGAGAGCCTTTGAACCATGATGCAGAGCTGGAGAAATCTCTCTCAGCATAGTGAAGAGCTCTAGGGCAAATATTGTCTGTTAGAGGAGCCCATGTTTGGTGGAAATGGTTAAGCCCTTGTAGAGCCACTTTGTTCAGATGGTGGCTGGGAGTCAACCAGTAAGAATTCTTTTTTAAAAAAATTTTATTTATTTATGGCTGTGTTGGGTCTTCATTTCTGTGCAAGGGCTTTCTCTAGTTGTGGCAAACGGGGACCACTCTTCATCGTGGTGTGCAGGCCTCTCACTATCTCGGCCTCGCTTGTTGCAGAGCACAGGCTCCAGACGTGCAGGCTCAGTAATTGTGGCCTAGTTGCTGTGCAGCATGTGGGATCTTCCCAGACCAGGGCTCGAACCCATGTCCCCTGCATTGGCAGGCAGATTCTCAACCACTGCGCCACCAGGGAAGCCCACCCAGTAAGAATCCTGACTTTGCCTACCACTGTCTTGTTCAGTTACTGGGTGGGGGCCACCAGAGAAGATTAGGAGTTCAGTTGGAAAGCAAAGGCAGGCTCAGAGAGCTAACAGTTGTCAGTTAAACACATTCTTCTCAATTGGAAGGCAAGTATCATTTTGAAGATGAATATGACAGGTGCATCTCAGATATATGTGCCACAGCATCATGATCTAAGACACCATCATTTCTTACCTGGATAATTTCAGTAGCCTCTTAGCTAATTTTCTTGTTATCACTCTTGTCTCTCACCTCTCACTCCTGTGTCAGTACTCCTCACAATAGGCTGAGAAATCCTGGTAAAATGTAAGTTAAATCACCTACTCAGCTCAACAACCTCCTATTGCTCTCCATTTTCTTTGGAAAAAAAAAGGTTAATAAAATGACCATCAAAATACATGATCAATAACTACATTTCCTATTTATTCCACAGTACTCTGAGCACATATCACCTTCTCAGAGAGACCTTCCTGTCTGCCACATCAAATGGAGGGAGCACCCCTCCATTCTCTATGACCACATCACATTTTATTTCATGCCAAATCTTATCAAATTAACCTCATCTTGAGGGTACAAATTATATTGATTTTGTACTCTGCTGCATCGCTAGCTTTTAGAGCAGTGCGTTATACCTCCCAGGCTCTCAATAAATATGTTTGGAGGGACTTGTATAATTCTTATATTGTTTCCTTCCCTGGCAGAGATGTAATCTCCACTAGGGCCATGATTTTATCTGTTTCACCTTTGGATCTGAAGATCATAGAATAGTAACCAGCAAAGAGTAGGCCAAAAAAATTATTTGTAGAATAAGTAAATGGTGTCTATTGGGTCCCCACAATGTACCAGGCCTATTGACAGATATTGCATAATAGTAATAAGCAAGGAAGATGGGTATCTATATTTAGATATAAAAAAATTAAAAGTAACAAATATATATCAATGCTATAAATTATGACACATGTGCATAAAGGAAAAATACATAGTGCTATCAGAATATAAAACCAAACTTTGCTCAGAAAGTCAGGAAAACATTCTATAGAAAGCAAAATTTATGCCAACAAGTTCAGGATAGGGAGAGGTTAGCAAGGGAAAGGAGGAGAGGAGAACAGTATTCCAGGCAGACAGAACAGTATGTGCAAAGTCCCTGCGGCAGGAAAGAAATTGGCATGTTTGATAAGCTGAAAGAACTTCTGACATTGTATATGTTAATGCCTTCTAGCCAAAGAACACTAGGAATACACAGGGAGATAAATTTAAGTTGTATTTATTACTCATTGCAGCGAAGAAATGAACGACATGTGGAACCGTGAATATGTGCCAGGAAGATCACGTTAGAAAGGACCTATTATGGGAGTTGAGTTTGGGTTGGGTGATTTGGTTGTTTATGTCCAACAGGAGAACAACAGGGCTTAGCCGTGAGTAGCAGGACATGTTGTCAGCAACACTGAGGCCTCCTTGTAACCATCAGGCAAGTGCCACACATCAGCCACTGCTTCCTTCCTTCATATGACTAAAGAGCAGAGAGATGTGGGGGAAAGTGGCACAAGAACCTGGAGAGGTAGGCAGGGCCGGGCCAGTCAGGGCCTGGAAGACCATGTTGGCTAACTTGTCCCTTATCTTAAAGCCAAAGGAAACAGAGGCATGATGTACTTAAATCTGTGTGTCAAGGACAGTGGAGGGTCTGAGATTTTATCCTGCTTGCAAGTTCACAAGTTAATTTGCCACAGGTTGACAGATCCTGGCAGAAGACAGAAGACTCCTGAGTGAGAGACAAAGGACTTTACACTCGCAGCAAAAGCAGTAGCCAGAGCAACAGGTCTGCACCAGTGCTACATGTGCCCAAAGTCCCCTGGGGGCGATGAAGGTAGACTTACCTGGATGCCTGCACATGCAGAAAGCTGTGATACAGGAGGGGGCCCTGAGCTTGGGAGACTTACTGCTTTTGTAGTGAGCAGAAGCAATCCTGCTCTTTGGGGGAGGTGTTACCTTATCCCTCAGGATTGCTCAGTACAAATAAAACCCTGAGAAATCTCCCTGGTTAAGAGTGGTTAGGGCTTTAAATTCTTGGCATACCCAGCAAAACCACAAAGGAACACTCAGGGTGCATGGTGGACTTCCTCTTCCAACACTGTGTTGTTGAAAAGGGCAACATTTGGAGAAACTGCTCATCACATGGAGAAAACTAACACTGAGTCACGGCCTTACACCACATATGATCATTCCCATCAGGCTACAAACCTGCTATAATTTCTCCTGTGTTGACCCCCACACTCCCCTGCAGCTACTGCCCCACTTGGTCACCCTATTAATGGGGCAGGGGAATGTAACACACCCCGGGATAACTCCAGTGAGAGAGTATGTACAGAGACAGTGGTACTTTGCTGAGTGAAAAGAAGCACCCAACCCCATGAGGAAGGAAGGACAGGTGGAGGCAAGGAGGATGATGTTCTGGGCTGGGGACACAGAAGATGTCTGAACCCATGGGCACTGGTCCTCCATGGAAGCATGAAAATGGCACCCCAAGAGGCGGTTTTTGTATGTAGAAAGGATGTGGGCCTGGTGTAAAGTGGAGAGAGGCACCAACCCTTCCCAGCAACTTCCAGGCCTACCTCTTCGAGAAAGCCTCACCCTGCATTTTCTATGGGAGACAGAGTTCCTTGATATCCTTGGTTGCCATGGGAACTCAGGTACTTGATCCAGCTTCTGTGAACCACATGTGTCTCATCAGGACCAATTTTTCCCCAAATGGATTCATAATGGTCAGATGCTTCGTTCTGAACTTGCTGATATTATCTGCAGATGGGTGAATAGCTGACAGTTTTAGGGACGGGTGACAGCTTTGGGGATGGAATGGGACACATTACTCCACCTAAAACTGTAGGAGGAACACTCCTGTTTAATCTACAGTGGTCGATGTTTCTACCTGTTGTGATGTTTGTATGTGTTCATTATACCACCGTACGCTATTTTAATAAAGTACTTAATGATGAGAATTCTGATATACCTATTCATTTTTCCTAACATAATACAAATTATAGTCTCATTAGTAATTTAATAGTTATGTTCAACATGTAATGATTTGTGGCATGGTATCAAGTAATATGCTAAGCACTTTACACATAAAATCTCACTGAAGTTTCAAAAAAATCTCACTGAGGTTTTGTGTATTTTCTAAAACCTCCGTTTTGCTGATGAAGAGATTGAAGCCCCAGAGAAGTTAACTAATGGCACACATGGTGGGGGCCTGGGTGTGTGTACAGGAAGGGGCAGGGTGGAGAGTGCCAGGTCCAGAGGTGGGGGGCCCAAGATACCTGTGAGGACCTTCGTGGCATTAAACAGCAAATACAAAACACCATGGCAGGTCAACAGAGAGACTGTGGGAGAAAGGGGGGGCAATAACAATTTTTTTAAATATTTATTTATTTGGCTGCGTTGGGTCTTAGTTGCGGCACACGGGATCTTCATTGTGACATGCAGGATCTTTTGCTGTGGTGCGTGGGCTCAGTAGTTGTGGCACGCAGGCTCAGTAGTTGCGGCGCGCGGGATCTAGAGCACATGGGCTTAGTTGCCCTGCGGCATGTCGAATCTTGTTCCCTGACCAGGGATTGAACCTGAGTCCCCTACATTGGAAGGCGGATTCTTAACCACTGGACAGCCAGGGAAGTCCCTTCACTGCATTTTTGAATGAGAAGCCCCACATTTTCATTTTGCATTAGGCCCCTCCTTATATAGTTGGACCTGCGTGGTAGAAAGGGTCACAAATTCAGTTTGCATAGCTCCAAAGCCCATGTTATTGCTTTTTCTTTTCTTCTTGCCTTTAACGAAAAGAAAAAGAAAAAAAATGAAGAGGTGATACACACGCACAGTATAAAATTCAAAACTTTCAAAACATACAGTCAAAAGTATGCCTCTTGGTTCTTCCCTGGTGGTGCAGTGGTTAAGAATCCGCCTGCCAGTGCAGGAGACATGGGTTCGAGCCCTGGTCCGGGAAGATCCCACATGCCTCGGAGCAACTAAGCCTGTGCGCCACAACTACCGAGCCTGCGCTCTAGAGCCTGCGAGCCACAACTATTGAAGCCCGCATGCCCCATCTACTGAAGACTGCACGCCAGAGCCTGTTCTCTGCAACAAGAGAAGCCACCGCAATGAGAAGCCCGCGCACCACAACAAAGAGTAGCCCACACTCGCTGCAACTAGAGAAAGCCTGCACGCGGCAACGAAGACCCAACGCAGCCAAAAATAAATAAATTTTTTAAAAAAGTATGCCTCTCACCCCAGTTGTAGAATCATACAGTTCTCCTCCCCAAAGGCAACAACACTTTTCCACCAGGTTCTTATATATACTTCCTTTTATATTGCGCATATACAAGCATATATATGTATTTCAACCACTCCTCTTTATATGCAAGTGGTTAAATACCAAACAGAGTCTGGGCCTGAATTTTTCCATTTCTAATGTATCTTGGAGACCTTTCTGCGTGATCACAATGAGGCAAAAGTTAGAGAGTGCTTGTCATGCCATTGTTTTAAGTGCTTTAAACCTGTTGGCTTAACCCTCATCATACCCAATGAAGTAAATATTATCCTTGTTTATCGATGAAGAAACTAAAGCACACAGAATGTGAATAACTTGTCAAAGGTAACATGGCTAAAAATGGGGAGAATCAGGATTGGACCCACGCAGTGTAGTTCCAGAACGTACACTTAACCACTAAGCTAAATAACATTCTTTTTTCTTAAATAGCTGTGTGGTACCCTTTTATATAGATGTACTCACTTTTATTTATTTACCAGTCTGCTACTGATGGACACTTATGGTTTTTCCAATCTTATGTTATCACAGACAAATCTGCATTGAATAAGCTTACATGTGTCATCATGCCACACATGTGCAAGTACATCCAGTGGATAAAATCATAGAAGTAGGATTTCTGGATCAAAGGGAAAATGCACACATGATTTTGACAGATATTGCTAAATTGCCCTCTCCAGGCGTTGTATCAATTCACACCCTCACTAACAATGTAGGAGCATTTCTGTTTCCCCACATCCTCACCAAAAGAGTGTGTTTCAAACAGTAGATTGGGCAACATGATAAATAATGAGTGCTATCTTACTGTAGTTAAAATACACATTTGCCTTATTATGAACAAGGCTGGGGATTTTAAAAACATATTTAGAGGCGTTTTGTATTTTCCCTCCCGTGAACGTATTTGTCATACCAGTAGCAGAGACTGAGTAGCTCTTCTCCAAACCTGTTCCTTTACTTCCTCGAGTTCCCCAGCCTTCCAGAACCTAACTGTGGCCTATGGACTGAGTCCTGGCCAAGGGAAAGTGGACCTAAGTGATGTACAACATTGACCAGCCTGACTCCTAAAGGCCTCCTGTGACATCCTCCTATTCTCTTTCTTGCCCCATCTGCTGGCAAACTGTTCACACCAGAGTGACCAATGCAGCCAAATGCTGAAAGTGGCAGAGATTCTTCCGTCAGTTGGTCCCCGAATAAGTTCAGAAAGCAGAGCCAAGCCTCCCAAGCCTGCTTGCATTGGATTTTACGTGGGCAAGAAACATTTCTAGAGTGAAAAGGCCACTGAGATTTGGGAGGTCCTCTGTTACAGCAGCTGGTGTTATCATAAACAAAGAGAGGCCTTTGTTCCTTTTTCCAAAAACGGTTCAATAAAAGACTATTTTCTTATTTGGGAAATTAGCCCATCGTCTGTGACATAGATGGCAAATACTCTTTAAACTTGGCCTTTTGAGTTTTTACTTTAGATAGATTTAGTTTGGTGAATCTCTTTTCAGTATCGTTGTACTAAAATTTATTCCCTTTTTCTTTTATGAATTCTGCTTTCCCGGACTTCTCTGGTGGCGCAGTGGTTAAGATTCTGCCTGCCAATGCAGGGGACGTGGGTTCGATCACTGGTCCGGGAAGATCCCACATGCCACAGAGCAACTAAGCCCGTGTGCCACAACTACTGAGCCTGCACTCTAGAGCCCGCGAGCCACGACTACTAAGCCCGCACGCCACAGCTATTGAAGCCCACGCGCTCTAGGGCCCGTGCTCCGCAACAAGAGAAGCCACCACAATGAGAAGCCCACGCACCACAACGAAGAGCAGCCCCCGTTCGCCACTACTAGAGAAAGCCTGCGAGCAGTAACGAAGACGAAACGCAGCCAAAAAAAAATAAATTCTGCTTTTGCAACATGCCTAGAAAGATCCTGTTCACTCCAAAATTATACCTAAAAATCTTTGGAGAGTCTCTGCTACACCTCTTTTTCTAACAGTTGTTTCAGCATGAATGAATGATGAGTTTTAACAAAATATGTCTCTGCATCTACTGAGGAGATCATATTTAGTTTTCCCTTCCCCTTCATCTGTTAAGGTGATGGATTACACTGACATTCTCTGATGTGAAACCAATCTTGCTTTCCTGGGATAAAAGCAACTTGGTCATGATATGGTATCTTCTCTATATATTGCTGGGCTTTCTTTTTTTTTTTTTCTTCAAGTTATGTTGCTTAGGATATTTTCATCTCTGTTTATGAAGCAAGGTGGTTTGTAACTTAAACTTCTGAAAGTGCCCTGTCTAGTTTTAGTACCAATGTTATGCTACATAAAATGCAAGAGGGTAGTGTACCCTCTATCTCTATTCTCTAAAAATTTTATGTACTATTGGGATTATCTCCTATTTAAGTATTGACAGAACACATTTATGAAGCTATCTGGGCTTAGAGATCCTCTGTGGAGATTTTTTATCCCATGTGTTTCATATTTTTAGTTTAAATCATGTTTTTTTAACTTCTCTCAGTTTTATTAAGTTGTATTTTGCTGTGTGTCCACTTCCTCTTAATTTTCCATTTTGGCATAAAGGTCTCTAGTAATGTCACTTTATTTGATTCCTGGTATTAATAAATTGTGCCTTTATTCATTTTTCCACTTAAGTCTGACCAGAGGCTTGTCTGTTTTACTGACTATTCAAAGGGCCTGTAAAATGTTGTGTTAAAATGCTCTATTGTATGTTTGTTTTCACTTTCATTAGTTTGGTTTTTATCTTTAATGATTCTTTGTTTTTCTTTGCGTTTATCTTGTTATGTTTTAACTGCTCAGGATGGATGCTTAGCTCATTTTCTGCCATTCTTCTTTTCTTTTTAAAAATATATTTTTTATTGAGATATAATTCGCATACAACATTACTAGTTTCAGGTGTACAACAGAATGATTTGATATTTCTGTATATTGCAGAATGATCACCACAATAACTCTGCTTAACATCTGTCACCATTCATAGTTACAAAATTCATTTTCTTTTGGTGAGAACTTTTAAGATTGACTCTCTTAGTGTTGGGCTGCACCCCGCAGGCCTATAAGGCCCGTGCTTGCCCAGCTTCAAGACCTAACAAAGAGCCTGGAGTCAGCGACAGAGACATCAGTGGTTTAATGGATGGGGGATCTTACATGTCTGAAGCAAGGTCCTGGAGCGACATCCCACCGTGTGCTGCGGATGGTGGGCAGGACATGGCTGCAGTCTTCTCTCCCGGGGATAAGGGGAGAGATTGCCAGTGATAGGGGGAATCGGCCTTAGGTTAGCTCATCGGTTATCAGGGAAACTAGCAGAGGAGCATGCCCTGCACTGCCGCTTTAATAAGAACAATCCTCAGTAGCTGGGCCCTGGGGCAAGTATGTAGGAAGGTCAGCCATGTGAGTAGGGGATAGGTGAAACTGGTTGAGCAGGGGATGTACAGAGAGCAAGAGAACAGCCATCTGGAGTGGTCTGACCATACAGTTATCAGCTTTCAAATACGGTAGACCCCCAGTGGATGCCTGAAACTGAAGATGGTACTGAACCCTATATATGCTATTGTTTTCCTATACATAAATACCTATGACAAAGTTTAATTTATAAATTAGGCACAATAAGAGAATATCCAAATTGCCAGCATCACTACTCTTGCACTTTTGGCCCATTATTAAGTAAAATAATGGTTACTTGAACACAAGTACTGTGATACTGCCACAGATAACCCAGATGGCTATGAAGTGATTAATGGGAGGGACACGCTGGACAAAGGGATGATTCATTTTCAGGCGGGACAGTGCAGGACAGCAGGAGATTTCATCACACTACTCAAAATGGTATGCAATTTAAAAGTTAAGAATTGTTTATTTCTGGAATTTTCCATTTAAAATTTCTAGACTGCAGTTCAAAGCAAGTAACTGAAACTGCAGAGAACGAAACCAAGGGTAAGGGGGGACTACTGTATGCAATACAGTGTTATTAACTACAGTCACCATACATGACATTTATTTTACAATTGGAAGTTTGTACCTTTTGACCTCTCTGGCAACCAGCGAACTCTTCTCCGTGTCTATCAGTTTGGCTTTTTGTTTGTTTGTTTCTGTGTGTGTGTGGTGTTTGTTTTCAAACCCACATATAAGTGAGATGATATGGTATTTGTCTTTCTCTGTCTGACTTATTTCACTTAGCATAAGGCCTTCAACATCCATCCATGTTGTCACGGATGGCAGATTTCCTTCTTCTTTATCATTGAATAATATCCACTGTTCTATATATACACCACATCTTCTTTATTCACCCATCTGTCTATGGACATTTAGGCTGCTTGCATATCTTGGCTTCTGTAAATAACGCTGCAGTATACATGGGGGTGCAGATATCTTTTTGAGTTAGTGTTTTCATTTTCTTCAGATAAATACCCAGGAGTCGGATTGCTGGATCATAGGGTGGTTCTATCTTTAGTTTTTTGAGGAACCACCATACTGTTCTCCATAGTGACTGCACCAATTTACATTCCCACCAACAGTGCACAAGGACTCCCTTTTCTCTACATCCTTGCCAACACTTGTTATTTCTTGTCTCTGATAATAGCCATTCTGACAGGTGTGAGATGATATCTCACTGTGGTTTTGATTTGTACTTCCTTGATGATTAGCAATGTTGAGTAACATTTCCTGTACCTGTTGGTCAGCTCTGTGTCTTCTTTTCTCTTTTCTAATATACACATTTAAAGATATAAGTTTTCATCTAAGTGAGCTGTCTTCCCAGGTTTGGTCTGTAGCATCTCTTTGCCACTTAGCTGAATGTGTTTTATCATTTGCACCTGGATAGATGATGCAAAGTGAAATGGGAGCTGATTTACTTATGATTCGGTCATCTTGACTCAGAGGGTGTAAGCCGTTGGGACCTCAGCTAAAAGTGAGGGGGTGGTCTACCAACATCACCACTTTTGGTTAGCTCTGAGCTTTAAAGCACAACTCAGTTTTATAGCTGTTTACTTTCATGTAGGCAATTCTGGATAGAAGCTGTTTTCAGTTGTAGGCTTGTTCTGCTCGTCCTGTCTTCTCGTAAGAGACCCAGTAATTGCACACAGTAATTCCTCAGTGTCCTCTTAGAACTAAGTTGATTTAAAATGTTTTCTTTATATGTTCCCTGAGCCTTTTAGTTACTCTCGGCAGGCACACTGGCCCTTACGACCTACTTCAATTTATCAGAACTTGAAGTCTGTTATCTTGGTGCAGGTGCTGAGTATCATATGCATCTCATTTGTTATTTATTTAGTTCTTCTATGTTCTTATCGTGTGCACTTGATCTGTCATGCCCTGAGAGAGGCCATTGCAAGTCTCATACTGCTAATTTGTGTCTGTCATAATCATAAGTGTTATAACTTCCTAGGAAGTTATAAAATATTCCCTTCTTTGTCTGATATATTGCATTCTAATCTTAATTCATTCTGTCCCAATTTAAAATTGTGATTTAAATTTAATTTCTCTCTCTTTCCTTCTTTCTTTTTCTTCCTTCCTTCCTTCCTTCCTTCCTTCCTTCCTTCCTTCCTTCCTTCCTTCCCTCCCTTATTCCATTCTTTCTTCCCTCTTTCCTTCCTTCCTTCCTTCCTTTCTTTTATATTATTGATATTTGCAATTGTCTGGAAAATCAGCCTGCCTAGGCTAGGCTATACCATGTTAACAAACAAACCCAAAATAATTCTCCCTTACGTGTTGGCTATGGCTCACTCTCTACCATATTCATTCCAGGATGCAGCTTCCATTGAAGATATGGCTAGCTTTTAAATTTTTGCTTGGAGGTAACAGAACGCATTACATAATACTTTGTGGAAGACTTAGATTTAAATGTATCTGTCATATCAATACCTGTGAATGGTATAATCTGACCTATTTTAAAAGACTTTCCATTTGGATTACATATGCCATAGATATTACTTTGCACTCTGATGAGAAAATACTGTTATCAGTTCCTGACAGTAGAGTATTGAAGTTCCCAACAATAATTTTGGATTTGTCTATTATTCCTTTCAGCTCTGTCAGTTTTTGTTTCATGTATTTCAAGGTTTGGTTCTGGCTGCACACACATTTAGAATTGCTAAGATTTCTTGCTGGATTGATCCTTTTACCTTTACGAAACATGCCACCTGTGCCTAGTAATTTTATTGACCTGAAGTACACATTCTCTGATGCTGATACAGACACTCCTGTTTTTTAAATAATTAATATTAGCATGATATGTATTTTTTCCATCTACCTACTTTGAATCTACCTGTGTAGTTGAAATCTTTCCAGTAGACTGAACATATTTGGGTCACTTTCTTTCATCAGTTCTGTCCATCTCTGTCTCTAACTGGTGTACTTAGAGAATTTACATTTAAAGTAAATATTCCTATGGTAGGACTTCAGTTTAGTCTTTCAGTTCTTGATTTTTGCTGTTCCCTCTGATTCTCATTCTCATGGTTTGTTTTTGCATTCCTGTGGGTTACTTGCATATGTTTTAGGGTTCTATTTTGAATGCTTTGGCTATTTCACATTGTATGGTTTCTCTAAGTATTATAATGTACATATGTAACCATCTACAGGTATCAATGTTTTATGATTTTGCATGAAGTTAGAATCGTTAATTGCAGTTAAGTCCATTTACCTCCTAACTTTGAAATTTTAATTGTCTCAAGTATTTCGTTAACATGCATTAAGCATCAAAACAGATGTTATACTTTTTGCTTCAACCATCAATCATAATTTAAGAAGCTCCTGATTAAAAGGATAGTTTATTTTATATACACTTCTTTTTTCCAAATCAGTGCTGTTCTTTATTCTATTTTTAAATCTTTATTAGAGTATAACTGCTTTACAGTGGTGTGTTAGTGTCTGCTTTATAACAAAGTGAATCAGCTATGTATATACATATATCCCCGTATCTCCTCCCTCTTGGGTCTCCCTCCCACACTCCCTATCCCACCCATTTAGGTGGTCACAAAGCACTGAATTGATCTCCCTGTGCTATGCGGCTGCTTCCCACTAGCTATCTATTTTACATTTGGTAGTATATATATATGTCCATGCCGCTCTCTCACTTCGCCCCAGCTAACCGTTCCCCCTCGCCGTGTCCTCAAGTCCATGCTCTATGTCTGCGTCTTTAGTCCTGTCCTGCCCCTAGGGATTTGAGGACTTTTTTTTTTTTTTAGATTCCATATATATATGTTAGCATATGGAATTTGTTTTTCTCTTTCTGGCTTACTTCACTCTGTATGAGGGGACTCTCGGTCCATCCACCTCACTACAAATAACTCAATTTCGTTTCGTTTTATGGCTGAATTATATTCCATTGTACGTATGTGCCACATCTTCTTTATCCATTCATCTGTCGATGGACACTTAGGTTGCTTCCATGTCCTGGCTATTGTAAATAGAGCTGCAGTGAACACTGTGGTACAAGTCTCTTTTGGAATTATGTTTCTCTCAGGGTATATGCCCAGTAGTGGGATTGCTGGGTCGTATGGCAGTTCTATTTTTAGTTTCTTAAGGAACCTCCATAGTGGCTGTATCAATTTACATTCCCATCAACACTGCAAGAGGGTTCCCTTTTCTCCACACCCTCTCCAGCATTTACTGTTTGTAGGTTTTTTGATGATGGCCGTTCTGAGCGGTGTGAGGTGATACCTCATTGGAGTTTTGATTTGCATTTCTCTAACTATTAGTGACGTTGAGCAACCTTTATGTGTTTGTTGGCAATCTGCATGTCTCCTTTGGAGAAATGTCTATTTAGGTCTTTTGTCCATTTTTGGATTGGGTTGTTTGCTGTTATGATATTGAGCTGCATGAGCTGCTGGTAAATTTTGGAGATTAACCCTCTGTCAGTTGCTTCATTTGCGAATCTTTTCTTCCAGGCGGGGGGGTTGTTTGTTCGCCTTGTTTAGGGTTTCCTTTGCTGTGCAAAAGCTTTTAATTTTCTTTAGGTCCCATTTGTTTATTTTTGTTTTTATTTCCATTTCTCTAGGAGGTGGATCAAAAAGGATCTCGCTGTGATTTAGGTCATAGAGTGTTCTGCCTATGTTTTCCTCTAAGAGTTTTCTAGTATCTGGCCTTACATTTAGGTCTTTAATCCATTTTCAGTTTATTTTTGTGTATGGTGTTAAGGAGTGTCCTACTTTCATTCTTTTACATGTAGCTGTCCAGTTTTCCCAGCACCACTTATTGAAGAGACTGTCTTTTCTCCACTGTATAGCCTTGCCTCCTTTGTCATAGATTAGTTGACCATAGGTGCGTGGGTTTATCTCTGGGCTTTCTATCCTGCTCCATTGATCTATACTTCTGTTTTTGTGCCAGTACCATATTGTCTTGATTACTGTGGCTTTGTTGTATAGGCTGAAGTCAGGGAGTCTGGTTCCTCCAGCTCCGTTTGTTTCCCTCAAGACTGCTTTGGCTATTCAGGGTCTTTTGTGTCTCCATACAAATTTTAAGATTTTTTTGTTCTAGTTCTGCAAAAAATGCCATTGTTAGTTTGATAGGGATTGCATTGAATCTGTAGATTGCTTCGGGTAGTAGAGTCATTTTCACAATGTTGATTCTTCCAATCCAAGAACATGGTATATCTCTCCATCTGTTTGTGTCATCTTTAATTTCTTTCATCAGTGTCTTATAGTTTTCTGCATACAGGTCTTTTGTCTCCTTAGGTAGATTTATTCCTAGGTATTTTACTCTTTTTGTTGCAATGGTAAATGGGAGTGTTTCCTTAATCTCTCTTTCAGATTTTTCATCATTAGTGTATAGGAATGCAAGAGCTTTCTGTGCATTAACTTCGTATCCTGCTACTTTACCAAATTCATTGATTAGCTCTAGTAGTTTTCTGGTAGCATCTCTAGGATTCTCTATGTATAGTATCATGTCATCTGCAAACAGTGACAGCATTACTTCTTCTTTTCTGAGTTGCATTCCTTTTATTATTTCTTCTTCTTCTCTGATTGCTGTGGCTTAAACTTCCAAAACTATGTTGAATAATAGTGGTGAGAATGGACAACCTTGTCTTGTTCCTGATCTTAGAGGAAATGGTTTCAATTTTTCACCAGTGAGAATGATGTTGGCTGTGGGATTGTCATATATGGCCTTTATTCTGTTGAGGTAAGTTCCCTCTATGCCTACTTTCTGGAGGGTTTTTTATCATAAATGGGTGTTGAATTTTCTCAAAAGCGTTTTCTGCATCTATCTGAGATGACCATATGGATTTTCTCCTTCAATTTGTTTATATGGTGTATCACATTGATTGATTTGCGTATATTGAAGAAACCTTGCATTCCTGTGATAAACCCCACTTGTTCATGGTGTATGATCCTATTAATGGGTTGTTGGATTATGTTTGCTAGTAATTTGCTGAGGATTTTTGCATCTATGCTCATCAACGATATTGGCCTGTAGTTTTCTTTCTTTGTGACATCTTTGTCTGGTTTTGGTATCAGGGTGATGGTGACCTCATAGAATGAGTTGGGGAGTGTTCCTCCCTATGCTCTGTTTTGGAAGAGTTTGAGATGGAAAGGTGTTAGCTCTTCTCTAAATGTTTGATAGAATTTGCCTGCGAAGCCATCTGGTCCTGGGCTTTTGTTTGTTGGAACAGTTTTAATCACCATCTCAATTTCAGTGCTTGTGATTGGTCTGTTTATATTTTTTATTTCTTTCTGGTTCTGTCTTGGAATGTTGTGCTTTTCTATGATTTGGTCCATTTCTTCCCGGTTGTCCATTTTATTGGCATATCGTTGCTTGTAGTAATCTCTCATGATCCTTTGTATTTCTGCTGTGTCAGTTGTTACTTCTCCTTTTTAATTTCTAATTCTATTGATTTGAGTCTTCTCCCTTTTTTTTCTTGATGAGTCTGGCTAATAGTTGATCAATTTTGTTTATCTCCTCAAAGAACCAGCTTGTAGTCTTTGTGATCTTTGTTTCCTTCCTTTCTTTTTCATATATTTCTGATCTGACCTTTATGATTTCTTTCTTTCTGCTAACTTTGGGTTTTTTGTTTGTTTGTTTGTTTTCTTTCTCTAATTGCTTTAGGTGTAAGGTTAGGTTGTTTACTTCAGATGTTTCTTGTTTGATGAGGTAGGATTGTATTGCTATAAACTTCCGTTTTAGAACTGCTTTTGCTGCATCCCGTGGTTTTTGGGTTATCATGTTTTCATTGTCATTTTTTCTAGGTATTTTTTGATTTCCTCTTTGATTTCTTCAGTGACCTCTTGGTTATTTAGTAGTGTATTGTTTAGCCTCCATGTGTTTGTATTTTCTACAGATTTTTTTCCTGTAACTGATATCTAGTCTCATAGCATTGTGGTCAGAAAAGATACTTGGTATGATATCCATTTTCTTAAATTTACCAAGGCTTGATTTGTGACTGAAGATATGATCTCTCCTGGAGAATGTTCCATGAGTGCTTGAGAAGATAGTGTATTCTGTTGGTGTTGGATGGAATGTCCTGTAAGTATCAATTAAGTCCATCATGTTTAATGTGTCATTTAAAGCTTGTGTGCCCTTATTTGTTTTCATTTTGGATGATCTGTCCATTGGTGAAAGTGAGGTGTTAAAGTCCCCGACTATGTTTGTGTTACTGTTGATTTCCCCTTTTATGGCTGTTAGCATTTGCCTTATGTATTGAGGTGCTCCTATGTTGGGTGCATAAATATTTACAATTGCTTTATCTTCTTCTTGGATTGATCTCTTATCATTATGTAGTGTCCTTCTTTGTCTCTTGTAATAGTCTTTATTTTAAAGTCTATTTTGTCTGATATGAGAGTTGCAGTTCCAGCTTGCTTTTGATATCCATTTGGATGGAATATCTTTTTCCATCCCCTAACTTTCAGTCTGTATGTGTCCCTAGGTCTGAAGTGGGTCTCTTGTACACAGCATATATACGGGTCTTGTTTTTGTATCCATTCAGGCTGTATGTCTTTTGGTTGGAGCATTTAATCCATTTATTTAAGTCAGTTATCGATATGTATGTGCCTATTACCATTTTCTTAATTGTTTGGGGTTTGTTATTGTAGGTCTTTGCCTTTTCTTGTGTTTCCTGCCTAGAGAAGTTCCTTTAGCTTTTGTTGTAAAGCTGGTTTGGTGGTGCTGCATTCTCTTAGCTTTTGCTTCTCTGTAAAGGTTCTAATTTCTCTGTCGAATCTGAATGAGATCCTTGCTTGGTAGAGTAATCTTGGTTGTAGGTTTTCCCGTTTCACCACTTTAAGTATGTCCTGCCAGTCCCTTCTGGCTTGCAGAGTTGCTGATGAAAGATCAGCTGTTAAACCTCTGTGGATACCATTGTATGTCATTTGTTGCTTTTCCCTTGTTGTTTTGAATACTTTTTCTTTGTATTTAATTTTTGATAAATATGTGTTTTGTCGTGTTTCTCCTTGGATTTATCCTTTATGGGACTCTCTGTGCTTCCTGGACTTGATTGACTATTTCATTTCCCATATTAGGGAAGTTTTCAACTATAATCTCTTCAAATATTTTCTCAGTCCCTTTCTTTTTCTCTTCTTCTTCTGGGACCCTTGTAGTTCGAATGTTGGTGCATTCAATGTTTTCCCAGAGGTCGCTGAGACTGTCTTCAATTCTTTTCCTTCTTTTTTCTTTATTCTGCTCTGCGGTAGTTATTTCCAATATTTTATCTTCCAGGTCACTTACCCGTTCTTCTGCCTCAGTTATTCTCCTACTGATTCCTTCTAGAGAATTTTTAATTGCATTGTTCATCATTGTTTGTTTGCTGTTTAGTTCTTCTAGGTTTTGTTAAACGTTTCTTGTATTTTCTCCATTCTATTTCCAAGATTGTGGATGATCTTTACTATCATTATTCTGAATTCTTATTCAGGTAGACTGCCTACTTCCTCTTCCTTTGTTACGTCTGGTGGGTTTTTACCTTGCTCCTTCATCTGATGTGGGTTTCTCTATCTTCTCATTTTTTTTAACTTACTGTGTTTGGGGTCTCCTTTTCACAAGCTGCAGGTTCGTAGGTCCCATTGTTTTTGATGTCTGCCCCCAGTGGCTAACGTCGGGTCAGTGGGTTGTGTCGGCTTCCTAGTGGAGGCAACTGGTGCCTGTGTTGTGGTGGATGAGGCTGGATCTTGTCTTTCTGGTGGGCAGGACCACATCCGGTGGTGTGTTTTGTGGTGTCTGTGACCTTATCATGATTTTAGGCAGCCTCTCTGCTAATGGGTGGGGTTGTGTTCCTGCCTTGCTAGTTGTTTGGCATAGGGTGTCCAGCACTGTAGCTTTCTGGTCGTTGAGTGTAGCTGGTTCTTAGTGTTGAGATGGAGATCTCTGGGAGAACTTTCACCTCTTGATATTACGTGGAGCTGGGAGGTCTCTGGTGGACCAATTTCCTGAACTCAGCTCTCCCACCTCAGGGACACAGGCCTGACACCCGGCCGGAGCACCAAGACGCTGTCAGCCACACGGCACGGCTCAGAAGAAAAGGGAGAAAAAGAAAAGAAAGAAAGAAAGAAAGGAAGGAAGGAAGGGAGAAAGAAAGAAAGAAAGAAAGAAAGAAGGAAAGAAGAAAGAAAGAAAGAAAAGAAAATAGTTATTAAAATAAAAAATTATTTAAAAAATAAAAGTAAAAAAAAAAAAAAAAGGACAGACTGAACCCCAGGACAAATGGTAAAAGCAAAGCTATACAGACAAAATCACACACAGAAGCATGCACATACACACTCACAAAAGGAGGAAAAGGGAAAATATGTATATATATATATATAAATTAAAAAGATATGGAGCAACCAAATCAATAAACAAATTTACCAATGATAAAAAACTCTAAATTCTAAACTAAGATAAACAGAAAACCAGAAACAAATTTGATGCAGGAAGCAAACCCCACGTCTAGATTTGCTCCCAAAGTCTACCCCCTCAATTTGGGGATGATTCGTTGTCTATTCAGGTATTCCAGAGATGTAGGGTACATCAAGTTGATTGTGGAGCTTTAATCCGCTGCTCCTGAGGCTGCATGGAGAGATTTCCCTCTCTCTTCTTTGTTCGCACAGCTCCTGGGGTTCAGCTTTGGATCTGGCCCCGCCTCTGCATGCAGGTCGCCTGAGGGAGTCTGTTCTTTTCTCCGACAGATCGGGGTTAAAGTAGCAGCTGATTAGGGGACTCTGGCTCACTCAGGCCGCGGGGGTGGGAGGGGTACGGAATGCGGGACGAGCCTGCGGCAGCAGAGGCCAGAATGACGTGGCAACAGCTTGGGGTGCACCGTGTGCTCTCCCGGGGAAGTTGTCCCTGGATAACGGGACTCTGGCAGTGGCGTGCTGCACAGGCTCCCGGGAGGGGAGGTGTGGATAGTGACCTGTGCTTGCACACAGGTTTCTTGGTTGCTTCAGCAGCAGCCTTAGCTAGCGTCTCTTGCCCATCTCTGGGGTCCACGATGATAGCTGCGGCTTGCGCCCGTCTCTGGAGCTCCTTTAGGCGGTGCTCTGAATCCCCTCTCCTCGCGCACCCCAAAACAGTGTTTTCTTGCCTCGTATGGAGTTCCAGACGTTTTCCCGGACTCCCTCTGACTAGCTGTGGTGCACTAGCCCCCTTCAGGCTGTATTCACGCAGCCAACCCCAGTCCTCTCCCTGGGGTCTGACCTCTGAAGAAGCCGGAGCCTCAGCTCCCAGCCACCAGCTTCCCCAAGTGGGTGAGCAGACAAGCCTCTCGGGCTGGTGAGTGCTGGTCGGCACCGATCCCCTGTGCGGGAATCTCCCCGCTTTGCCCTCCGCACCCCTGTGGCTGCGCTCTCCTCCGCGGCTCCGAAGCTTCCCCCTCCGCCACCCACAGTCTCCGCCCGCGAAGGGGCTTCCTAGTGTGTGGAAACCCTTCCTCCTTCACAGCTCCCTCCCACCGGTGCAGGTCCCGTCCCTATCCTTTTGTCTGTGTTTATTCTTTTTTCTTTTGCCCTACCCAGGTACGTGGGGAGTTTCCTGCCTTTTGGGCGGTCTGAGGTCTTCTGCCAGCATTCAGTAGGTGTTCTGCAGGAGTTGTTCCATGTGTAGATGTATTTCTGATGTATCTGTGGGGAGGAAGGTGGTCTCCACGTCTTACTCCTCTGCCACCTTGAAGGTCTCCTTTATCTTATTGTATATTTTTTATTGAAGTACAGTTGATATACAATGTTGTGTTAGTTTTATGTGTACAGCAAAGTGATTCAGTTATGTGTATTTATATATATTCTTTTTCAGATTCTTTTCCATTATAAGTTATTACAAGATATTAGATATTGAATATAATTCCCTGTGCTATACAGTAGGTCCTTGTTGTTTACCTAATATATATATATATATATATATATATATATATATATAGTAGTGTGTATCTGTTAAAAGCAGACTCCTAATTTATTCCTCGCCACCCCTTTCCCCTTTGGTAACCATAAGTTTGTTTTCTATGTCTGTGAGCCTATTTCTGTTTTGTAAAGAAGTTCATTTGTATCATTTTCTTTAGGTTACACATATAAGTGATATCATATGATATTTTTCTTTCTCCACCTGACCTACTTCACTTAGTATGATAATCTCTAGGTCTATCCATGTTCCCGCAAATGGCATTATTTCATTCTATTTTATGACTGAGTAATATCCTATGTGTATATATATATATATATATATGTGTGTGTGTGTGTGTGTGTGTATAATACATATGTATACACACACACACACACACACACACACATATATATATATATGATATTAGTCATATATACCACATCTTGTTTACCCATTCATCTGTCGATGGACATTTAAGTTGCTTCCATGTCTTGGCTATTGTAAATAGTGCTGCTATGAACATTGGGGTGCATTTGTCTTTTTGAATTATAGTTTTCTTCTTTTCCCGATAGATGCCTGGGACTGGGATTGCTGGATCGTATTGTAACTCTATTTTTAGTGTTTTAAGGTACCTCAATACTGTTCTCCATAGTGGCTGGACCAATTTACATTCCCACCAACAGCGTAGGAGAGTTCCCTTTTCTCCACACCTTCTCTAGCATTTATCATTTGTAGACTTTTGATGATGGCCATTCTGGCCAGTATATACACACCACTTTTTATCCACTCCATTTTTCTTCCTTCCTCTCTGAAGCTGTAAGTTTTCTTAAGTTATCCTTTCCTTTTTGTTTGGAGAGCTTCCTTAAACAATTTTTCTTGGGATACATCTGCAAATGACTAATTATTGTAGTTTTCCTTGTTCTGAGTGTGTCTTTATTTCCCCCCATTCCTGAAGGAACGTATCTCCATATGTAAAACTTAGGGTTGTGGATTCTTTTCTAAAGAACTCGAAAAATATTGGTCAATGGCACAACCTCTTAGTTTTGAGATGAATAATTTCTGGTAATCTAATGTATAGCATCGTGACTGTAGTTAATAATAGTGGTGTACTGTGTACTTGGCATTGCAAGGAGAGTAGATCTTATGTGCTCTCACCACAAAAAAAAAGGATAACTATGTGAGGTGATGGATATGTTTATTAACTTGATTGTGGTTATCATTTCATTATGTTTATGTCTATTAATTCATCACATTATACAACCCCCAAAACAGAACTTGAAAAAGATGACACGCCACTTCCTTATGTCCTTCATGGTTTAAGACGAACAATCTACTATCGCTAGAATCGGTTTTCCTCTATAAATAACATGTCACTTCTGAGTGTTTCATTTCTTGATTATTTTCTTTGTCTTGAGCTTTCAGTAATTCAAAGTTCTTGTGTGTTGGCAAGGAATACTTTGGGTTTATCCTATTTGGAGTTCACTCACTTCCCTGAGTCTGTAGTTTTAAAGTTGTTCAATTTTTTTTTCCTTAAACTTGGGAAGTTTTCAGCCATTAGTTTTTGAATACATCTTTTTAAGAAAATGACATCTTATGTCTTAAATAATATCTGTCTAGACCCCCAAGATAACTGGAACTACTGCAATGTGGTAGCAACATGCTTATTAAAAGTAAACCTTTCATTTTACAACAGTTTTTAGATTTTCAGAATTACTGTAAACTGTGTAAAGACAGTTCCCATATGACCCATGACCAGATTCTCCTAGTATTATCATTTTGTGCTAGTATGGTACATTTATCACATTAATGTACTGATATTGATACATAATCATTACCCAAAGTCTACACTTTATATTCATATTCTCTCAGCTTTTCTCTAATGTCCTTTTGGTATTCCAAGATCCCATCCAGGATACTGACTCACATTTATTAGTCACGTCTCCTTAGGCTTCTCGTGGTTATGACAGTTATGTAGATGTGATTTTTAATGCTCCTGACAGTCTGAAATTAATATAACTACTCCCGAGTTCTTTTGCTTAGTGTTAGAATGATATGTTATTTCCCATCTCTTTAACCTATCGGAAACTTTTAATACAAAATGGGTTCTTGCTGACAGTACTTACTTGTGAATTTGTAAATTCCACTCTGACTTTTTTTCTGTGTTTATAGGCCATTCACGTTTAAAGTGATTATTGAACTAGTTGCATTAAAATCAACCATGTTTGTAGCTGTTTTCATTACGAGAGTCTTCTTTTCCTGCCTTCTATGGTTGTAATGGAATGTTTTATATTAAGCCAGTTCATTTCTCCTCTTGGTGTATTGATTATACTTGTTTAAAATATATTAGAGGTTTACCAGAGATTACATATACATATTTCACTAATTTAAGACCACCTTCAAACAACATATCCACCTCACATGTAGAGCAGGTCACTTAGACTATTCCATCTCTTTTTATGTTACTGTCATTCATTTCACTTACCCACGTGCTATAATCACTTGATTCATTATTACTTTTATTATTTAAACAGTTATTTTTAGATCCATTAAGAATAAGAGATTTCATTTTACCTTCCTTTATTACTTCCCTGATGCACTTCCTTTCTTCATGTAAATCCAAATTTCTGCCGTACATAATTTTCCCTATAAATCTTTTCCCGTTTCTTTCAGGGTAGAACTACTGGTGCTAATTCCCTCGATTTTTCTTTATCTGAGAGAGAAAGTCTTTATTTACTCTGCATTTTTAAAGAATAATTTTTGCTGCATATATAATGATCCTAGGTTGGTACATTATTTTTCTCTTGGCACATTAAAAATGCCCCCTGTGCTCTCTTCTTGCTTGCATTGATACTGACAAAATGTCCACTATAATTTTCTCTTTGTTCTTCTACAGGTAAGGAGGTTTTCAATTTTTTCTGGCTTCCTTCAGGATTTTCCTTTGTCTTTTCTCTTTTGCAATTTGAATATGATACGCAATGAGGCATCCACCAGGGTACCTGCTGCTGCTGGTGGGAGAGCTAGGAGCTGCGGGCCTGGGTATCTCTCTGACACTGGGTGGAGTGTGGAGAGACCCTGGAACTAGTTCACCTTCTGGTACAGGGTGGATATCTGGGAAATGCCAGGCCTAGTTGCCTTCTGCCATTGGGTGAAGGGACTGCAGATGCCTGGAATAGATATTCTTCTGCAGGACAGAATGCCATGAGCCACCTGGTCTGGTTGGCAGTCCTTTGTTGGGTAGAGGATAGAAAGACACTGGTCTTGGCTCACCTTCTGCCACTGAGTGGACACCTAGGAGACATTGGGGCTGGTGGAGTCACCTGTGCATGTGGCGAGGCCCTCCTGTGGTCAGCCTGAGAAGAGCATGGGGTGGGTCAGCCCTCTGAGGATCAGCTATAGGTGCTGTTTTGTGGAAATAGTGCCTGTTGTTTCCTTCATTTGGGGGTGGAGAGAAGGTGGTCCTGCCTGCCAGGCTAGGGTTAGCACTTGTAAATGCTGCAGGTAGTTCAGCTTGGTGCTTCTATTGGGCATCCATTTCTCCTTCATATCACTGTCGGGTTTTCACTTTTCCGGACGTTTGCACATTGACAGCAGGCTTTGCTTTTTAATTTGTAGTTCTTTTATTTACTTATTTGCTTACTTACTTACTTACTTACTTACTATGAAGGCTGGCATTTCTTTCTTGCACATCTCTAGAACCCGATTCAGGACATCTGAGGGATAAAAAAAAGGTCAGGGAATTCACCACAGTGTATCATAAATCTTCAAGTCCTTAGGTCTTCTTTCCAACGTTTACAATCTTTTTACGATTATTTGTTGAAATTTTCCCAAGGTAATTATTTGAATTTGGAGGTGAGGAGCAAGAAAAAGTTAGTCTACACTATTTTCGCCAACAACCCAAAGTCCCTGAGGTATTTTTATAAATACAATTATATGAAATGTTCCTAACCTTCTGTTCCTTTAGACATTCTTTATTAATGCCTACAAGCAATGATCAAAGTAGAAAATCAGCTTTCTCTCTTTCCATCCCTCTGTTTTCCTTAATAATGTATAATTTTATTTATGTCTGTTTCACTTGATTTGCTAGTTTTATAAGGATTTAGTTCTCAACAACAGTCCACTTGCCTTAGATTTTCTATTATTGGTTGACTGAGTTCATACCCTGCAAATTCTTTAAAACACAGTCCTTAGAATAAACTTCCCTCACTTAGCACGTGGTCAAAATTGTTCGCCTATTGCTTTTATGCTTCAGCCACAGATCGGTAGTGTGAAAAACGTTGGGGTTGGACTTTCTTCCTTGATGATTTTTTAGGTTTTTGCTCCACCAAAACTTGTGCTGCAAACCACAGGAGTATACGGATATCAGGTAGAAAAATCCTCTGATATTAACATTCTTTTGGAACATATTTTAGAGCCAGATCTGCGTATTCACCTTTAAGAAATAATAATAATAAGGCTTAACAATCATGCGTGGGTCATTTCCACTTCCAGCCATGGCTGTGATGAACTAGCTTGTTGCAGTCCTATTATCTCACAGAGAAAAATTTAAAAATCTGGACAAAAGAAAAAAGCTTCTGCTTGTAGGCACCAGAGAACTCCTTCTGTGTCCAGGACATCAGTGTAGGAGAACCTGGAGAGTAGGGAACCTCACTGAGGGGGATCTAACAGTTTTGTGCTGCTTTTTACCCTCAGGGAATCTGCTGAATCCCAAACTGCCCTGGGTGAGAGCACATCATTCTACAGGCAAAACACCCACTAAGAGACAGAGACGACATTTGCTTCTAGGAAAATTCCTGGGGCTAGGGGAAATTCATGGAGCCAGACTTACAAACCAGGCAAAATTGGAGAAGTCAAAATCTTAGGGAAAAGAAAGGTAGACAGAAGTGAGACCGACCTTGGGTGGTTTTCTTCCTTGAGGCATTTGTTCCTACCTAAACTGCGTAGGACACGAGACTAAGAAGATGAGCAGACAGCTGTTACAGGTCTCAACAGTTTTCTCCGCAGTCCTATGGTACAGTAGAGTAAAACACTAAGTGCAGAACTCACCCAAAAGAGGGTCCCCAGTAAACACCCCAGGCTGACAGTTCGGACCACTGGAGAGCTGTAACCTGGGAGGAGGGAAAACCAGGGGTAATCCAAGCCTGATAATTCCTGAAGCCTCCTGGAGTCAGCTCGGCCCCTGACTGGATTGATAGGATTGCCCTATGCTAGCGGCCTGCCAGAGAGAGTGTGAAACTTCTATGGAGGGAAAAACATTGCCCAGAGCCAGTCGACTCTTTTTTAAACAATGTTCTGACATTTAGATCAACCACCAGACATATCAAAAAACAGGTTAAGAGACGAAGAAGAGAAAAGAAAATACCCAGAGGTTCCCAATATTGGAATTATCAGACAGGGGCAGAGAAATAATTATGATTAATATGTTCAAGACTATGGATGATGACAAAATTGAGATCTCATCAGAAAGCTTTAATTTAAAAATCAACCAAGTGGATGCACTGAAAATTGGAAAGCTAACAAATACCATCCACTGACGTTAAGAATTCAACATTTGAGTATAACAAAGTATAGCAGACAGCAGTATAAAGGGGGAAGAGAGAGAAAGGGCCAGGGAAAGGGCAAGCAGAAGGCTGACGGGTACATAGGGTTTGTCTCTGAGACCTCAGAGATGCATACAACTTCTCCTCAGAAGGGGCAAGAACAGACCATGGTTTAAGCGGCAGCTAATATCTATGGAGCCCTTTCTGTGTATTGGTCACTCTGCCTGGTCTCTGCAATTATTACCCGGAGACAGACTTGAGTACCGCTTCTACATGGCTGCATCTGGCCCTCAACAGACACTTCTGGCTCCTGATCAAAAAGTCCTAAGGATTTTAAACTATTTTTATTGTGGTAAATTTATACATAGCATGAAATTTGCTATTTTAACCATTTTAAGTGTACAATTCAGTGGAATTAATTAGATTCACAATATTGCACAACTGTCACCACTCTTTCCATAATATTTCATTCCTTTGCACAAAAACTCTGTTCACATTGATCAATAACTCCCATTAACCCCTCCCACCCAGCCCCTGGTATCCTCTAACCTACTTTCAACTCTCTCTATGAATTTACCTCTTCTATACTTTTCATATAAGTAGAGTCATACAATATTTGTCCTTTTGTGTCTGGCTTTAAAGCACAGAAGTAACAAGGCTTCCATTTTCTTTTGGGTTGATAAGAAAAATTTAGAACCAGCCTTTGATAGCCCACTGTAGGCATGTGCATAACTCACTGGATGCCTTTTCAGCCACATCTCTGATATTTTGGGGGAATGTTGAGTTTTCCCTACTCCTGACAAGCCTGCCAAGTAATAGATGTGAAGTTTCAACAAATGAGTGAGTGAGAATGTCCTGAATCCTACCAGACAGAAGAGAATTAAAAGCGTTTTTCATCAGAGACGATTTACTCTCTACTCAGGATTAAATTAAGTGAAATAAGAAATTATCGGTTTCTCAGACCTCTAATGGTGAACTTTCTTTTCTCAGTGGGTGAATTACTTCAAGATCAGAGCAGAGCAATTGTACACTCCCCTCCAACCCTCATCAAAGAAGCTCAGCCATCTCAGGTGGGGAAGACAAAACAACAACAACAGATTTTTCAAGGCTCAATCTCTGTGGACACAACCTGTTCACCATTTCTCTCCCTTTAGGTCACTCCTTTCTGATAAACACCCAAGATGTTTGACAGCAATAACACCAGCTCACTCTACTACTTCTCCTTTCTCACTTCAGTATCTCATGCCGTTGCTTCATTTGTTGCAGAACAGATTTTATAACTAAATAGACAAGCATGGAACTATCAGTAAGATAGAGTAGACTTAATAAAGCAGGGAACTGCCCCCCACACTGTCTGTTCTACTTCCTTGTTCTTACTTACCTACCGAATCTACTGTGAGCAGAAATGCTTCCGTCTTGCAGTGTCTTGATTTCCTAGGGAAGGTTTAGTAAGTCTATAATAGGTTTTCAGAGGAAGGAGGAAATGTCACATGTCAACTGGTGATTCTGCAGTATTAGGATGCCTCAATGGCTGTTCTCATGACATATGAAAATACTGATTAAAATTTAATGATATATCTTTAAAACTTCCAAAGACTAGATCCTGAGTTTTCCCCCCATAATGATGGGAATCTCCCTCTCTTCCCGTGTTCTTCTGAGCAGACTCACAGAACGAGAACATGTCGGTCTGCAAATGGGGTTGAGCCACATGCATCTACTTAACAAGGGGATAGAGACGGTTCAATTGGCAGGATCTATATCTCACGAGACCCAAGTCTTAAGGGATGGAGATTAAGGACAGGGGAGAATTGGGTCACAAGATTCTTGCATTGGGTCAAATATGGCAGGGGAGCAAAGTTGACATAATAAAGAACAGCTCTTTGCTCCATGAATGGCAATATTCTACTGGCATGAAACGGAGGTATGAGGCACAGGAAAGGCTTTCTAGGAACCATCCTTGATGTTCAGGCAGGACCTGAGCTGGATTCTGCAGGTGCTCATGGGACGAATGTACATCAAGCTCATTCCTTGTGAACAGGCGACCAGACCTGCTGGCGATGAGATCAGCGTGGCAGCACCTCTGCCTATGGTCAGATCATCAAGCTTCACACTTCCTGTGTTAGGCCCTGCACTCCTTTCTCAGCCCATAGCTGAGTTCCCGTGTTTTCAGTTTTCACGTGTGACCTGGTGTGCAGAATGGATAGTGTGGGGCAGGATCTTTTGTGAGCCGCTATGTGAGCCCTAAACCTGCAAACATCATCTACCATCAGAGTAGAGCCAGAATCAAACTAGGCCCCCTTCCTGAATTGGAATATGCCTAGCACAGTGCTGAGCAAACAGTGGACTTCCTTCCTTTGCCCTGTTAATATTTCCCACAGTGATTTTGGTGAGCCAGGGAGGTGGCTGTTAGAACCCCTGGCAGATGGGCAAAGTACTGTGCTGTGGAGCCACTAATCAGAACCCCAACTAGCCACCTCGCCCATCCACTAGGAGGCTCTGGTCCCTCATCGCATGCAACATGGAGATAAGGCCACTTACCTCGTTAATAGGATTGCTGTGCGGATTGAACAAGATAGCAGGTGTGAAAGTGCTTGGAGAGAGTAGGTGACTCAATCCTGTGAGTGTATTCACTTCAGTGCATACTTAATCCTTACCCCTGACTTGTTTTTGGCCCTAGGAGCTCCGCTTCTCCTTTCCCAGTAGATTTGTTGATTTCGGACCCAACAGTCTTTCCTGTCAATGCCCTAGGGTAGGAAAAACTAATTTTGGTCAAAGAGGTAATATGTTCAGTCCCCAGGTGGGACTTGGGATTTCTCCAATCCAATCATGGCTACACCATTTCCCTTTGTCAGATAATGATTTTTCCAGCCTCTTCTATAGCTAAAGGTGGCTCTATGATCCAGTCCTGCCAAATGAGACGTATGGGGAATGCGTTGGGGGCTTCTGTGGTATATGCCTTTTTTTTAATGAGAAGGACAGATGTGGCACAGGAGGATGGTGGCACTTGGAATGCAATAGAGATGCCTGGAGCTCTTGCAGAGATGCCTGTGTGGCTGCATGAGGTTACCACCTTAACCTGCAGAAAACAGTGGATCAGGGGGATGGAAGCCATGGGGCCCTGGAGCAGCTGAATCAGAGAACAAATGGGTGCTTCCAGATTTCTTATTGCAAACAACAGCAACAACAACAAACAGCAAAAAACAAAAAACATAAGGCCCTATTTATTTTACCTTTGCTCCCAAACTCTCCCTTAAACTCATTTGAAGTTAACTTTTACAACTTCTAATACTGGCTCTATATCCAGAAATTCTGATTTCATTAGTCTGTTTTGTGGCTTTGGATATTTTATTTATTTATTATTTATTTATTTATTTATTTATTTTTGAGGTACACGGGCCTCTTACTGTTGTGGCCTCTCCCGTTGCGGAGCACAGGCTCCGGACGCGCTGGCTCAGTGGCCATGGCTCACGGGCCTAGCCGCTCCACGGCATGTGGGATCTTCCCGGACCGGGGCACGAACCCGTGTCCCCTGCATCGGCAGGCAGACTCTCAACCACTGCACCACCAGGGAAGCCCTGGATATTTTTTTTTTAAAAAAAACCTTCTGCTATAAATATTGTCAAACTGATACATGATAAATTAACTATTATAACGAACTCCCATGTAAATCCCACCCAACTTCAACTGTCATGAGCTCTTGGTCAGTTTTATTTCATGTAAACCTATTAATTTACCCACCCCTCCAGGTTTTCTTCAGGCAAATCCCGAACATGTTTTCAGTTAATCCACGTATATTGCAGAATATAGCTCTCCAAGATAAAGACTCCTGAAAAAGACTACTTTAGTGACACAATACATGCCATTATCATGCCTAAACAAGAGTTAATAATTACTTAGTATCTTCAATACTCACAGGTAAAGTTTCCCTTTCTCTCTTTTAAATGCTAATGTTTTCACTTTGTTTTCTTCAACTCTGGATCCCATTTAGACTCAGGCACTGCAGTTTTTCAATATGCCTGCTAATTCTCTGTAAAATTCACCTTCTCTTACTCTCTCTTTTTCTCATGAGAAATGAGTCCTTTGCTCTAGAGAGTCATCCACATGCAGAATTCTGCTGATTTCATTTCACTGGCATCATTTAACACACTCCTCTGTCCCCAGCCTTTCCTGCAAATTGGGATTTAGATCTTGTCTTCTTCTGGTTCAGTCTTCATAATTTGGCAAGAATGTCTCAGAGGCAGTGTCTCATTCGTCCATTGGGAGGTGAATACAGCATGGTTGTCCGTCTTTTTGTAAAGCGAGCAGATATTGGTGCTCATTGCCTAGAGCGTTTGCATCATTTGAGGTTGAAAATGGAGATATTTTCATTTTATCTACCCTTCTTCATTTATTAAATGGAATTCTTCTCCGATGAGAACCTTCCCTCATCCACTATTTGGTAACCAGTGTTACCATTCATATGCCACACACAGGATAATTGTTTCATTACTTGCCTCTGCTTACCCAATTTCCAAGTAATGAATCTATTTCCTAGCATTTGGTCACGGTGACCATGAGGTCTTTGTTCCTCTAGAGCCACCATGAACCCAACATTTAATCACAGTTGATGTGTTTAAATCTGTTTTAGGTATTATTCTTATTGTCACTCAATTTGTCCCTGCGTGATGCAGACTCATAATCTGAATCTGCCCACACGAGGGCAAATGCAAAGCCGGCGCTCAGTCAGTGTGGGCTGGAAGTACGTCATAGAACTGAGGGAAGTGTACTGACATCACACTTTCCTGTTTTATTACAACATTATATTACTGTGCTCATCCCTCCAGATGTTTGAACCTGGCATTACCCCTTGGCTGTCTTTGTTGTGATGTGCAGGTATTACTACATTTGGAGACAGAAGAATTAAGACTCCCTCTCCTTCGTTGGACCTTTCTACCTTACTTGGGGGACACGTGACTCAACTAGGCTCATGGGTTTGATCATCTTTTGGCTTACAAAATTCATTTCCCCACATTACCATTAATTCTCACTCACACTGTTTTCTCTGTGTTCATCTGTGCCATCATTTGCTATTGCTCTACTTTCTGGAACCTTGCATGGCTCAGATTTCCTCTTTCCCTGACACATCTATCTCCTCCATATCATTGTACCAGCACCCCTGTGGAAGTAATTTATCAGTAAATCTCCAGTGGCCTTACTCGGCTTCTTCCTCTTAATGGTTTTTCCCGTCATGGCTGTGCATTTTGAGGGCTGAGTGTTTGGGCCTTGGTCACATCAAAGACCCTTTGGCAACCAGCCTCCTTTTCTCCAAACTTCAATTTTCTGATTTCTAACCTGGGGCAAAAGATCTGGCCCTCCTGTGCCCTTGTGAAATGAGCTCCACAAGAGATTGCCAGAACATCATGAGGCATACAGAGTCTGGAATGTGTAAAACATTTGTACCCATGATTACTTGAATACAGGCTTGACTTTATCCCGTTACTCTGAGAGATCACAGTAATCTTTACGCAGGAATTGCTAGGACACATGCAGCAATTGGTTGGCCATCAGGTTACTGTATGGAGATATTTTCCACTCGTTAACCCTCAGATAAGACTACTTTCTGGTTAGGCTACTCCAGCACTCGGCTATCAGGCAGTTCAGTTCTAGCTGAGTGTGCTTCACCTAATTTTATTTTTAATTTTTTATTGAGATATAACTGACGTATAACATTGTATAAACTTAAGTTGGACAATGTGTTGATTTGATACATTTATGTATTGCAATATGAATGCCACTGTAGCTTTAGCCAACATCTCCATCATGTCACATAATTATCATTTTATTTATATGCTTCACTACATTTTATTTTAGCAGTTCTGTGTACTGGTGTAAAATGAACAAGTCTGAGTGACTAATAATCTCAGTTTTCACAGTTCTTCATATTTCCCATATTGACTGTGTGTGAATTAGTCTGAAAACAACAGGTTTATAGTTTCAGCTTTGGTTTGTAATTATATTCTCACCTAGGACTGGAAACATTGGATGGGGTGTGGTGTGGACATTGCGGGGATTAGGGACTGCCTTAGAATGGAGATACATTTACCCCATTTAGCCTCAAATTCAGGCATTTTTGTTTATGTTTACTCATAGGCTTTTCTATAAGGTGTATCATCCATGATGGAAGTTGCTGTCTCACAATTTACCATATTGGTGTTTAGTAATGATGATGTCACTGAAGTATCTTACAAATCTAGCCTCTTTGGCTCTTTGTATCTGCCATGTACCTTTGCCCCTAGTACCTCAGGGTGTACATGTGAATGTGGATTCATCTCCACTTATCAGATAAGGAAACTGAGGCACAGAATGTTTAAGGATATTAAACAAAGACAATAGTTAACAAAGGTATTACTTGATTTTGAACCCCAACTTTTCGGTACTTGTATTAGTCAATGTTTTGTTGCTGTTAGCAGAAAGCATTCTATGTTAATTAGTACCGGGATTAATTTGGGGAGTTAAGGCCTATAAATACTGTCCTAGGGCCTGGAGATACAGGTCTATTCATGGCCTCTCAGAATGATTATTATAGTCATTCAGCAGAATTGGTCCCCAAGGGGAGCTGCCACAGTTGAGTGGGTAAATCAGGATGCTTCCAGTGCAACTGTTGGCTTTAGGAATAAGGTGTCTTAGAACCAGGAAATTCTACCAGATTGTTAGCTCAAGAAAGATTCTTCCCCAGCTACATTCAGAACTCCAGATCATGCCTGCTTTACTCTACATCTCTCTACACTTAAATTAGCTCTAAAATAAATCTGATCAGTGTGCATCAGATTGACAGAAGGTAAAATTCATCTGGAACCCTACTAGTAAAAACTCTAGGAAACAGAGAATTAAGCTTTCCTGCCTTTTCAGTATAGAGAGGCATATTTATGAATGCAGTGGGAAGATACACTGAGAAAACAAATATAAGGCATCCAACACAGTGTTCTTAACCCTGTATCCCTAATCCCTTGATATATTCCTCTTCTCCTTCCAGCCTATTTGGTACTACCATTCCTAAAACCTGGATGAAACTGAAAACTCTGCTTGTGCTCTAGTATGCCTAATGATGCTAGGTGTATGAGGGGGAAAGAGGGGAATCTCAACACCAGAGAGTATTATGTTTTCCAGTATAAACTGCTTTTGTTTAATTGGAATGCTTAAGAAAATAATTTTACATTTGCAACTCAGCCACTTTCCCCACACCCTAAAAGTCTATCCTAAACCTTCTCCGTTTCTCATTTTCCTTATTTCATTCCTCTCTCACAATCTCCACAGGGTTATCTCCTACTTCGGGGAGAAAACATGTCCTCATAAAAGAACTTCACTGTATTATCCTTTATTTCTAAAATTTACCAATATTTCCATTTTCTACAGATAATCTATGACTTTATCCTCTTCTCCCATTTTGTGATTTAAACCTGCCAAATCTCCCAATTCATTTTATTTTTGGAGATAATAGATCCTACAAGCCAGTATGGCCTTAGAATCATACTGCCTGTGTTTGAACACAAAGCCCACTACTTACGAGTTATATGACCTTGGATAATTCACTCAGCTTCTCTAAACATCCATTTCTTTTCTGTAAAATATAGTGATAAGATTACCTTCTTTGCAGAATGGTAGGGAAAATGAAATAAGAAAATCCATAGAAAGTAATTAAAATATGACCTGCACCCAGGAAACACTCAACAAAATGAGTTATTATCAGATAAATGTAGTTCAACCATGACATACTGGTAGAGAATGTGTAGAGCTTATGGAAAAAAATCTGTTTTTTCTAATCATATTGGTGGTGGCAGTATCAAGACTTCTATATGTGTAGGTGGGATAAATCAAGTGAATAATTATTTATTTTCTAATTTTTATTTAATTTAATTAATTAATTTATTTATTTTTGTGGTATGCGGGCCTCTCATTACTGTGGCCTCTCCCGTTGCAGAGCACAGGCTCTGGACGCGCAGGCTCAGCGGCCATGGCTCACGGGCCTAGCCACTCCGCGGCATGTGGGATCTTCCCGGACCGGGGCATGAACCCGTGTCCCCTGCATCGGCAGGCGGACTCTCAACCACTGTGCCACCAGGGAAGCCCTTATGGTCTAATTTTTATCATCCCCTTTTATCATTGAGAACCAGTATTTCTGGTTTGGCAGAAATATATAAAATTGGTCTGGTATATTTTGTCTCACCAGATAATAAATAAACCGTGAAGGATTACCAGCATAGTCTCAAAACCACTCAGAACCCAAGTTGAAGAGGCTTCCACTGGTCAATAATGGACCATCTTAAATTTGATGTGTAGTGAGAAAAATTGTTTAAAACATCAAATATATGTAAACCCAATAATTCATAATTATTCTTTTGCAATATCCTTATTTGTCATCTGTGAAGGATTATAGGCAACTGCATCATTATTTTCAAAACACTCAAATAAAGAGAAATAATCAACCACTTACCTGTCTCTCTTTTACAATTTGTACCTCAAAGTAACAAAATTGTCAATAAAAGGAAACTGTTTTAAATGTGTATCCCAATTAATAAAGAAAGGACGAACGACAGAAGTACAATATCACAATTTTGCAACACCTAATGATGCAAATGTTTCTACACAATCATCATTAACTTCTGCTAACTATAAAAGGAGTCACAACCTGATATTATGTGCCTCTTTATGGAAATACTCAAAATCTCCATTCAAGTATTCTTGCTAAAAAATTGCACCTATATCAAGCTCACAGATCCAATTATAGATATACAGAAAATACAGAGAAAAACAAGGAATATTCTGAACTATACCATAGGGAAACAATCAGCAAAGTCAAGAATGTAGAAAACTCTCCAAGTCACATACCTACCTTCTTCAATGAATAAATGATGGGAAAAATGGAGGATAGGTTGGGAAGCTGTAGATAGAGACTTAAAAGAATTATCAAAAAAGGCAGGCAATTTTATTTTATTTTATTTTATCTTTTTCATTCTTTCTTTCTCCCTTTTATTCTGAGCCGTGTGGATGACAGACTCTTGGTGCTCCACCAACGCATCAGGGCTGTGCCTCTGAGGTGGGAGAGCCAAATTCAGGATATTGGTCCACAAGGGAACTCCCAGGTCCACGTAATATCAAACGGCAAAAATCTCCCAGAGATCTCCATCTCAACGCCAAGACTCAGCTCCATTCAACGACCAGCAAGCTACAGTGCTGGACACCCTATGCCAAACAACTAGCAAAACAGGAGCACAACCCCACACATTACCAGAGAGACTGCCTAAAATCATAATAAGGTCAGAGATACTCCAAAACACACAACCATACGTGGACCTGCCCACCAGAAAGACAAGATCCAGCTTCCTCCACCAGAACACAGGCACTAGTCCCCTCCAACAGGAAGCCTACACAATCCACTGAACCAACCTTAGCAACTGGGGGCAGACACCAAAAACAACAGGAACTACGAACCTGCAGCCTGTGCAAAGGAGACTCCAAACACAGTAAGTTAAGCAAAATGAGAAGACAGAAAAAAACACAGCAGATGAAGGAGCAAGGTAAAAACCCACCAGACCTAAAAAATGAGGAGGAAACAGGCAGTCTACCAGAAAAAGAATTCAGCATAATGATAGTAAAGATGATCCAAAATCTTGGAAAAAGAATGCAGAAAATACAAGAAACGTTTAACAAGGAACTAGAAGAACTGAAGAGCAAACAAACAGTGATAAACAACACAATAAATGAAATTTAAAATTCTCTAGAAGGGATCAATAGTAGCATTGATCCCTGAGGCAGAAGAACAGATAAGTGACCTGGAAGACAAAATAGTGGAAAAAACTACTAGAGCAGAATAAAGAAAAAAGAATGAAAAGAATTGAGAACAGTCTCAGAGACCTCTGGGACAATATTAAATGCACCAACAATCGAATTATAGGGGCCCCAGAAGAAGAACAGAAAAAGAAAGGGACTGAGAAAATATTTGAAGTGATTATAGTTGAAAACTTCCCTAATATGGGAAAGGAAATAGTCAATCAAGTCCAGGAAGCACAGAGAGTACCATACGGCATAAATCCAAGGAGAAACACGCCAAGACCCATATTAATCAAACTATCAAAAATTAAATACAAAGAAAAAATATTAAAAGCAGCAAGGGAAAAACAACAAATAACACATAAGGGAATCCCCATAAGGTTAACAGCTGACCTTTCAGCAGAAACTCTGCAAGCCAGAAGGGAGTGGCAGGACATATTTAAAGTGATGAAAGGGAAAAACCTACAACCAATATTACTGGGCCCAACAAGGATCTGATTCAGATATGATGGAGAAATTTAAAACTATACAGGCAAGCAAAAATTAAGAGAAATCAGCACCACCAGACCAGCTTTGAAACAAATGCTAGAGGCACTTCTCTAGGCAGGAAACACAAGAGAAAAAATGACCTACAATAACAAACCCAAAACAATTAAGAAAATGGTAATAAGAATATACATATCTATAATTACCTTAAATGTAAATGGATTAAATGCTCCAACCAAAAGGCATACAGTGGCTGAATGGATACAAAAACAAGACCCATATATATGCTGTCTACAAGAGACCCACTTCAGACCTAGGGATACATACAGACTGAAAGTGAGAGGATGGAAAAAGATACTTCATGCAAATGGAAATCAAAAGAAAGCTGGAGTAGGAATTCTCATATCAGACAAAATAGACGTTAAATCAAACATTATTACAAGAGACAAAGAAGGATGCTACATGACGATCAAGGGATCAATCCAAGAAGATATAACAATTGTAAATATTTATGCACCCAACAGAGGAGCACCTCAATACATAAGGCAAATACTAACAGCCATAAAAGAGGAAATCGACAGTAACACAATCATAGTCGGGGACTTTAACACCTCACTTTCACCAATGGACAGATCATCCAAAATGAAAACAAATAAGGGTACACAAGCTTTAAATGACACATTAAACATGATGGACTTAATTGGTATTTATAGGACATTCCATCCAAAAAAAACAGAATACACTTCTTCTCAAGTGCTCATGGAACATTCTCCAGGATAGATCACATCTTGGGTCACGTATCAAGCCTTGGTAAATTTAAGAAAATTGAAATTGTATCAAGTATCTTTTCCGACCACAACACTATGAGACTAGATATCAATTACAGGAAAAAATCTGTAAGAAATACAAACACATGGAGGCTAAACAACACGCTACTTAATAACCAAGAGTTCACTGAAGAAATCAAAGAGGAAATCAAAAATACCTAGAAAAAAATGAAAACACGACGACCCAAAACATATGGGATGCAGCAAAAGCAGTTCTAAGATGGAAGTTTATAGCAACACAATCCTAACTTAAGAGAAAAGAAACATCTCAAAGAAACAACCTAACCTTACACTTAAAGCAATTAGAGAAAGAAGAACGAAAAAACCCCAAAATTAGCAGAAGAAAAGAAATCATAAAGATCAGATCAGAAATAAACGAAAAAGAAATGAAGGAAACGATAGCAAATATCAATAAAACTAAAAGTTGGTTCTTTGAGAAGGTAAACAAAATTGATAAACCATTAGCCAGACTCATGAAGAATAAAAGGGAGAAGATTCAAATCAATAGAGTTAGAAATGAAAAAGAAGTAACAACTGACACTGCAGAAATACAAAGGATCATGAGAGATTACTACTAGAGACTATATGCCAAAAATAGACACCTGGAAGAAATGGACCAATTCTTGGAAAAGCACAACCTTCCGAGACTGAACCATGAAGAAATAGAAAATATGAACACACCAATCACAAGCACTGAAATTGAAACTGTGATTAAAAATCTTCCAACAAACAAAAGCTCAGGACCAGATGGCTTCACAGGCGAATTCTATCAAACATTTAGAGAAGAACTAACACCCATCCTTCTCAAACTCTTCCAAAATATAGCTGAGGGAGGAAAACTCCCAAACTCATTCTTCGAGGCCACCATCACCCTGATACCAAAACCAGACAAAGATGTCACAAAGAAAGAAAACTACAGGCCAATATCACTGATGAACATAGATGCAAAATTCCTCTAAAGAATACTAGCAAACAGAATCCAACAACATATTAAAAGGATCTTACAACATGATCAAGTGGGGTTTATTCCAGGAATGCAAGGATTCTTCAATATACGCAAATCAATCAATATGATACACCATATTAACAAATTGAAGGAGAAAAAGCATATGATCATCTCAATAGATGCACAGAAAGTTTTGACAAAATTCAATACCCATTTATGATAAAAGCCCTCCAGAAAGTAGGCATAGAGAGAACTTACCTCAACATAATAAAGGCCATATATGACAAACACACAGCCAACATCGTCCTCAATGGTGAAAAACTGAAAGCATTTCCGCTAAGGCCAGGAACAAGACAAGGTTGCCCAGTCTCACCACTATTATTCAACATAGTTTTGGAAGTTAGCCACAGCAATCAGAGAAGATAAAGAAATAAAAGGAATCCAAATTGGAAAAGAAGAAGTAAAGCTGTTTGTAGATGACATGATACTATACATAGAGAATCCTAAAGAGGCTACCAGAAAACTACTAGAGCTAATCAATGAACTTGGTAAACTAGCAGGGTACAAAATCAATGCACAGAAATCTCTTGCATTCCTCTACAGTAATGATGAAAAATCGGAAAGTGAAATTAAGAAAACACTCCCATTTACCATTGCAACAATAAGAATAAAATACCTAGGAATAAATCTACCTAAGGAGACAAAAGACCTGTATGCAGAAATTATATGACACTGATGAAATAAATTAAAGATGATACAAATAGATGGAGAGGTACACCATGTTCTTGGATTGGAAGAATCAACATTGTGAAAGTGACTCTACTACCCAAAGCAATCTTTAGATTCAATGCAATCCTTAGCAAACTACCACTGGCAGTTTTCACAGAACTAGAACAAAAAATTTCACAATTTGTACAGAAACACAAAAGACCCCGAGTAGCCAAAGCAAGCTTGAGAAAGAAAAATGGAGCTGGAGGAATCAGGCTTCCTGACTTCAGACTGTACTTCAAAGTTACAGTAATCAATACAGTATGGTATTGGCATGAAAACAGAAATATCGATCAGAGGAACAGAATAGAAAGCCCAGAGATAAACCCACATACATATGGTCACCTTAGTTTTGATAAAAGAGGCAAGAATACACAATCGAGAAGAGACAGCCTCTTCAATAAATGGTGCTGGGAAAACTGGACAGCTACATGTAAAAGAATGAAATTAGAACACTCCATAATACCATACACAGAAATAAACTCAAAATGGATTAAAGACCTAAATGTAAGGCCAGAAACTATCAAACTCTTAGAGGAAAACATAGGCAGAACACTCTATGACATATCACAGCACGATCCTTTTTGACCCACCTCCTAGAGAAATGGAAACAAAAACAAAAATAAACAAATGGGACCTAATGAAACTTAAAAGCTTTTGCACAGCAAAGGAAACCATAAACAAGATGAAAAGACAACCCTCAGAATGGGAGAAAATATTTGTAAATGAAGCAACTGACAAAGATTAATCTCCAAAAGACATTTCTCCAAAGAAAATCTATAGATTGCCAACAGACACATGAAAGAATGCTCACATCATTAATCATTAGAGAAATGCAAATCAAAACTGCAATGAGATATCATCTCACACTGGTCAGAATGGCCACCATCAAAAAATCTACAAACAACAAATGATGGAGAGGGTGTGGAAAAAGGGAACCCTCTTGCACTGTTGGTGGGAATGTAAATTGATACAGCCACTATGGAAAACAGTATGGAGGTTCCTTAAAAAACTAAAAATAAAATTATCATATGACCCAGCAATCCTCCTACTGGGCATATACCCTCAGAAAACCATAATTCAAAAAGAGTCATGTACCAAAATGTTCATTGCAGCTGTATTTACAGTAGCCAGGACATGGAAGCAACCTAAGGGTCCATGGACAGATGAATGGACAAAGAAGATTTGGCACATATATACAATGGAATATTACTCGTCCATAAAAAGAAACGAAATTGAGTTATTTGTAGTGAGGTGGATGGACCTAGAGTGTGTCATAGGGAGTGAAGTAAGTCAGAAAGAGAAAAACAAATACCGTATGCTAACACATATATATGGAATGTAAAAAAAAAAATGGTCATGAAGAACCTAGGGGTAAGACGAGAATAAAGACACAGACCTACCTACTAGAGAATGGACTTGAGGACACAGGGAGGGGGAAGAGTAAGCTGGGAGAAAGTGAGAGAGTGGCATGGACATATATACACTGCCAAATGTAAAATAGATAGCTAGAGGGAAGCAGCTGCATAGCACAGGGAGATGAGCTCGGTGCTTTGTGACCACCCAGAGTGGTGGGATAGGGAGGGTGGGAGGGAGGGAGATGCAAGAGGGAAGACATATGGGGATATATGTATATTTATAACTGATTAACTTTGTTTTAAAGCAGAAACTAACACACCATTGTAAAGCAATTATACTCCAATAAAGATGTTAAAAGAAAAAGCTAGGCAAAATTGAACTGTAGTGTTTGAGTATATATTTGTGGGATAAAACTGTACAGAAAATCATGAAGGTGATTACCATAAATGTCAGGATAGTGGTTACATTTAAGGATGGAAGGAGTGAGCTGTGTTTGGACAGGGTACAGAGAAGCCTTCTGGATTGGCTGGCAAAGTTCTATTGATTTGGGTGGTAGTTACCAGTGTGTTTTCCTTCTAAGTCAATAAGCTATAATTTTGTTTTATGCAATTTTCTGTACTTGTGCTATATTTTGCAAGAAAAAATTTTAAGGGAAAAATGATTGAATTAAGCAGTGGCCAGATATTGCCTTTGATAGGACTTCTCCCATATACTGATGAGCTCTCTCAAAGTTCTAGGCAGATCAACTGGAGACAATCAGCCCATCACACAGACCAAGAGCATTTTGTCCAAGGTTAGTCTCTGTGTATATAGCCTGGTCAGTGTTTCTTTCTCTTGGGTGTATCTGCCTCTCTCTGAGCCCCAAGGATGATGGCTTGTGAAGACATCCAGTCACCATTTCTCATTTCTCCTTTAGGTTTCTAAAAGTGAATCATCCTCTGTTCTCTAACAGAGATATTATTAAGTAGCAATTACACTAATATTCTCATGATCAATACAAATGACCCAGGTAAAGGAAATGTCTCTGGTCTGTTTCGCTTCCTTTCTATTACTAACTTTATGTGAACACAATTGCCTAAACCTTGACAAGTTCTCCCAGAGACATTTTAGTAAGTCTATCTGAGGTTCACAGAATGCCCAAGAAAGGCTCCAGCACATTGTAGAGTGCTGTCCAAGGGTCTCTGCACATTCACCCTCTCATTTCTTCCTATTCTTTGTGATTAGGTGTGTACATTCTCTTTATGTGATAGCGAATAATTAAGCCATTACCTGAGGCAAAAAGAATGAAGGGGTTTCACATCTAATGGCTTGGGAACAGCACAGAGCTAGTAAAATAGTGGCAACCCCAGACTGAAACCACCAAGGATCCAAGTGTGTTAGACATACATTTTTTTCTACCCCTGAAATCTGCAGAACAAATTTCTTAAGTTATAAATCAGTTACTAATTTTTACCTTTTGGGTTGTTGTTGGATTTATTTAACATCCAACTCTGACTTCATCTTGTACTAGCAAACTGCGTTTTCCCAGTATCTTTTTTCTATTTCAGTTTGATCTAAATTAATATAATTTACAAAGTAGCTCTTCTAGGCTTTGGCTCAAATGTTACAAACTCTTTCTAAGCGTGAGATTCTATTGCTTAGGGTCTTATGGACTTTGCCCATCTCAGAGGTCTTAATCAGCTTAATTAGGCTGATACTCACAAGCCTTGTAAGGTTCCAATATGACACTGATTCTTTCTTACAGCAAACCCAGTATCAGCAGTAAGGTTCCAGGCCCCCAGAATTAGAGAGGAAAGCCTGTGGACCTACGGTGTACTCCAGGGTGGTGCTGGTGAGTGGGGCAGGTACACCAGAATACAGTTGGCTAGAAGAATACAAGTGATCTGAGTCCTGTGCCTGTCTGTGTGATCCACCACCGTATCACAGGCCAGCCATTGTCCTGGCACCTGCACAAATGCTGTAGGTTGCGCAGCTTTACTGGGACAAGGGTCTCCTTGGGAATTCCTTCCATGTAGATACAGCCAAAGTGCTTAACATGAAAAAAGGTTATAACCCCATCTTTACACGGTAGAAGCCATCAGCCAAAGTTATAGGCTTATGGGGGGGGGCGGGGGGGGGGGCGGGAGGGGCGGCACTAGAAAAGGGAAATCCAAAGGCCTCGGGTTTCAAATTAATACTGATCTAAAGTTGCATTTCCAAGGTTCGGCTTCATCTCCCTGTATTTCAAGAGCGCCTCCCTGATCACTAATTGCTTCCTTCCGTTGCTGGGTAAACCTTTAACCCCTATCCTACCTCCATTTGTTCAATAGGAATTTTCATTTTCACTTGAATCTTGAGTAGAATTGGAAATCAGGTGTGCCTGTCTAGGCTTAATCATTAAATCGTGGTCAAATCGCTCTCCCGGAGCGCGTGAACAAAAATGAATGGACATTTACGTAAAAAAAAAAAAAAAAAAAGAGAGAGACTTTCGTACTTCACCCAGGACTGAGGATGCAGGAGGCCGAGCGTACGGATGGCAGCGAGGGGTCAATCCCCGCCCGGCGCCGGGTCGGCGGTGGAGGAGTCGGAAGTGGTCGGGGTTTGGGGGAGGAGATCCGCTCATACACAACAGGAGAGGCTGCGCCGCCATATCTGCTGCCGCCGCCGCAGTTGCGAATGCAGCGTCGGGACCAGGCTGCCTCCGCGCCGCCGCTAAGGTTCGTGTCGCTCCCCCCCGAGCCCCCTGCTCTTGCCGCCTCACCCCCGGCGGCACTGCCCTCTCTTTCTGGCCCGTTGAGCCCGCTCCCTTCCCGCATCCATCAGGGCTGAGGACTATGGATCCGGGCAGCAGCAGCAGCAGCGACTCGGCTCCCGACTGCTGGGACCAGGTGGACATGGAAGCACCGGGTTTGGCCCCGAGCGGGGACGGAGCCGCCTCGGCGGCTGCTGCGGCGGCGGCCGAGGCCCAGCGTGAGCCCCTCATCTCGGCCTTCAGCCGACAGCTCAACGTCAACGCCAAACCCTTCGTGCCTAACGTCCACGCCGCGGAGTTCGTGCCGTCCTTCCTGCGGGGCCCGTGCCAGCCGCAGATCCCCCCGGCCGACGCCCCCGACATCGATGAAACCTGCCCCGGCGCGGGCGACCCTCAAGGTAAAAGGCTGGGACGGGGGGCACCTGTGGAACATTCCAAAGAGGAACAGTTAGTGTGGCGTGAAGGTTCCAATTCAGCCGTTACCATGGAACTTTTGGAACCTGTTGTAGAAAATGGAGAGGTGGAGATGGTCTTAGAAGAATCATGGGAGCACAATAAAGAAGTAAGTGAAGCTGAGCCAGGGGGTAGTTCCTTGGGAGATTCGGGGCCCCCAGAAGAAAGTGGCCAGGAATTGATTGAGAAAGAGGAAATCAGAAAATCGAAATCTGTGGTCATACCCTCAGGTGCTCCTAAAAAAGAACACGTAAATGTGGTATTCATTGGGCATGTAGATGCCGGAAAATCAACCATTGGAGGACAGATAATGTTTTTGACAGGAATGGTTGACAAAAGGACACTTGAGAAATATGAAAGAGAAGCTAAAGAAAAAAACAGAGAAACTTGGTATTTGTCATGGGCCTTAGATACAAATCAGGAAGAACGAGACAAGGGTAAAACAGTAGAAGTGGGTCGTGCCTATTTTGAAACAGAAAAGAAACATTTCACAATTTTAGATGCCCCTGGCCACAAGAGTTTTGTCCCAAATATGATTGGTGGTGCTTCTCAAGCTGATTTGGCTGTACTGGTAATCTCTGCCAGGAAAGGAGAGTTTGAGACTGGATTTGAAAAAGGTGGACAGACAAGAGAACATGCAATGTTGGCAAAAACAGCAGGGGTGAAATATTTAATAGTGCTTATTAATAAGATGGATGATCCCACAGTAAATTGGAGCAGCGAGAGATATGAAGAATGTAAAGAAAAGCTAGTGCCCTTTTTGAAGAAAGTCGGCTTCAGTCCCAAAAAGGACATTCACTTTATGCCCTGCTCAGGGCTTACTGGGGCAAATATTAAAGAGCAATCAGATTTCTGCCCTTGGTACACTGGATTACCATTCATTCCGTATTTGGATAATATGCCAAACTTCAACAGATCCATTGATGGACCAATTAGACTGCCAATTGTGGATAAGTACAAGGATATGGGCACTGTGGTCCTGGGAAAGCTGGAATCAGGATCCATTTTTAAAGGCCAGCAGCTTGTGATGATGCCAAACAAGCACAATGTGGAAGTTCTTGGAATACTTTCTGATGATGCTGAAACTGATTATGTAGCCCCAGGTGAAAACCTTAAAATCAGACTGAAGGGAATTGAAGAAGAAGAGATTCTTCCAGGATTCATACTCTGTGATCCTAATAATCTTTGCCATTCTGGACGCACATTTGATGTTCAGATAGTGATTATTGAGCACAAGTCCATCATCTGCCCAGGTTATAATGCGGTGCTGCACATTCATACTTGTATTGAGGAAGTTGAGATAACAGCCTTAATCTCCTTGGTAGATAAAAAATCAGGAGAAAAGAGTAAGACACGGCCCCGCTTCGTGAAACAAGATCAAGTGTGTATTGCCCGTTTAAGGACAGCAGGAACTATCTGCCTTGAGACATTCAAAGATTTTCCTCAAATGGGTCGTTTTACTTTAAGAGATGAGGGTAAGACCATTGCGATTGGAAAAGTTCTGAAACTGGTTCCAGAGAAGGACTAAGCAGTTTTCTTGTTGTCCCTACACAATACTGTGAGAATTGACTACAAAAGTTCACCACCTTCTCTTATTTACTGCCCATTGACTTTTCTCCATATTTTGCAAAGAAATATTTCACAGCAAAAATCCATGTTTTGTCAGCTTTCTCATGTTGAGATCTCAGTTGTGTCACTGCTGAATTTACCCATAAGTTTCCTCCTCCTATGCCATTCTGCTTCCTTGAACAGAATCAGTAATAGCTTTGTAAGTGATGTGGATGTAATTGTCTATAACAATGAAAAATTAATATATTTTTTAATTTTTCATTTTCCCTTAGGATATTTAGACAACCCTTGTTCCACGCAGACCAATCAGAGTGTGTCAGTGTGTGTGTACATGTTAAAAAGACAACTAACATGTGAATAAAATATTCCATTTGAAACTCTTATTGATATTTGAAATGCTTTTGAATATTTTTTTAATTTGTCTGTAATACTTCTCAATTAGGTTTTTTACTGTCTCAAGTAACTGAATACATTTTATTACCTGCGCTTTTAACAACTGTCCTGCACTCACTGTTTTAAATGAGGAATTTACAAACAATGCACAGGTTTGTGTTAAAGGAAAAATTTTAATTTTGAGAAAAATAATTTAGAGGTCTTCCCAATGATCTTTGTTTTCTGTGTTCAAGTCCAGTCAATAAAGGAGCTCTTCTGCTTCCCCACTTGTGATTTGAAAAAGAAAAGCTCAGGCCATCTATCAAGTCCCCAAATGTTGAACATGGCCATATTACACATATACCTGGGGATTCAGACTGTATGTTGACTAGACTGTTATCTGCACTCCCTCATCTTAACACACCCCTTTGTTTTATTCACCAAGAGACTTGTGGTGTGGGACACAACACAGTAAGGGGCATGACTTGAGAAGGTAAATGCTTGTAATAGTAAGTCATTCACTGACAAGTAAGGGTTATTGAGGGTCCTGAGCTTGGAGATGGGGAGACCATTCCACTCTTCTATTCTTCAGTGCTTGGGGTTAGTAGGAAAGGTGGGAGGTCATTTTTACAATCAGATCATGACCCACTCTTGGGGTCAGAGTTAACTGGACTCATCTCTGAAGAGTATATTGAGGAAAACACCAACCGTGGACCCTGAGGTGGCTACTTTTATTGCCAGGAGAGTGGCCTTATAACCTGCGTAACTATCAACAGCTGCAAGAACTTTCTGTCTTGGTAAGTAGGTAGTGGCCCAGTGTAAACACTGCCCAATGGTGGGAAGAGCCAATTCCTCACACTCATGGGGTGGTTGAACAAGGGTGGAGACTGCTGCCGGAACACTATGGGCTATACTCAGGACCTTTCTCCATGGTCCCTTTGTTTGTGTCGGCATGTACCTCCAGGGTATCTAACCTGTCAGAGATAGCCACAGGTCTTGTCAGGGCATCAATAGCATGGCTCTGTGAATCATCCAACCATAGATCTTCAGGGCACCCACAAGGGAAAAGAGGATTTTTATTTTGTCATATGTCAGCTAACCTAACCCACAGGGATGTGCCTCATGTTGTCTTGGACCCAGTCCTTTAATAATTAGAATATCAGTGGCAAGAGTTTCGTCTTATTTTACAGTTCCTTCTCTTGCCTCTGTGCTCTGAGCTTTGTACAAAATACAGGCCAATCCAGTGTTCGCTAAAAGTTTTGCCCTGGCAGCCACTTTTTAAAAGTTTATTTCTGATGCTGCATCAATCTCATTGTTTTGCAGTTTTAGTAATTTACCAATAGGATAATTGTGGATAGCATCCACTAATAGGCCAAAGCCAGAAGGCAGGACAGAACTCTCTTTTTCTCCACCCAATTTGGGTAATTTCCCATCAAAAACTGGCTCCTAAATGTCTTTTCTCATTAGCCAGTTGTATAGAAATTTCTCCACCAGGAGCTCTGAACTCTATAAACAACTTTCAGAGACAGGACATAAATCTTTGGGAGTGGATTTTAGAAACCAATAATTTTCATTTCAGTGATCATCCAGGTGGTTGGAGACACCTGACCCTGGCTCTTTAAGAAAATATGCAGTATATAAACTCATGGTAATGTTTTTTTTCTAACTTCGTGAATACCTTCATTTGTAGTTCTTAATGTCTGGTAGTGTTCTCCAATACTGCAAATTGAGGCCATTTACAAACACAGTACAGTTTCCACAGGGCATACAAAACAGTGTCCCTTCAGAGGTCCCCTGTTGCCTCTAATTCAGACCAATTTAACTTAACTGTGCCAAGAGCACCTCAAATTCCTGGTAAGCAAGATCAGTGTAGAAACTCCCCAAGTCTGGCTGCATCCTGTAAATACATCATGAATTTACTATGTCAGGATGACTCTTGGCAACTTTTCTCCCAAGGTTCTTCCTTTTATTCCTCATTAGAGGACAAATCTGTGGAGATTTAGGAAAAGGGCCCAACTTATATGGTACGTCAGCAAAGACCCATGAAGGAAAGAAAGTGGAAAGCTTGGGCTGGGCAGAAGCTAGCAGACCTCCACATTGAGCATCTTTCTCTGGTACCCAGGACAAATTGTCAGTGCTATTAATACCCACTATGGTTACCATTCCTGTCTTCAATAGACAAATCCTTTCTCAAAATAGACTCTCTTTTTACAGTGTCATGATTCTGATTTACTACAATGCAAGAACCTGCTCTTTTTAAAGTTTACTTATGCACATTTTGCAGTACAAATATTCAACCCACACACTTTAGTTAAAATGACTGGTTTAGTTTCAGGAAAATTATTAGTTAGTGTCATGGCCATACAAAAGAAACTATCCAGCAACCACAGAAATTCTGCCAAAACCTGAGCATTTGAACATGTTCACATTGATCCAGTGCCTGTTTTTATGTTCAATATGATTCTATATTTTCTGTTGCGGGTATTGACATATTTTCATTTCTCCTAGTTTTCAGTTAACAATATCCACTCATGGTTGGCCACTGGGTGGAAGGAAAATTTGACCCCAGATTTCTCACCAGAGACACGACTGTTTCCATTGAGGGGGGAAAGTGGGCTTGCCTTAGAATTTGGGAGAGGCTTTTTCAGACCACCCTGTGGGTGTTAGTTAATGTTCAACCAATCACCAAGATTAACAAGGGAAAGGGAGAGAAAAAAGAACCTACTGTATGAACATGCCACGTATGAGAAAATAAAACGAGAAAAAAAAGCTTTGTTTACATACAAGAGGGCAGTTTACAATTTGACACTATAGCCTGTAGAATATTCACTATCGGATTCCCTTACAGTTCTATCTTGCACTCAACAATGCAGATTGTTTTAGAGGAAATTTGTCTAAATTCTAGGGGGATTCTCTTTTCCTTCACTTATCCTTTAAAAAATTGTATAGTTTCTTTTATAAGTCAGTGGATGAAAGGTTCAGGCTCTAAGAATCAGACATCAATCAAAAGGGTTTTCGGCAAAGCCCCTTGTTTTCTACTCAGATTAATATTAAGCAATCAGAATTTACATGCACACATAATTTTCAGACAGTTCTCAGCCCTCTAATGAAGATATTTCTCTCTTTCATTGTTGAACTTCAAAAGTCCAAGCAGAGAATGTTGAGACCTGCCCCCAGTTTTAGAATGAGAGGACAAAAAGAAAAAAAAAAAGATTTGTCCAGTCAGGCTGCTGTATACATTCATGTCGCTGTATCTCTCATTTGATATGATATATATCCAATAAGTGTCCAATTATAGCTCTTCTTTCCTCACATTTGGGGCTCTGATTAAAAGGCTTCCTCTAATCTCTAACGGAGACTTAGATGAATTATCTCCTCCTGAGACTGCTTTTACTAGCTGTACCACAATCTATCAGTGACCTTTGCCATACCAATAAATTTACAGAACACAATGTCACATGGCAAATGAGCAAGAAAGACCCCAACTGGCTTCTGCTGGTTTAGCTGACAGTTCCTGGATTAAAGGTTAGTGTTTGATTTCTACCTTTTATTTCTTTTTGCACCCTGCTTTAACTGATGCTCATATAACATATATTATTTAGCTTTCCAAACTGCTTTAGCTTCTTTTGCCAGTTTAGTAAGGTATAAATGAATAGGTGAAATAAAATGTATTAATACATTAAAAATTTTTTAACATCTTTATTGGAGTATAATTGCTTTACAGTGGTGTATTAGTTTCTGCTTTATAACAAAGTGAATCAGCTATACATATACATATATCCCCATATCTCCTCCCTCTTGCGTCTCCCTCCCACCCTCCCTATCCCACCCCTCTAGGTGGTCACAAAGCACTGAGCTGATCTCCCTGTGCTATGCGGCTGCTTCCCACTAGCTATCTATTTTACATTTGGTAGTGTATATAAGTCCATGCCACTCTCTCACTTTGTCCCAGGTTACCCTTCCCCCTCCCCATGTCCTCAAGTCCATTCTCTACATCTGCATCTTTTTAAAAATATCTAAAGGCTTAACTCCTGAGTGATGCTAATGACAGAATGCTTCATCCCCATCTGTGTTCTTCAATGTGTGCCAAACCCAAAAGAACTCTGGTCTGAAAGGGTAAATGAGCTGCAAGCATACATTTTGCACGTTTAAGAAGGGAACACCAAGGTTTGAAAGGAAGGAGTTACATCTAAGGAGGCTTTAACCTTAAAGGATGGTGATTCAGGACAGATGTGTGGTGGCTTCTCAAGATCCTGGTAGTGAGTAAAAAGTTGCAGTGACCAAATTTAACATAATTCAAGAACATTTGCCTCTATGGATGGCACACTATTCAAGGTCTGAAGGGAAGTTGGGGGCACGAGAAAGGTCATATTGATTTCCCAGCAGAATCTGAACTGGGCCTCCAGGTGGCTAGGGGACAAATGCACATCAGATTCATTCTGTGAGACAAAGAGGTCAAAACTGCTGGCAATATTGGCAGCATGGTACCAGCTCTGATGGTGATACTACCAAGCCTCACAGATCCCCAGGTATCAGTGTTAGGTCTCACACTATCTACCAATGCCTGACTGAGTTAGCGGTATCCAAAATAGCACATATTACCTGAGTGTGCAGATGTAACAGCTACAATGAAGGGCAAGTTCTGCTCTGGGCCACCCTGGTGCCCCCACCTCTTCCAGAAAATCCCATTGTCAGAGAAGTGGCCAGATCAAAATATGTCCCCTTCCTGACATAGACTATACCTAGCATGGTGCTGAGGAGATAGTGGACCTCGTTTTCTTCCCCTGCTTATGTTTTAGACAGTGATTTGGTAAGCTAGAGAAGGGACATTGACCCATGGCACAGGGGTAATGCACCGTGAAGCCACTAATTGGAACCCTGAATAAGCCACCTCACCCCTCTTCTATGAGTCTCTGGTCCCTCATGCATAATGTAGAACTAATGCCAGTTACCTCGTGTTGGGCTGCACCCTGCAGACCTGCAAGATCTGTACTTGCTCAGCCTCAAGACCGAAGAAAGAACCCGGAGTCAGAGACGTCAATGGTTTAATGGATGGGGGATCTTACATGTCTGAAGCAAGGTCTTGGAGAGACACCCCACCATGTGCGGCAAAAGGCGGACAGGACATGGTGGCAGTCTTTGCTCCCACGGGGAGGGGGAGGTTACCAGTTATAGGGGGAATTGATATCTGGTCGGCTCATTGGTTACCAGGGAAACCAGCAGAGGAGCACGCCCCTCACTGCCCCACTGATAAGCTAACAGGTGGAGATGTTCTGATCTAAAGATTAGAACAATCACTAGCTGGGGCTGGGGGCAAGTACATGGGCATTTACTGATTAGTCTCTATGATTAAGAGGGAAGGTCAGTCATGTGAGTAAGGTGTAAGTGAAGCAGAGACTGGTTGAGCAAGGCATGTACAGAGAGTAAGAGAATAGCCATCTTGGGTGGCCTGATCAAACACCTTGTTGGGTTTTATTTTGTTTTTGTTTTTTTTTGCGGTATGCGGGCCTCTCACTGTTGTGGCCTCTCCCATTGCGGAGCACAGGCTCCGGACGCGCAGGCTCAGTGGCCATGGCTCACGGGCCTAGCCGCTCCGCGGCATGTGGGATCTTCCCGGACCGGGGCACGAACCCGTGTCCCCTGCATCTGCAGGCGGACTCAACCACTGTGCCACCAGGGAAGCCCTCAAACACCTTGTTTATAGGATTGTTGTGAGTACTGAACAAGGTAGCACATATGAAAATGTGGCTCAGTTCTTGTGAGTTTATTTCCTACAGTGCATAGTCAATCCTTACCCTTGACTGTGTTTTTGACTGTAGGAGCTCTGCTTCTCCTTCTCACTAGATTTGTTGATTGCTGATGCAATAACTTTTCCTACCAATGCCCTATGGTAAGAAAAACTGATTTTTTAAAAAGAGGAAATATGTCCAGCCCCGGGGGTGGGTAGGGGGACTCAGAATTTGTCCAGTCGAATCATGGCTATCCCATTCCCCTTTGTCAGGTGATGGGTTTTCCAGCCTCCTCTACACCTAAGGGTGGCCATGTGACCCAGTTGTTCCCAGTGATGTGTACAGGAATGTGTTGGGGACTTCTATAGAAAAAGATGGTACCTGAGATATGATAGAGATGACTGGAGCAGTTGCAGCTATGTTGTGACAAGCACATGGTCATAGAATCAACCTACTGAAAAATGGCTGAGCAGGAGGATGGAAGCTGTGGTATCCTTATGGCATCTTTGAACAGCTGAACAATGCAAGTGTACTTCCAGACTTCTTATCCGGAGATAAAAAAAGAGTAAGGCCCTGTTTATACCATTGTCTCTAAACTTTAGCTGCATAGTAAACTCATTTCAAAGTAGTTTTTAGCAATACTAGTGCCCTCCTTGATATCCAGAAATTCTGATTAATTAGTCTATATTATGGCTGTGAACATTTTAAAAAAATCTTTCTGTTATACTGTCAGATACATGACAAGATGTACCATTATAAAGAACCCATGTAGATCTCACATAGCTCCAACAGTTAAGAACTCTTGGTTAATTTTATTTCATCTACACTCACACCTACTTCTCTCCACCTGCAGATTATTTTGAAGTCAATCCTAAACATCATGTCACTTAACAAAAGATTATTTCAGTATGTATCTCTAAAAGACCTAGACACTTTAAAAATACAAGCACAGTAATATTATATCATGTAAAATTAATTATAATTTCTAAATATCTTCAAATATTCATTCCCAGTTTAAGTGTTCCAATTGTGTCATAAATACTTATTTTTTTGAAATTCAATTTTCAAATCAGGATCCAGTTTATGCCCATGCATTATAATTTGTTAACAGGCTTATTAAGTCTCTTTCAACCTATAGGTTGTCCCTTCTTTCGTTTTTCTTGTAATTTATACGCTGAACAATTTGGGTCCTTTATTTTCTAGAGTTTCATACAGTCTGGATTTTGCTGACATCCTCCCTTTGTCATTGTTTAACAAGTCCCTCTATCTCCTGACTTTCCCGTAAATTGGTTGTTAGAGATAGAGGCTTCATTGGAGTCTTCTCCTTTTTTTTTTTTTTTTTTTTTAAAGCAAGAATACCTCACAGGTAATGCCATGTACTTCTCTCTGGATATACATAATGTCTGGTTTGTCTCTTTTTTTTATGAAGTTAGCAAACACTGATGATTAGTGCCTAGATCCAGTATTTTGTTACAGTTTGTAGTACGAAGATATTCTATTTATCTTTCTTCATTTATTAACTAGTATACCTCTCTAAAGAGAATCTTTTCCTCATTAATTATTTGATAACACAGTAGATATACAGATGGAAGGATAATTATTTGATTCTTTCCTTCCATTTAAGAGTTTTCAAATTATGAATTTATTTCTTAGCACTTTTAAAGGTGACCACAGAGTACATTTTAGAATCACTATGAATACAATATCTAAACACGTTTAATGTGTTCAAATCTATTTACTTATTATTCTTATAGATGCTCAAACTGTACCATTTTTAGGCATTTAGGCTCTTCAGATTAGCTAGTGAATCCTTCTTACATGACCCCAGTAGTCCTTCCTCTTTTCTGGTGCATCAGGTTGTCCAAGGCTCACTTTATACATTTCCTGAAGTCAGTTAATTCATCATGTAATTTATATTTCTTTTTTAGTGGAAAATGCTGTTTAGAGAGTAAAATCATAGTGCTTGTCTGCATGCTACTGGGTTCATCATGGTTTCTAGTGCTTTGTAGGGGGCAGAGCTAATAGGTATTTTTAAAAGCAAAATAGAGCATGAGTTTATACTGATACTTCTCATTCAAACTCAGGGCTCCAGGGTATTTGCTTTACACCCTTGATCTTTCATCAGTATGTCCTTTCTCTGAAACCACAAGTCTTGACTCCCAATAACATTGAAAAGATTAAAAATTGCTCATTAGTGTTATCCCACAATTCACAACCAAGTGTCCAAAAAATCATGCCGACATTACCAATAAAAATACTGATTCTGAAAATAGTTTAAAGTTTTTATCTGATTCTTTTGGTCCTCAGGTTATATCCTCTAGGAATGTGCAGAACAAATGGCTATATTTTAAAACCATTAAAAATAGTCTCTGTGTGGTAATGCCATCAACTGGATGCACAATAACGTATAGTAGATTCATTTTGCTTTTCATTAAGTTTACCTTAATTAGTTTTTATAAATATGTAGAAAACTTACATAATACCAAAGTCAAACCTACAAAACAATGTATTTTAGCAAAATCCGGTTTGTCTTCTTGTCCCTACCACTCTGTACATTCTCACATATGTACTTTTTTTTAGTTTGTTGATTATAATTCCATATGTATTCATACTTACGATGTATGGTAAGTGATAATGTACTATACAGTTTCCCCATCTTGATTTTTCTTCACTTGTCAATATATCCCAGAGAGTGTTCCGAATCAATATATAGAAATAGTCATCATTTCTTTTTATAGCTGCATAATATTCAATTATTTTGTTTTTCAAGTCCTCTACTCATGGACATTTAATTATTCCAGTTTTTATCATAACACATATTTCTGCAGTCAATAACATTTTCATATTTTCCCAGTGTTTCCTTGATTTTGAGAATTGGGATTTATGGACTAACAGGTATGTGCTAGATATTGCCAAATTCCCCTCCATAAGAATTTTACCATTTTGCAAGAAGTTTGTCTTTTTAAAAAACTTCCCAGGTGATTCTATGGTTCTGCAAGTGTTGAGAACCACTGGTTTTAGTTGTTGTTAGTTGTTTTTTATTGTTGTTGTTGTTTGATTTGTTTTGGATTTGTTGCTATTGTTATTGAAGCTAAATCATAAGAATCTAATGCACAATTCATAATGGAAATGTTCCTATGAGGTCCAATACTAGTAGAGATCAGGGACTGTGCTGCATTCATCTCTACATGCACACTGGCTAGCACAGGAGCTCCAACAAGCACATGCTTAAATTAGATATATGTTGAATATTGAATGATGTAGTGAAGTGTAGTGACATCATATTTAATTGGTTTCTTATCAAAATATATTACTGTGCCTGCCTCTATACCAGATGTTTTATTCTCTGAAGTCATGGGGTGGGTATTATTCATACATTATGTAGCAAACCTTTCTTTAGAGTGTACCACGTGACTGGCAGGATTCTGGGTAGTATAGATAGAATAGAAAGGAAAACAGGCAAAAATCTGTGCCGCTGCAGAATTTATATTTTAGTGGGGAGATATAAAGAAAATAAGAATTGAATATGAGCAGAGGAGTACTAAGTGCTAAGAAGAAAATGAAAGCAGTGTAACAATGAGACTGACAGGAATTTTAGCTGTGGTTTGGTTAGACCTGTCTGTGCCTTTTAAGCAGAAACCTGAATTAAATGAAAGATGGCTTGTCATAGAGAGCATTTTTGAATATTTATTGAGTAAATGAGTTCTTATGATTGTCAATAGAATCTTATGTCTCTAGCTATGAACCTGTCCTCAGATCAAAGCACCCCTCCCTATTCCCGTGTGTTAACACCTCTCTTTCCATCCCCTCGCAGTGACCCACAAAAAGCCTGCTTGAGAAAAACTGGACTCATTTCACATAATCACTAAGTTAGATCTTCTGGATATATATCAAACCTTACAGCTAGAAAATAGAAAAATATCTTCTCAGAGACATAAGGAGTATTCATAAAACTTTACTTTATGCCAGGTCACAAAGAAAGTATCAAATTCAATAAAATAGAAATAACACAACCAACATTCTTTTTATCATAGTACAATGAAGGTAAAACATTTTTCTAGAAGTCTTTACATCAGAAAAATTTTAAAATCTATTAATAAGGGCAGAGTTGCACAGAGGAAGTGTGCTGGGCCCATAAAACTATTAAATGCACTTAAGTGAAAGGGGAAATACAGGGAATTCCCTGGAGGTCCAGTGGTTAGAACTCCGTGCTTTCACTGCTAAGGGCACAGTTTCAAGCCCTGGTTGGGGAACTAAGATCTTGCAAGACGTGCGGCACGGCCAAAAAATAAATAAATAAAAAGAAAGGGGCAAGGGGGAAAAGTGGCGGGGGTGGTAGTGGTGGGATGAATTGGGAGATTGGGATTGACATATATACACTAATAGGTATAAAATAGATAACTAATAAGAACCTGCTGTATAAAAAGTAATTAAATTAATTTTTTTTTAAAAAGGGGAAATACAAACCAAAATTGCAGCATTAAAAAAAAAAGGATATTAGAAACTCCACATATAATATGTGGGATATATTTCAGCAGTTATTAAAGGAAATTTAATATTTATATTAACCACAAATATTTACATCAATAAAATTTTTAAATTAAATTAATGACTTAAAATTTCAACTCCAAAAGTTAAACAAAAAACAACAAAATAAACCAAAAGAAAACATTAATGATAAAGATAAAAGAAAACATTAAAGACATAAGAAATGGAAAAATACTAGAAGTAAATAAATCAAAATACTGTTTTTAAAATAAATTAACAATAAGGAATCAACTGCTAGTTAATGTAATAAGAAATAAGTAGAAAACACAGATACACAAAGTAAGAAATGAAAAGAGGAAAATAACTATTAAAACAGAAAAAATTTAAATAAAAACAAAAGACTTGTTTGCACAATAAGTTGAAAACCTAAATGATAAGTATGATTTCACAGGAAAAAAAATTTGTTAAAATGACTGGAATTGAGATGGAGATCCTAAGGAAACCAATTTCCATAGAAGAAATAGGGAGATTTATTAAAGAATTACCTCATAGGAAAGCACTAAGCCTTAAAATTTTCACAGAAGAATTTTACCAAAACTTAATCATCAACTAAACACAATGCTACATAAGCACTCTTAGTGCTACACAAAATATTCCAAAACATAGAAAATAAAGAGAAATTCAAATTATTTTTATGAAATGATTATAACATTGATACCAAAACCTGATAAGACAGTATAACAGAAAGCTACAGAACAATGTCAATTATGCATATTGATTAATATCTCTTAAATTTAATATCAGTGGACAGAATATAACACCACATTAGGAAACTAATACACCATGAACAAGTAGTATTTATTGTAGGCAACCAGAGATGATTCAATAATTAGGAAATCCACTACTATCATTCACCTTATGATAGGTCTAAGGAGAAATATATGAAAATCTCCAGAAATCCTGAAAATGAGCCCAGTGAAATTCAACACTCATTCCAAAAAAATCAAAACAAAACAAAATAATTAAAAAAAAAAACAAAATAGGAACTCATGGGCACTTCCTACATATATATATATATATATATATATATATATATATATATAATGTATATGGTATTTGTGAGTGCATCTAGAAATTTAGATACACACAAAGCAAGTGTCCATTATATATGTAAATCAATAAGAAAATAAACAATAAAATTCCTAACGGGAAAACAAGAGGCATTCCTGCTAAAGTCAAGAACAAGAAAAAAAGTTATCCATACTCTTTTTTTTTCTTTAAACATCTTTATGGGAGTATAATTGCTTTACAATGGTGTGTTAGTTTCTGCTTTATAACAAAGTGAATCAGTTTTACATATACATATGTCCCAATATCTCTTCACTCTTGCATTTCCCTCCCTCCCACCGTGCCTATCCTACCCCTCTAGGTGGTCACAAAGCACTGAGCTGATCTCCCTGTGCTATGCGGCTGATTCCCACCCGCTATATATTTTATGTTTGGCAGTGTATATATATATATATATATATATGTCCATGCCACTCTCTTACATTGTCCCAGCTTACCCTTTACCCTCCCCCACCCCGTATCCTCAAGTCCATTCTCTAGTAGGTCTGAGTCTTTATTCCCGTCTTACCACTAGGTTCTTAATGACCTGTTTGTTTTTTTTTAGATTCCATATATATGTGTTAGCATACAGTATTTGTTTTTCTCTTTCTGACTTACTTCACTCTCTATGACAGACTCTAGGTCCATCCACCTCACTACAAATAACTGAATTTCCTTTCTTTTTATGGCTGAGTAATATTCCATTGTATACATGTGCCACATCTTCCTTATCCATTCATCTGTTGATGGACATTTAGGTTGCTTCCATGACCTGGCTATTGTAAATAGAACTGCAGTGAACATTTTGGTACATGACTCTTTTAGAATTATGGTTTTCTCAGGTTATATGCCCAGTAGTGGGATTGCTGGGTCGTATGGTAGTTCTATTTTTAGTGTTTTAAGGAACCTCCATACTGTTCTCCATAGTGGCTGTATCAATTTACATTCCCACTGACAGTGCAAGAGGGTTCCCTTTTCTTCACATCCTCTCCAGCATTTATTGTTTGTAGAATTTTTGATGATGGCCATTCTGACCGGTGTGAGATGACATCTCATTGTAGTTTTGATTTTCAATTCTATAATGATTAATGATGTTGAGCATTCTTTCATGTGTTTGTAGGCAATCTGTATATCTTCTTTGAAGAAATGTCTATTTAGGTCTTCTGCCCATTTTTGGATTGGGTTGTTTGTTTTTTTGATATTGAGCTGCATGAGCTGCTTGTAAATTTTAGGGATTAATCCTTTGTCACTTGCTTCGTTTGCAAATATTTTCTCCCATTCTGAGGGTTGTCTTTTTGTGTTGTTTATGGTTTCCTTTGCTGTGCAAAAGCTTTGAAGTTTCATTAGGTCCCATTTGTTTATTTTTGTTTTTATTTCCATTTCTCTAGGAGGTGGGTCAAAAAGGATCTTGCTGTGATTTATGTCATACAGTATTCTGCCTATGTTTTCCTCTAAGAGTTTGATAGTGTCTGGCCTTACATTTAGGTCTTTAATCCATTCTGAGTTTATTTTTACGTATGGTGTTAGAGAGTGTTCTAATTTCATTCGTTTACATGTAGCTGTCCAGTTTTCCCAGCACCACTTATTGAAGAGGCTGTTTTTCTCCACTGTGTATTCTTGCCTCCTTTATCAAAGATAAGGTGACCATATGTGCATGGGTTTATCTCTGGGCTTTCTATCCTGTTCCATTATCTATATTTCTTTTTTTGTGCCAGCGCCATACTGTCTTGATTACTGTAGCTTTTTAGTATAGTCTGAAGTTTGGAAGCCTGATTCCTCCCGCTCCATTTTTTTTTTCTGAAGATAGCTTTCGCTATTCAGGGTCTTTTTTGTTTCCATACGAACTGTGAAATTATATGTTCTACTTCTGTAAAAAATGCCATTGGTAGTTTGATAGGGATTCCATTGAATTTGTAGATTGCTTTGGGTAGTATAGTCATTTTCAAAATGTTGATTCTTGCAACGCAAGAACATGGTATATCTCTCCATCTGTTTGTATCATCTTTGATTTCTTTCATCAGTGTCTTATTATTATCTGCATACAGGTCTTTTGTCTCCTTAGGTAGGTTTATTCCTAGATGTTTTATTCTTTTTGTTGCAATGGTAAATGGGAGTGTTTTCTTAACTTCACTTTCAGATTTTTCATCATTAGTGTATAGGAATGCAAGAGATTTCTGTGCCAGACTCTTCAAGAAAAAAAGGGAGACCACTCAAATCAATAGAATTAGAAATGAAAAAGGTGAAGTAACAAGTGACACTGCAGAAATTCTAAGGAGCATGAGAGATTACTACAAGAAATTATATGCCAGTAAAATCGACAACCTGGAAGAAATGGACAAATTCTTAGAAATTCACTACCTTCCATGACTGAACCAGGAAGAAATAGAAAATATGAACAGACCAGTCACAAGCACTGAAATTGAAACTGTGATTAACAATCTTCCAACCAACAAAAGCCCAGGACCAGATGGCTTCAGAGGTGAATTCTTTCAAACATTTAGAGAAGAACTAACACGTATCCTTCTCAAACTCTTCCAAAATATAGCAGAGGGAGGAACACTCCCAAACTCATTCTATGAGGCCACCATCACCCTGATACCAAAACCAGACAAAGATGTCACAAAGAAAGAAAAGTACAGACCAATATCACTGATGAACATAGATGCAAAAATCCTCAACAAAATACTAGCAAACAGAATCCAACAGCACTTTAAAAGGATCATACACCATGATCAAGTGGGATTTATCCCAGGAATGGAAGGATTCTTCAATGTATGCAAATTAATCAATATGATACACCATGTTATCAAACTGCAGGAGAAAAACCATATGATCATCTCAATAGATGCAGAGAAAGCTTTCAACAAAATTCAACACCATTTATGATTTAAAAAACCCTGCAGAAAGTAGGCATAGAAGGAACTTTCCTCAACATAATAAAGGCCATGTATGACAAACCCACAGCCAACATCGTCCTCAATGGTGAAAAACTGAAAGCATTTTTTCTAAGATCAGGAAGAAGACAAGGTTGCCCGCTCTCACCACTCTTATTCAACATTGTTTTGGAAGTTTTAGCCACAGCAATCAGAGAGGAAAAAGAAATAAAAGGAATCCAAATCGGAAAAGAAGAAGTAAAGCTGTCACTGTTTGCAGATAACATGATACTATACATAGAGTATCCTAAAGATGCTACCAGAAAACTACTAGAGCTATTTAATGAATCTGGTAAAGTAGCAGGATACAAAATTAATTTCCATTCTCTTGACTATTCAAACTTGTAGTAGAGCTATTAGCCAACACAATTAAAAAACCAAGCACTATAAAAGCAGTTATAGGCATAAGAATTGAAAGAAAAAAATGAAATTCTGTAGAATATAGTATTTATTTGGGCAAGTTGAGAAATGTAGTGATAAAGCTAAAAAATAAAATTTTGGTAAATTAATATAAAAAATTAATGACTTTATATATATAAACAATAACCAGAAACAAGATATAATGGAGAAGAGAATCTTATTTATAATAGCAACAGATAAGATAACGTTCTTAGGAATGAACTTACTGGGTGGGTCAAAAGTGCTTCTGGTTTTTTAAGTAAAAATAAAAGATACATTTTTTCATTTTCACCAAGAACTTTATTGAACAACATTTTCACCCTTTTGTGCCACTACCTTCTGCCATTTTTTCAGGCAACTTCATAAATCCATCTTCCCAAAACTTTTTTATCTTTTTGAGCAAAGAACTGTTCCAGGTGTCTTTTACAGTTTTCCAGGGAATGGAATTTTTTTCCATTAAGAGAATTTTGTAAAGACCAAAATAAATGGAAATCCGAAAGTGCAAAGTCTGGTGAATACAACGGACGAATCAGAACTTCCCAGCCAAGCTGTAACAACTTTTGCCTGGTCATCAAACAAACATGCGGTCTTGTGTTAGCCTGATGGAAGACTATGCATTTTCTATGGATTAATTCTGGATGCTTTTCCTCAAGTGCTGCTTTCAGTTAGTCTAATTGGGACCAGAACTTTTTGGAATTAATCGTTTGGTTTTCCGGAACGAGCTCATAATAGAGGATTACCTTCCAGTCCCACCATATACACAACATCACCTTCTTTGGATGAAGAACGGCTTTTGATGTGGCTGAAGGTGGTTCATTTCACTTGCCCCATGATCTCTTCCATTCCACATTATCGTACAGTATCCACTTTTCATCACCCATCACAATTCGTTTTAAAAATGGAAAGTTTTCATTACGTTTCAGTAGAGAATAGCATGCAGAAATATGGTCAAGGTTTTACTTGCTTAACTTATGTGGAGCCTAAACATCAAAGTGATTCCCATAACCAAGTGGTGCAAATGATTTGCAATGCTTGACTTGGATATTTTGAGTATGTCGGCTATCTCCCACGTGGTATAACGTTGATTGTTCTCAAATATTGTTTCAATATGATCGCTATCAACTTCAACTGGTCTACCCGAACGTGGAGCATCATCCAGAGAAAAATCTCCAGCACAAAACTTCGCAAACCACTTTTGACACATTTCAGCAATCACAGAACCTTCTCCATACATTGCACAAATCTTTTTTTGTGTTTCAGTTGCATTTTTACCTTTTTTGAAATAATAAAGCATAATATGCCAAAAATGTTGCTTTTTTCTTCCACCTTCAATATTAAAATGGCTACACAAAAATTCACAAATTTTAGTAAGTCTTTTTTTAAATGCACGCTGATATGAGAGCTGTCACATACAATCTAACAAAATTGTTTTGAATGAAGTTAAAGACAACTAAGTGCTACTAGAGCCATCTTATGGAAAAAAACACATGAACATTTTGGTTGATCCAATATAATGTGGAAAAGCTATATAAGAACAAGTTTAAAGACTCCTGAAAGCTATATAAAGTAGGAAAAATATCTTTTGGTCTTGCATAGAATGCTCAATATCATTTAGATAACATTAGCTCTCAAATTTAATGCATTCTTAATTTTTTAAAAATACCAGCAAGTTAGTGTTGTTGTTTTTCTTAGAGAAAGATAAGTTGATTCTAAATTTCTTCTGGAGAAAAAGAAAACATGCAAGAATAGCTACAACACACTATGAAAAAATAGCAATGAGGGGAGACTAACCTAACCAAAAATAAAACATGCTATAAATTCTTGATAATTAAAACCATATGGCACTGGCACTTGAATAAATAGACTAGTTAAATGGAATAGAAAATTTTGAAATACACCCATGTACATATTGAAACTTACTACATAGTAATGGTGACATCACCGTTATGACTGGGGAAAGATATACATTAAAAAAATGCTGTTGGGACAACTGGACAGCCATTTGATAAAAGGTAAAATTTGACCCATAATTCGTACCATAAAAAGAATAATCTCCAAATGATTTAGAGATCTATATGTAAAAAATGGAAATCTTAATATTAGAAAATAATACAAGTAGATTCTGTAATAAACTGGGAGTGTAGAAAAGACTTCAATCAAAGAATCAAAATTCAAGGAGCTTCAAGATGGCAGAAGAGTAAGATGTGGAGATCACCTTCCTCCCCACAGATACATTAAAAGTACATCTACATGTGGAACAACTCCTACAGAACACCTACTGAACGCTGGCAGAAGACCTCAGACCTCCCAAAAGGCAAGGAACTCCCCACGTACCTGGGTAGGGCAAAAGAAAAAACAGAGACAAAAGAATAGGGATGGGACATGCACCAGTGGGAGAGAGCTGTGAAGAGGAAAGGTTTCCACACACTAGGAAGCCCCTTCGCGGGCGGAGACTGCGGGTGGTGGAGAGGGGAAGCTTCGGAGCCGCGGAGGAGAACACAGCAACAGGGGTGCAGAGAGCAAAGTGGAGAGATTCCTGCACAAAGGATTGGTGCTGACCAGCACTCACCAGCCGGAGAGGTTTGTCTGCTCACCCACCAGGATGGTTGGGGGTTGGGAGCTGAGGCTCAGGCTTCGGAGGTCAGATCCCACGGAGCAGACTGGGGTTGGCTGCGTGAACACAGCCTAAAGGGGACTAGTGAGCCACAGCTAGCTGGGAGGGAGTCGGGAAAAAGTCTGGAGCTGCCGAAGAGGCAAGAGACTTTCTCTTGCCTCTGTTTCCTTTTGCGCGAGGAAAGGGGATTAAGAGCACTGCTTAAAGGAGCTCCAGAGAAGGGCGCGAGCCACAGCTATCAGCTCGGACCCAAGAGACGGGCAAGAGACGCTAAGGCTGCTGCTGCAGCCACCAAGAAGCCTGTGTGCAAGCACAGGTCACTCTCCACACCTCCCCTCCTGGGAGCCTGTGCAGCCCGCCATTGCCAGGGTCCCATGATCCAGGGACAACTTCCCCGGAAGAACACACAGTGCACCACAGGCTATTGCAACATCATGCGGCACTCTGCTGCCACAGCCTTGCCCTGCATTCCGTACCTCTCCCTCCCCTCGGCCTGAGTGAGCCAGGGCCGCTGGAATCAGCTGTTCCTTGAGCCCCGTCCTGTCTGAGAGGAGAACAGATGCCCTCAGGCGACCTACATGCAGAAGTGGGTCCAAATCCAAAGCTGAACCCCAGGAGCTATGCAAAGAAGAGAAAGGGAAATTTCTCCCAGCAGCCTCAGGAGCAGTGGATTAAATCTCCACAATCAACTTGATGTAGGCTGCATCTGTGGAATAACTGAATACACAACGAATAATCCCACATTGAGGAGGTGGACTTTGGGAGCAACGATATATATATATATATATATATATATATATGTATGTATGTATGTATATATATATATATATATCTCCTTTTTCTCCTTTTGTGAGTGTGTATGTGTATGCTTCTGTGTGTGATTTTGTCTGTATAGCTTTACTTTTACCATTTGTCCTAGGGTTCTGTCTGTCCTTTTTTTTTGTTTTGGGGTTTTTTTTTTTTAGTATAATTTTTAGGCGCTTGTTATCATTGTTGGATTTGTTTTTTGGTGTAGTTGCTCTCCTATTTCTTTCTTTCTTTTATAACTTTTTAAAACTTTTTTCATATTTTTTTATTTTAATAACTTTATTTTATTTTATCTTCTTTCTTTCTTTCTTCTTTTTTCTCCCTTTTATTCTGAGCCGTGTGGATAACAGACTCTTGGTACTCCAGGCAGGCATCAGGGTTGTGCCTCTGAGGTGGGAGAGTGACGTTCAGGACGTTGGTCCACAAGAGACATCCGAGCACCACGTAATATCAAACAGTGAAAATTTCCCAGAGATCTCCATCTCAACGCCAAGACCCAGCTCCACTCAGTGACCAGCAAGCTACAATGCTGGACACCCTATGCCAAACAAGTAGCAAGAGAGGAACACAACCGCACCCACTAGCAGAGAGGCTGCCTAAAATCATAATAAGGCCACAGGCACCCCAAAACACACCAACAGACATGGACCTGCCCACCAGAAAGACAAGATCCAGCCTCATCCACCAGAACACAGGCACTAGTCCCCTCCACCGGGAAGCCTACACAACCCACTGAACCAACTTTAGCCACTGGGGGCAGACACCAAAAACAACGGAAACTACGAACCTGCAGTCTGCGAAAAGGAGACCCCAAACAAAGTAAGTTAAGCAAAACGAGAAGACAGAGAAACACACACCAGATGAAGGAGCAAGGTAAAAACCCAACAGATTTAACAAATGAAGAGGAAATAGGCCGTCTACCTGAGAAAGAATTCAGAATAATGATAGTAAAGATGATCCAACATCTTGGAAATAGAATGGAAAAAATACAAGAAACGTTTAACAAGGAACTAGAAGAACCAATAAACAAATAAACAACAATGAACAACACAATACCTGAAATTAAAAATTCCCTAGAAAGGATCAATAGCAGAATAACTGAGGCAGAAGAACGGATAAGTGACCTGGAATGTAAAATAGTGGAAATAACTACTGCAGAGCAGAATAAAGAAAAAACATTCGAAAGAACTGAGGACAGTCTCAGAGACCTCTGGGACAACATTAAATGCACCAACATTCGAATTAAGTGTCCCAGAAGAAGAAAAGAAAAAGAAAGGGACTGAGAAAATACTTGAAGAGATTATAGTTGAAAACTTCAGTAATATGGGAAAGGAAATAGTTAATCAACTCCAGGAAGCACAGAGCGTCCCATACAAGATAAATCCAAGGAGAAACACTCCAAGACACATATTAATCAAAATATCAAAACTTAAATACAAAGAAAAAATATTAAAAGCAGAAGTGGAAAAACAACAAATAACACACAGGGGAATCCCCATAAGGTTAACAGCTGATCTTTCAGCAGAAACCCTGCAAGCCAAAAGGGACTGGCAGGACATATTTAAAGTGATGAAGGGGATAAAACTACAATGAAGATTACTCTACCAACCAAGGATCTCATTCATAATTGACAGAGAACTTAAAAGCTTTACAGACAAGCAAAAACTAAGAGAATTCAGCATCACCAAATGAGCTCTACAACAAATGCTAAAGGAAATTCTCTAGGCAGGAAACACAAGATAAGGAAAAGGCCTACAATAACAAACACAAAACATTTAAGAAAATTGTAATAGGAGCATACATATCGAAAATTACCTTAAATGTAAATGGATGAAATGCTCCAACCAAAAGATATAGACGGGCTGAATGGATACAAAAACAAGACCCATATATATGCTGCCTACAAGAGACCCACTTCAGACCTAAGGACACAAACAAATTGAAAGTGAGTGGATGGAAAAAGATATTCCATGCAAATGGAAATCAAAAGAAAGATGGAATAGCAATTCTCATATCAGACAATATAGCCTTTAAAACAAAGACTTACAAGAGACAAAGAAGGACACTACATAATGATCAAGGGCTCAATCCAAGAAGAAAATATAACAATTGTAAATATGTATGCATCCAACATAGGAGCACCTCATTAGATAAAGCAAATACTAACAGCCATAAAAGGGGAAATCGACAGTAACACAATAATAATAGGGGACTTTAAGACCCCACTTTCACCAATGGACAGATCATCCAAAAGGAAAATAAATAAGGAAACACAAGCTTTAAATGATACATTAAACAACATGGACTTAAGTGATATTTATAGGACATTCCATCCCAGAAAAACAGAATACACTTTCTTCTCAAGTGCTCATGGAACATTCTCCAGGATAGAACATATCTTGGGTCACAAATCAAACCTTGGTAAATTTAAGAAAATTAACATCATATCAAGTAACTTTTCCAACCACAATGCTATGAGACTAGATATCAATTACAAGAAAAGATCTGTAAAAAACACAAATACATGGAGGCTAAACAATACACTACTTAATAACCAAGAGATCACTGAAGAAATCAAAGAGGAACTCAAAAAAACCTAGAAACAAATGACAATGAAAACACAACAACCCAAAACCTATGGGATGCAGCAAAAGCAGTTCTAAAAGGGAAGTTTACAGCAATACAATCCTACCTTAAGAAACAAGAAATATCTCAAATAAACAACCTAACCTTACACCTAACCAATTAGAGAAAGAGGAAGAAAAAAACCCCAAAGTTAGCAGAAGGAAAGAAATCATAAAGATCAGATCAGCAATAAATGAAAAATAAATAAAGGCAAGGATAGCAAAAATCAGTGAAACTAAAGCTGGTTCTTTGAGAAGATAAACAATATCGATAAACCATTGGCCAGACTCATCAAGAAAAAAAGGGAGAAGACTCAAATCAATAGAATTAGAAACAAAAAAGGAGAACTTACACTGACACTGCAGAAATACAAAGGATCATGAGAGATTACTACAAGCAACTCTATGCCAATAAAATGGACTCTAGATGGGATCAATAGCAGAATAACTCAGGCAGAAGAACGGATAAGTGACCTGGAAGATAAAATAGTGGAAATAACTACTGCAGAGCAGAATAAACGAAAAAGAATGAAAAGAACTGAGGACAGTCTCAGAGACCTCTGGGACAACATTAAATGCACCAACATTTGAATTATAGGGGTTCCAGAAGAAGAAGAGAAAAAGAAAGGGACTGAAAAAATATTTGAAGAGATTATAGTTGAAAACTTCCCTGATATGGGAAAGGAAATAGTTAATCAAGTGCAGGAAGCACAGAGAGTCCGATACAGGAAAAATCCAAGGAGAAATATGCCAAGACACATATTAATCAAACTGTCAAAAATTAAATACAAAGAAAGCATATTAAAAGCAGAAAGGGAAAAACAACAAATAACGCACAAGGGAATCCCCATAAGGTTAACAGCTGATCTCTCAGCAGAAACCCTGCAAGCCAGAAGGGAGTGGCAGGACATACTGAAAGTGATGAAGGAGAAACACCTGCAACCAAGATTACTCTACCCAGCAAGGATCTCATTCAGATTTGAGAGAGAAATTAAAACATTTACAGACAAGAAAAAGCTGAGAGAGTTCAGCACCACCAAACCAGCTTTACAAAAAATGCTAAAGGAACTTCTCTAGACAAGAAACACAAGAGAAGGGAAAGACCTACAATAACGAACCCAAAACAATTTAGAAAATGGGAATAGGAACATACATATTGATAATTACCTTAAGTGTAAATGGACTAAATGCTCGCAGCTAAAGACACAGATTGGCTGAATGGATACAAAAACAAGACCCATATATATGCTGTCTACAAGAGACCCACTTCAGACCTAGAAACACATACAGACAGAAAGTAAGGGGGTGGAAAAAGATATTCCATGCAAATGGAAACCAAAAGAAAGCTGGAGGAGCAATTCTCATATGATAAAAAATAGACTTTAAAATAAAGACTATTAGAAGAGACAAAGAAGGACCCTACGTAATGATCAAGGGATCGATCCAAGAAGAAGATATAACAATTGTAAATATTTATGCACCCAACATAGGAGCACCTCAATACATAAGGCAAATACTAACAGCCATAAAAGGGGAAATCGACAGTAACACGTTCATAGTAGGGGACTTAAACACCCCACTTTCACCCATGGACAGATCATCCAAAATGAATATAAATAAGGAAACACAAGCTTTAAATGATACATTAAACAAGATGGTCTTAATTTATATTTATAGGACACTCTATCCATAAACAACAGAATACACATTTTTCACAAGTGCTCATGGAACATTCTCCAGGATAGATCATATCTTCAGTCACAAATCAAGCCTTGGTAAATTTAAGAAAATTGAAATTGTATCAAGTATCTTTTCCGACCACAACACTATGAGACTAGATATCAATTATAGGAAAAGAGCTGTAAAATATACAAACACATGGAGGCTAAACAATACACTACATAATAACGAAGTGATCACTGAAGAAATCAAAGAGGAAAACAAAAAATACCTAGAAACAAATGACAATGGAGACACGACGACCCAAAACCTATGGGATGCAGCAAAAGCAGCTCTAAGAGGGAAGTTTATAGCAATATAAGCCCACCTTAAGAAACAAGAAATATCTCAAATAAACAACCTAACCTTGCACCTAAAGCAATTAGAGAAAGAAGAACAAAAAACCCCCAAAGTTAGCAGAAGGAAAGAAATCATAAAAATCAGATCAGAAATGAATGGAAAAGAAATGAAGGAAACAAGAGCAAAGATCAATAAAACTAAAAGCTGGTTCTTTGAGAAGATAAACAAAATGGGTAAACCATTAGCCAGACACATGAAGAAAAAAAGGGAGAAGACTCAAATCAATAGAATTAGAAATGAGAAAGGAGAAGTAACAACTGACACTGCAGAAATACAAAAGATCATGAGAGATTACTACAAGCAACTCTATGCCAATAAAATGGACAACCTGGAAGAAATGGACAAATTCTTAGAAATGCACAACCTGCCAAGACTGAATCAGGAAGAAATAGAAAATATGAACAGACCAATCACAAGCACTGAAATTGAAACTGTGATTAAAAATCTTCCAACAAACAAAAGCCCAGGACCAGATGGCTTCACAGGCGAATTCTATCAAACATTTAGAGAATAGCTAAGAACTATCCTTCTCAAACTCTTCCAAAATATAGCAGAGGGAGGAACACTCCCACAGTCATTCTACGAGGCCACCAACTCCCTGATATCAAAACCAGACAAAGATGTCACAAAGAAAGAAAACTACAGGCCAATATCACTGATGAACATAGATGCAAAAATCCTCAACAAAATACTAGCAAACAGAATCCAACAGCACATTAAAAGGATCATACACCATGATCAAGTGGGGTTTATTCCAGGAATGCAAGGATTCTTCAATATATGCAAATCAATCAATGTGATAAACCATATTATCAAATTGAAGGAGAAAAACCATATGATCATCTCAATAGATGCAGAGAAAGCTTTCGACAAAATTCAACACCCATTTATGATAAAAACCCTCCAGAAAGTAGGCATAGAGGGAACTTTCCTCAACATAATAAAGGCCATATATGACGAACCCACAGCCAACATCGTCCTCAATGGTGAAAATCTGAAAGCATTTCCACTAAGATCAGAAACAAGACAAGGTTGCCCACTCTCACCACTCTTATTCAGCATAGTTTTGGAAGTTTTTGTCACAGCAATTAGAGAAGAAAAGGAAATAAAAGGAATCCAAATCAGAAAAGAAGAAGTATAGCTGTCACTGTTTGCAGATGACATGATACTATACATAGAGTATCCTAAAGATGCTACCAGAAAACTACCAGAATTAAACAATCAATGTGGTAAGGTTGCAGGATACAAAATTAATGCACAGAAATCTCTGGCATTCCTATACACTAATGATGAAAAATCTGAAAGTGAAATCAAGAAAACACTCCCATTTACCATTGCAACAAAAAGAATAAAACATCTAGGAATAAACCTACCTAAGGAGACAAAAGACCTGTATGCAGAAAAGTATAAGACACTGTTGAAAGAAATTAAAGATGATACATATAGATGGAGAGATATACCATGTTGTTGGATTGGAAGAATCAACATTGTGAAAATGACTCTACTACCCAAAGCAATCTACAGATTCAATGCAATCCGTATCAAACTACCACTGGCATTTTTCACAGAACTAGAACAAAAAATTTCACAATTGGTATGGAAACACAAAAGTCTCCGAATTGCCAACGCAATCTTGAGAACAAAAAATGGAGCTGGAGGAATGAGGCTCCCTGACTTCAGACTCTACTACAAAGCTACAGTAATCAAGACAGTATGGTACTGGCACAAAAACAGAAAAATAGATCAATGGAACAGCATAGAAAGCCCAAAGATAAACCCACGAACATTTTGTCACCTTATCTTTGATAAAGGAGGCAGGAATGTACCGTGGAGAAAGGACAGCCTCTTCAATAAGTTGTGCTGGAAAAACTGGACAGGTACACGTAAAAGTATGAGATTAGATCACTCCATAACATCATACACAAAAATAAGCTCAAAATTGATTAAAGACCTAAGTGTAAGGTCAGAAACTATCAAACTCTTAGAGGAAAACATAGGCAGAACACTCTATGACATAAATCACAGCAAGATCCTTTTTGACCCATCTCCTAGAGAAATGGAAATAAAAACAAAAATAAACAAATGTGACCTAATGAAATTTAAAAGCTTTTGCACAGCAAAGGAAACCATAAACAAGACCAAAAGACAACCCTCAGTATGCGAGAAAATATTTGCAAATGAAGCAACTGACAAAGGATTAATTTCCAAAATTTACAAGCAGCTCATGCAGCTCAATAACAAAACAACGAACAACCCAATCCAAAATTGGCAGAAGACCCAAACAGACATTTCTCCAAAGAAGATATACAGACTGCCAACAAACACATGAAAGAATGCTCAACATCATTAATAATTAGAGAAATGCAAATCAAATCTACAATGAGATATCATCTAACAGCAGTCAGAATGGCCATCATCAAAATATCTAAAAACAATAAATGCTGGAGAGGGTGTGGAGAAAAGGGAACACTCTTGCACTACTTTTGGGAATGTGAATTGGTACAGCCACTATGGAGAACAGTATGGAGGTTCCTTAAAAAACTACAAATAGAACTACCATAAGACCCAGCAATCCCACTACTGGGCATATACGATGAGAAAAACATAATTCAAAAAGAGTCATGTACCAAATTGTTCATTGCAGCTCTATTTACAATAGCCCGGAGATGGAAACAACCTATGTGCCCATCATCGGATGAATGGATAAAGAAGATGTGACACATATTCACAGTGGAATATTACTGAGCCATAAAAAGAAACAAAATTGTGCTATTTGTAATGAGGTGGATAGACCTAGAGTCTGTCATACAGAGTGACGTAAGTCAGAAATAGAAAGACAAATACCGTATGCTAACACATATATATGGAATTTAAGAAAAAAAAATGTCATGAAGAATGTAGAGGTAAGACAGGAATAAAGACACAGACCTACTAGAGAACGGACTTGAGGGTATGGGGAGGGGCAAGTGTGAGCTGTGACAAAGTGAGAGAGTGACATGGACATATATACACTACGAAACGTAAAATAGATAGCTAGTGGAAGCAGCCGCATAGCACAGGGAGATCAGCTCAGTGCTTTGTGACCACCTAGAGGGGTGGGAAATGGAGAGTGGGAGGGAGGGTGACGCAAGAGGGAAGAGATGTGGAGATATATGTATATGTATAGCTGATTCACTTTGTTATACAGCAGAAACTAACACACCATTGTAAAGCAATTATACCCCAATAAAGATGTTAAATAAAAATATGACCTGGAGGCTCCTCCAACAGTTGGGGAGCGATTGGCATGCTCCATCCTGTACATCCCCGTTATACAAATGATTTATATGTGCACACACTTGCTGACAACAATAAAAAGTCTAGAAACAATTCTTTCCCACTTTTGGCGCCAAATAACTTATAGGGTAGTGAATATCCTTGGGTAAGTAATTCTTTTGACTGTATTTTCCCACACTGAACTGAAAAAGGTCCTGGCAGCTGAGGAAAAGGTGTCTTTGGTGTATCAAGTCTGAACAAGATTGGGTCAAGTGCATGAGTTACCATGGCAACAACAAAATCAGGATGCATCATCTCCCATAGCAACAGAATTGAGGGCGCCTTGTGTCTGAGTAAAAGCTTTCTCTCCTTGTCAGGCCTTGCTTGAATCCACATCTACAGCTACACCCTGAGGTGCTAGTTGCAAGGATACAAAGAGGCCACAAAGAACTACAGAGTCTGGAATTATAAGTCACTTCAGCATCTTCGTCATTTTTCAGGCACACTGCCCACCACTATTACAGAAGCTGCAGGAGAGTAATGTAGTCAAAGCTGAAATGCTTGATATCCAAGCATACGAGTGGCCCAGTCAAAAATGCCTGAATTTGAGGCTAAATGGGGTAAATGTATCTCCATTCTAAGGCAGTCCCTAATCCCCGCAATGTCCACACCACACCCCATCCAATGTTTCCAGTCCTAGGTGAGAATATAATTACAAACCAAAGCTGAAACTATAAACCTGTTGTTTTCAGACTAATTCACACACAGTCAATATGGGAAATATGAAGAACTGTGAAAACTGAGATTATTAGTCACTCAGACTTGTTCATTTTACACCAGTACACAGAACTGCTAAAATAAAATGTAGTGAAGCATATAAATAAAATGATAATTATGTGACATGATGGAGATGTTGGCTAAAGCTACAGTGGCATTCATATTGCAATACATAAATGTATCAAATCAACACATTGTCCAACTTAAGTTTATACAATGTTATACGTCAGTTATATCTCAATAAAAAATTAAAAATAAAATTAGGTGAAGCACACTCAGCTAGAACTGAACTGCCTGATAGCCGAGTGCTGGAGTAGCCTAACCAGAAAGTAGTCTTATCTGAGGGTTAACGAGTGGAAAATATCTCCATACAGTAACCTGATGGCCAACCAATTGCTGCATGTGTCCTAGCAATTCCTGCGTAAAGATTACTGTGATCTCTCAGAGTAACGGGATAAAGTCAAGCCTGTATTCAAGTAATCATGGGTACAAATGTTTTACACATTCCAGACTCTGTATGCCTCATGATGTTCTGGCAATCTCTTGTGGAGCTCATTTCACAAGGGCACAGGAGGGCCAGATCTTTTGCCCCAGGTTAGAAATCAGAAAATTGAAGTTTGGAGAAAAGGAGGCTGGTTGCCAAAGGGTCTTTGATGTGACCAAGGCCCAAACACTCAGCCCTCAAAATGCACAGCCATGACGGGAAAAACCATTAAGAGGAAGAAGCCGAGTAAGGCCACTGGAGATTTACTGATAAATTACTTCCACAGGGGTGCTGGTACAATGATATGGAGGAGATAGATGTGTCAGGGAAAGAGGAAATCTGAGCCATGCAAGGTTCCAGAAAGTAGAGCAATAGCAAATGATGGCACAGATGAACACAGAGAAAACAGTGTGAGTGAGAATTAATGGTAATGTGGGGAAATGAATTTTGTAAGCCAAAAGATGATCAAACCCATGAGCCTAGTTGAGTCACGTGTCCCCCAAGTAAGGTAGAAAGGTCCAACGAAGGAGAGGGAGTCTTAATTCTTCTGTCTCCAAATGTAGTAATACCTGCACATCACAACAAAGACAGCCAAGGGGTAATGCCAGGTTCAAACATCTGGAGGGATGAGCACAGTAATATAATGTTGTAATAAAACAGGAAAGTGTGATGTCAGTACACTTCCCTCAGTTCTATGACGTACTTCCAGCCCACACTGACTGAGCGCCGGCTTTGCATTTGCCCTCGTGTGGGCAGATTCAGATTATGAGTCTGCATCACGCAGGGACAAATTGAGTGACAATAAGAATAATACCTAAAACAGATTTAAACACATCAACTGTGATTAAATGTTGGGTTCATGGTGGCTCTAGAGGAACAAAGACCTCATGGTCACCGTGACCAAATGCTAGGAAATAGATTCATTACTTGGAAATTGGGTAAGCAGAGGCAAGTAATGAAACAATTATCCTGTGTGTGGCATATGAATGGTAACACTGGTTACCAAATAGTGGATGAGGGAAGGTTCTCATCGGAGAAGAATTCCATTTAATAAATGAAGAAGGGTAGATAAAATGAAAATATCTCCATTTTCAACCTCAAATGATGCAAACGCTCTAGGCAATGAGCACCAATATCTGCTCGCTTTACAAAAAGACGGACAACCATGCTGTATTCACCTCCCAATGGACGAATGAGACACTGCCTCTGAGACATTCTTGCCAAATTATGAAGACTGAACCAGAAGAAGACAAGATCTAAATCCCAATTTGCAGGAAAGGCTGGGGACAGAGGAGTGTGTTAAATGATGCCAGTGAAATGAAATCAGCAGAATTCTGCATGTGGATGACTCTCTAGAGCAAAGGACTCATTTCTCATGAGAAAAAGAGAGAGTAAGAGAAGGTGAATTTTACAGAGAATTAGCAGGCATATTGAAAAACTGCAGTGCCTGAGTCTAAATGGGATCCAGAGTTGAAGAAAACAAAGTGAAAACATTAGCATTTAAAAGAGAGAAAGGGAAACTTTACCTGTGAGTATTGAAGATACTAAGTAATTATTAACTCTTGTTTAGGCATGATAATGGCATGTATTGTGTCACTAAAGTAGTCTTTTTCAGGAGTCTTTATCTTGGAGAGCTATATTCTGCAATATACGTGGATTAACTGAAAACATGTTCGGGATTTGCCTGAAGAAAACCTGGAGGGGTGGGTAAATTAATAGGTTTACATGAAATAAAACTGACCAAGAGCTCATGACAGTTGAAGTTGGGTGGGATTTACATGGGAGTTCGTTATAATAGTTAATTTATCATGTATCAGTTTGACAATATTTATAGCAGAAGGTTTTTTTTAAAAAAAAAATATCCAGGGCTTCCCTGGTGGTGCAGTGGTTGAGAGTCTGCCTGCCGATGCAGGGGACACGGGTTCGTGCCCCGGTCCGGGAAGATCCCACATGCCGTGGAGCGGCTAGGCCCGTGAGCCATGGCCACTGAGCCAGCGCGTCCGGAGCCTGTGCTCCGCAACGGGAGAGGCCACAACAGTAAGAGGCCCGTGTACCTCAAAAATAAATAAATAAATAAATAAATAATAAATAAATAAAATATCCAAAGCCACAAAACAGACTAATGAAATCAGAATTTCTGGATATAGAGCCAGTATTAGAAGTTGTAAAAGTTAACTTCAAATGAGTTTAAGGGAGAGTTTGGGAGCAAAGGTAAAATAAATAGGGCCTTATGTTTTTTGTTTTTTGCTGTTTGTTGTTGTTGCTGTTGTTTGCAATAAGAAATCTGGAAGCACCCATTTGTTCTCTGATTCAGCTGCTCCAGGGCCCCATGGCTTCCATCCCCCTGATCCACTGTTTTCTGCAGGTTAAGGTGGTAACCTCATGCAGCCACACAGGCATCTCTGCAAGAGCTCCAGGCATCTCTATTGCATTCCAAGTGCCACCATCCTCCTGTGCCACATCTGTCCTTCTCATTAAAAAAAAGGCATATACCACAGAAGCCCCCAACGCATTCCCCATACGTCTCATTTGGCAGGACTGGATCATAGAGCCACCTTTAGCTATAGAAGAGGCTGGAAAAATCATTATCTGACAAAGGGAAATGGTGTAGCCATGATTGGATTGGAGAAATCCCAAGTCCCACCTGGGGACTGAACATATTACCTCTTTGACCAAAATTAGTTTTTCCTACCCTAGGGCATTGACAGGAAAGACTGTTGGGTCCGAAATCAACAAATCTACTGGGAAAGGAGAAGCGGAGCTCCTAGGGCCAAAAACAAGTCAGGGGTAAGGATTAAGTATGCACTGAAGTGAATACACTCACAGGATTGAGTCACCTACTCTCTCCAAGCACTTTCACACCTGCTATCTTGTTCAATCCGCACAGCAATCCTATTAACGAGGTAAGTGGCCTTATCTCCATGTTGCATGCGATGAGGGACCAGAGCCTCCTAGTGGATGGGCGAGGTGGCTAGTTGGGGTTCTGATTAGTGGCTCCACAGCACAGTACTTTGCCCATCTGCCAGGGGTTCTAACAGCCACCTCCCTGGCTCACCAAAATCACTGTGGGAAATATTAACAGGGCAAAGGAAGGAAGTCCACTGTTTGCTCAGCACTGTGCTAGGCATATTCCAATTCAGGAAGGGGGCCTAGTTTGATTCTGGCTCTACTCTGATGGTAGATGATGTTTGCAGGTTTAGGGCTCACATAGCGGCTCACAAAAGATCCTGCCCCACACTATCCATTCTGCACACCAGGTCACACGTGAAAACTGAAAACACGGGAACTCAGCTATGGGCTGAGAAAGGAGTGCAGGGCCTAACACAGGAAGTGTGAAGCTTGATGATCTGACCATAGGCAGAGGTGCTGCCACGCTGATCTCATCGCCAGCAGGTCTGGTCGCCTGTTCACAAGGAATGAGCTTGATGTACATTCGTCCCATGAGCACCTGCAGAATCCAGCTCAGGTCCTGCCTGAACATCAAGGATGGTTCCTAGAAAGCCTTTCCTGTGCCTCATACCTCCGTTTCATGCCAGTAGAATATTGCCATTCATGGAGCAAAGAGCTGTTCTTTATTATGTCAACTTTGCTCCCCTGCCATATTTGACCCAATGCAAGAATCTTGTGACCCAATTCTCCCCTGTCCTTAATCTCCATCCCTTAAGACTTGGGTCTCGTGAGATATAGATCCTGCCAATTGAACCGTCTCTATCCCCTTGTTAAGTAGATGCATGTGGCTCAACCCCATTTGCAGACCGACATGTTCTCGTTCTGTGAGTCTGCTCAGAAGAACACGGGAAGAGAGGGAGATTCCCATCATTATGGGGGGAAAACTCAGGATCTAGTCTTTGGAAGTTTTAAAGATATATCATTAAATTTTAATCAGTATTTTCATATGTCATGAGAACAGCCATTGAGGCATCCTAATACTGCAGAATCACCAGTTGACATGTGACATTTCCTCCTTCCTCTGAAAACCTATTATAGACTTACTAAACCTTCCCTAGGAAATCAAGACACTGCAAGACGGAAGCATTTCTGCTCACAGTAGATTCAGTAGGTAAGTAAGAACAAGGAAGTAGAACAGACAGTGTGGGGGGCAGTTCCCTGCTTTATTAAGTCTACTCTATCTTACTGATAGTTCCATGCTTGTCTATTTAGTTATAAAATCTGTTCTGCAACAAATGAAGCAACGGCATGAGATACTGAAGTGAGAAAGGAGAAGTAGTAGAGTGAGCTGGTGTTATTGCTGTCAAACATCTTGGGTGTTTATCAGAAAGGAGTGACCTAAAGGGAGAGAAATGGTGAACAGGTTGTGTCCACAGAGATTGAGCCTTGAAAAATCTGTTGTTGTTGTTTTGTCTTCCCCACCTGAGATGGCTGAGCTTCTTTGATGAGGGTTGGAGGGGAGTGTACAATTGCTCTGCTCTGATCTTGAAGTAATTCACCCACTGAGAAAAGAAAGTTCACCATTAGAGGTCTGAGAAACCGATAATTTCTTATTTCACTTAATTTAATCCTGAGTAGAGAGTAAATCGTCTCTGATGAAAAACGCTTTTAATTCTCTTCTGTCTGGTAGGATTCAGGACATTCTCACTCACTCATTTGTTGAAACTTCACATCTATTACTTGGCAGGCTTGTCAGGAGTAGGGAAAACTCAACATTCCCCCAAAATATCAGAGATGTGGCTGAAAAGGCATCCAGTGAGTTATGCACATGCCTACAGTGGGCTATCAAAGGCTGGTTCTAAATTTTTCTTATCAACCCAAAAGAAAATGGAAGCCTTGTTACTTCTGTGCTTTAAAGCCAGACACAAAAGGACAAATATTGTATGACTCTACTTATATGAAAAGTATAGAAGAGGTAAATTCATAGAGAGAGTTGAAAGTAGGTTAGAGGATACCAGGGGCTGGGTGGGAGGGGTTAATGGGAGTTATTGATCAATGTGAACAGAGTTTTTGTGCAAAGGAATGAAATATTATGGAAAGAGTGGTGACAGTTGTGCAATATTGTGAATCTAATTAATTCCACTGAATTGTACACTTAAAATGGTTAAAATAGCAAATTTCATGCTATGTATAAATTTACCACAATAAAAATAGTTTAAAATCCTTAGGACTTTTTGATCAGGAGCCAGAAGTGTCTGTTGAGGGCCAGATGCAGCCATGTAGAAGCGGTACTCAAGTCTGTCTCCGGGTAATAATTGCAGAGACCAGGCAGAGTGACCAATACACAGAAAGGGCTCCATAGATATTAGCTGCCGCTTAAACCATGGTCTGTTCTTGCCCCTTCTGAGGAGAAGTTGTATGCATCTCTGAGGTCTCAGAGACAAACCCTATGTACCCGTCAGCCTTCTGCTTGCCCTTTCCCTGGCCCTTTCTCTCTCTTCCCCCTTTATACTGCTGTCTGCTATACTTTGTTATACTCAAATGTTGAATTCTTAACGTCAGTGGATGGTATTTGTTAGCTTTCCAATTTTCAGTGCATCCACTTGGTTGATTTTTAAATTAAAGCTTTCTGATGAGATCTCAATTTTGTCATCATCCATAGTCTTGAACATATTAATCATAATTATTTCTCTGCCCCTGTCTGATAATTCCAATATTGGGAACCTCTGGGTATTTTCTTTTCTCTTCTTCGTCTCTTAACCTGTTTTTTGATATGTCTGGTGGTTGATCTAAATGTCAGAACATTGTTTAAAAAAGAGTCGACTGGCTCTGGGCAATGTTTTTCCCTCCATAGAAGTTTCACACTCTCTCTGGCAGGCCGCTAGCATAGGGCAATCCTATCAATCCAGTCAGGGGCCGAGCTGACTCCAGGAGGCTTCAGGAATTATCAGGCTTGGATTACCCCTGGTTTTCCCTCCTCCCAGGTTACAGCTCTCCAGTGGTCCGAACTGTCAGCCTGGGGTGTTTACTGGGGACCCTCTTTTGGGTGAGTTCTGCACTTAGTGTTTTACTCTACTGTACCATAGGACTGCGGAGAAAACTGTTGAGACCTGTAACAGCTGTCTGCTCATCTTCTTAGTCTCGTGTCCTACGCAGTTTAGGTAGGAACAAATGCCTCAAGGAAGAAAACCACCCAAGGTCGGTCTCACTTCTGTCTACCTTTCTTTTCCCTAAGATTTTGACTTCTCCAATTTTGCCTGGTTTGTAAGTCTGGCTCCATGAATTTCCCCTAGCCCCAGGAATTTTCCTAGAAGCAAATGTCGTCTCTGTCTCTTAGTGGGTGTTTTGCCTGTAGAATGATGTGCTCTCACCCAGGGCAGTTTGGGATTCAGCAGATTCCCTGAGGGTAAAAAGCAGCACAAAACTGTTAGATCCCCCTCAGTGAGGTTCCCTACTCTCCAGGTTCTCCTACACTGATGTCCTGGACACAGAAGGAGTTCTCTGGTGCCTACAAGCAGAAGCTTTTTTCTTTTGTCCAGATTTTTAAATTTTTCTCTGTGAGATAATAGGACTGCAACAAGCTAGTTCATCACAGCCATGGCTGGAAGTGGAAATGACCCACGCATGATTGTTAAGCCTTATTATTATTATTTCTTAAAGGTGAATACGCAGATCTGGCTCTAAAATATGTTCCAAAAGAATGTTAATATCAGAGGATTTTTCTACCTGATATCCGTATACTCCTGTGGTTTGCAGCACAAGTTTTGGTGGAGCAAAAACCTAAAAAATCATCAAGGAAGAAAGTCCAACCCCAACGTTTTTCACACTACCGATCTGTGGCTGAAGCATAAAAGCAATAGGCGAACAATTTTGACCACGTGCTAAGTGAGGGAAGTTTATTCTAAGGACTGTGTTTTAAAGAATTTGCAGGGTATGAACTCAGTCAACCAATAATAGAAAATCTAAGGCAAGTGGACTGTTGTTGAGAACTAAATCCTTATAAAACTAGCAAATCAAGTGAAACAGACATAAATAAAATTATACATTATTAAGGAAAACAGAGGGATGGAAAGAGAGAAAGCTGATTTTCTACTTTGATCATTGCTTGTAGGCATTAATAAAGAATGTCTAAAGGAACAGAAGGTTAGGAACATTTCATATAATTGTATTTATAAAAATACCTCAGGGACTTTGGGTTGTTGGCGAAAATAGTGTAGACTAACTTTTTCTTGCTCCTCACCTCCAAATTCAAATAATTACCTTGGGAAAATTTCAACAAATAATCGTAAAAAGATTGTAAACGTTGGAAAGAAGACCTAAGGACTTGAAGATTTATGATACACTGTGGTGAATTCCCTGACCTTTTTTTTATCCCTCAGATGTCCTGAATCGGGTTCTAGAGATGTGCAAGAAAGAAATGCCAGCCTTCATAGTAAGTAAGTAAGTAAGTAAGTAAGCAAATAAGTAAATAAAAGAACTACAAATTAAAAAGCAAAGCCTGCTGTCAATGTGCAAACGTCCGGAAAAGTGAAAACCCGACAGTGATATGAAGGAGAAATGGATGCCCAATAGAAGCACCAAGCTGAACTACCTGCAGCATTTACAAGTGCTAACCCTAGCCTGGCAGGCAGGACCACCTTCTCTCCACCCCCAAATGAAGGAAACAACAGGCACTATTTCCACAAAACAGCACCTATAGCTGATCCTCAGAGGGCTGACCCACCCCATGCTCTTCTCAGGCTGACCACAGGAGGGCCTCGCCACATGCACAGGTGACTCCACCAGCCCCAATGTCTCCTAGGTGTCCACTCAGTGGCAGAAGGTGAGCCAAGACCAGTGTCTTTCTATCCTCTACCCAACAAAGGACTGCCAACCAGACCAGGTGGCTCATGGCATTCTGTCCTGCAGAAGAATATCTATTCCAGGCATCTGCAGTCCCTTCACCCAATGGCAGAAGGCAACTAGGCCTGGCATTTCCCAGATATCCACCCTGTACCAGAAGGTGAACTAGTTCCAGGGTCTCTCCACACTCCACCCAGTGTCAGAGAGATACCCAGGCCCGCAGCTCCTAGCTCTCCCACCAGCAGCAGCAGGTACCCTGGTGGATGCCTCATTGCGTATCATATTCAAATTGCAAAAGAGAAAAGACAAAGGAAAATCCTGAAGGAAGCCAGAAAAAATTGAAAACCTCCTTACCTGTAGAAGAACAAAGAGAAAATTATAGTGGACATTTTGTCAGTATCAATGCAAGCAAGAAGAGAGCACAGGGGGCATTTTTAATGTGCCAAGAGAAAAATAATGTACCAACCTAGGATCATTATATATGCAGCAAAAATTATTCTTTAAAAATGCAGAGTAAATAAAGACTTTCTCTCTCAGATAAAGAAAAATCGAGGGAATTAGCACCAGTAGTTCTACCCTGAAAGAAACGGGAAAAGATTTATAGGGAAAATTATGTACGGCAGAAATTTGGATTTACATGAAGAAAGGAAGTGCATCAGGGAAGTAATAAAGGAAGGTAAAATGAAATCTCTTATTCTTAATGGATCTAAAAATAACTGTTTAAATAATAAAAGTAATAATGAATCAAGTGATTATAGCACGTGGGTAAGTGAAATGAATGACAGTAACATAAAAAGAGATGGAATAGTCTAAGTGACCTGCTCTACATGTGAGGTGGATATGTTGTTTGAAGGTGGTCTTAAATTAGTGAAATATGTATATGTAATCTCTGGTAAACCTCTAATATATTTTAAACAAGTATAATCAATACACCAAGAGGAGAAATGAACTGGCTTAATATAAAACATTCCATTACAACCATAGAAGGCAGGAAAAGAAGACTCTCGTAATGAAAACAGCTACAAACATGGTTGATTTTAATGCAACTAGTTCAATAATCACTTTAAACGTGAATGGCCTATAAACACAGAAAAAAAGTCAGAGTGGAATTTACAAATTCACAAGTAAGTACTGTCAGCAAGAACCCATTTTGTATTAAAAGTTTCCGATAGGTTAAAGAGATGGGAAATAACATATCATTCTAACACTAAGCAAAAGAACTCGGGAGTAGTTATATTAATTTCAGACTGTCAGGAGCATTAAAAATCACATCTACATAACTGTCATAACCACGAGAAGCCTAAGGAGACGTGACTAATAAATGTGAGTCAGTATCCTGGATGGGATCTTGGAATACCAAAAGGACATTAGAGAAAAGCTGAGAGAATATGAATATAAAGTGTAGACTTTGGGTAATGATTATGTATCAATATCAGTACATTAATGTGATAAATGTACCATACTAGCACAAAATGATAATACTAGGAGAATCTGGTCATGGGTCATATGGGAACTGTCTTTACACAGTTTACAGTAATTCTGAAAATCTAAAAACTGTTGTAAAATGAAAGGTTTACTTTTAATAAGCATGTTGCTACCACATTGCAGTAGTTCCAGTTATCTTGGGGGTCTAGACAGATATTATTTAAGACATAAGATGTCATTTTCTTAAAAAGATGTATTCAAAAACTAATGGCTGAAAACTTCCCAAGTTTAAGGAAAAAAAAATTGAACAACTTTAAAACTACAGACTCAGGGAAGTGAGTGAACTCCAAATAGGATAAACCCAAAGTATTCCTTGCCAACACACAAGAACTTTGAATTACTGAAAGCTCAAGACAAAGAAAATAATCAAGAAATGAAACACTCAGAAGTGACATGTTATTTATAGAGGAAAACCGATTCTAGCGATAGTAGATTGTTCGTCTTAAACCATGAAGGACATAAGGAAGTGGCGTGTCATCTTTTTCAAGTTCTGTTTTGGGGGTTGTATAATGTGATGAATTAATAGACATAAACATAATGAAATGATAACCACAATCAAGTTAATAAACATATCCATCACCTCACATAGTTATCCTTTTTTTTTGTGGTGAGAGCACATAAGACCTACTCTCCTTGCAATGCCAAGTACACAGTACACCACTATTATTAACTACAGTCACGATGCTATACATTAGATTACCAGAAATTATTCATCTCAAAACTAAGAGGTTGTGCCATTGACCAATATTTTTCGAGTTCTTTAGAAAAGAATCCACAACCCTAAGTTTTACATATGGAGATACGTTCCTTCAGGAATGGGGGGAAATAAAGACACACTCAGAACAAGGAAAACTACAATAATTAGTCATTTGCAGATGTATCCCAAGAAAAATTGTTTAAGGAAGCTCTCCAAACAAAAAGGAAAGGATAACTTAAGAAAACTTACAGCTTCAGAGAGGAAGGAAGAAAAATGGAGTGGATAAAAAGTGGTGTGTATATACTGGCCAGAATGGCCATCATCAAAAGTCTACAAATGATAAATGCTAGAGAAGGTGTGGAGAAAAGGGAACTCTCCTACGCTGTTGGTGGGAATGTAAATTGGTCCAGCCACTATGGAGAACAGTATTGAGGTACCTTAAAACACTAAAAATAGAGTTACAATACGATCCAGCAATCCCAGTCCCAGGCATCTATCGGGAAAAGAAGAAAACTATAATTCAAAAAGACAAATGCACCCCAATGTTCATAGCAGCACTATTTACAATAGCCAAGACATGGAAGCAACTTAAATGTCCATCGACAGATGAATGGGTAAACAAGATGTGGTATATATGACTAATATCATATATATATATATGTGTGTGTGTGTGTGTGTGTGTGTGTATACATATGTATTATACACACACACACACACACACACATATATATATATATATATATACACATAGGATATTACTCAGTCATAAAATAGAATGAAATAATGCCATTTGCGGGAACATGGATAGACCTAGAGATTATCATACTAAGTGAAGTAGGTCAGGTGGAGAAAGAAAAATATCATATGATATCACTTATATGTGTAACCTAAAGAAAATGATACAAATGAACTTCTTTACAAAACAGAAATAGGCTCACAGACATAGAAAACAAACTTATGGTTACCAAAGGGGAAAGGGGTGGCGAGGAATAAATTAGGAGTCTGCTTTTAACAGATACACACTACTATATATATATATATATATATATATATATATATATATTAGGTAAACAACAAGGACCTACTGTATAGCACAGGGAATTATATTCAATATCTAATATCTTGTAATAACTTATAATGGAAAAGAATCTGAAAAAGAATATATATAAATACACATAACTGAATCACTTTGCTGTACACATAAAACTAACACAACATTGTATATCAACTGTACTTCAATAAAAAATATACAATAAGATAAAGGAGACCTTCAAGGTGGCAGAGGAGTAAGACGTGGAGACCACCTTCCTCCCCACAGATACATCAGAAATACATCTACACATGGAACAACTCCTGCAGAACACCTACTGAATGCTGGCAGAAGACCTCAGACCGCCCAAAAGGCAGGAAACTCCCCACGTACCTGGGTAGGGCAAAAGAAAAAAGAATAAACACAGACAAAAGGATAGGGACGGGACCTGCACCGGTGGGAGGGAGCTGTGAAGGAGGAAGGGTTTCCACACACTAGGAAGCCCCTTCGCGGGCGGAGACTGTGGGTGGCGGAGGGGGAAGCTTCGGAGCCGCGGAGGAGAGCGCAGCCACAGGGGTGCGGAGGGCAAAGCGGGGAGATTCCCGCACAGGGGATCGGTGCCGACCAGCACTCACCAGCCCGAGAGGCTTGTCTGCTCACCCACTTGGGGAAGCTGGTGGCTGGGAGCTGAGGCTCCGGCTTCTTCAGAGGTCAGACCCCAGGGAGAGGACTGGGGTTGGCTGCGTGAATACAGCCTGAAGGGGGCTAGTGCACCACAGCTAGTCAGAGGGAGTCCGGGAAAACGTCTGGAACTCCATACGAGGCAAGAAAACACTGTTTTGGGGTGCGCGAGGAGAGGGGATTCAGAGCACCGCCTAAAGGAGCTCCAGAGACGGGCGCAAGCCGCAGCTATCATCGTGGACCCCAGAGATGGGCAAGAGACGCTAGCTAAGGCTGCTGCTGAAGCAACCAAGAAACCTGTGTGCAAGCACAGGTCACTATCCACACCTCCCCTCCCGGGAGCCTGTGCAGCACGCCACTGCCAGAGTCCCGTTATCCAGGGACAACTTCCCCGGGAGAGCACACGGTGCACCCCAAGCTGTTGCCACGTCATTCTGGCCTCTGCTGCCGCAGGCTCGTCCCGCATTCCGTACCCCTCCCACCCCCGCGGCCTGAGTGAGCCAGAGTCCCCTAATCAGCTGCTACTTTAACCCCGATCTGTCGGAGAAAAGAACAGACTCCCTCAGGCGACCTGCATGCAGAGGCGGGGCCAGATCCAAAGCTGAACCCCAGGAGCTGTGCGAACAAAGAAGAGAGAGGGAAATCTCTCCATGCAGCCTCAGGAGCAGCGGATTAAAGCTCCACAATCAACTTGATGTACCCTACATCTCTGGAATACCTGAATAGACAACGAATCATCCCCAAATTGAGGGGGTAGACTTTGGGAGCAAATCTAGACGTGGGGTTTGCTTCCTGCATCAAATTTGTTTCTGGTTTTCTGTTTATCTTAGTTTAGAATTTAGAGTTTTTTATCATTGGTAAATTTGTTTATTGATTTGGTTGCTCCATATCTTTTTAATTTATATATATATATATACATATTTTCCCTTTTCCTCCTTTTGTGAGTGTGTATGTGCATGCTTCTGTGTGTGATTTTGTCTGTATAGCTTTGCTTTTACCATTTGTCCTGGGGTTCAGTCTGTCCTTTTTTTTTTTTTTTTACTTTTATTTTTTAAATAATTTTTTATTTTAATAACTATTTTCTTTTCTTTCTTTCTTTCTTCTTTCCTTCTTTCTTTCTTTCTTTCTTTCTTTCTCCCTTCCTTCCTTCCTTTCTTTCTTTCTTTCTTTTCTTTTTCTCCCTTTTCTTCTGAGCCGTGCCGTGTGGCTGACAGCGTCTTGGTGCTCCGGCCGGGTGTCAGGCCTGTGTCCCTGAGGTGGGAGAGCTGAGTTCAGGAAATTGGTCCACCAGAGACCTCCCAGCTCCACGTAATATCAAGAGGTGAAAGTTCTCCCAGAGATCTCCATCTCAACACTAAGAACCAGCTACACTCAACGACCAGAAAGCTACAGTGCTGGACACCCTATGCCAAACAACTAGCAAGGCAGGAACACAACCCCACCCATTAGCAGAGAGGCTGCCTAAAATCATGATAAGGTCACAGACACCACAAAACACACCACCGGATGTGGTCCTGCCCACCAGAAAGACAAGATCCAGCCTCATCCACCACAACACAGGCACCAGTTGCCTCCACTAGGAAGCCGACACAACCCACTGACCCGACGTTAGCCACTGGGGGCAGACATCAAAAACAATGGGACCTACGAACCTGCAGCTTGTGAAAAGGAGACCCCAAACACAGTAAGTTAAAAAAAATGAGAAGATAGAGAAACCCACATCAGATGAAGGAGCAAGGTAAAAACCCACCAGACGTAACAAAGGAAGAGGAAGTAGGCAGTCTACCTGAATAAGAATTCAGAATAATGATAGTAAAGATCATCCACAATCTTGGAAATAGAATGGAGAAAATACAAGAAACGTTTAACAAAACCTAGAAGAACTAAACAGCAAACAAACAATGATGAACAATGCAATTAAAAATTCTCTAGAAGGAATCAGTAGGAGAATAACTGAGGCAGAAGAACGGGTAAGTGACCTGGAAGATAAAATATTGGAAATAACTACCGCAGAGCAGAATAAAGAAAAAAGAAGGAAAAGAATTGAAGACAGTCTCAGCGACCTCTGGGAAAACATTGAATGCACCAACATTCGAACTACAAGGGTCCCAGAAGAAGAAGAGAAAAAGAAAGGGACTGAGAAAATATTTGAAGAGATTATAGTTGAAAACTTCCCTAATATGGGAAATGAAATAGTCAATCAAGTCCAGGAAGCACAGAGAGTCCCATAAAGGATAAATCCAAGGAGAAACACGACAAAACACATATTTATCAAAAATTAAATACAAAGAAAAAGTATTCAAAACAACAAGGGAAAAGCAACAAATGACATACAATGGTATCCACAGAGGTTTAACAGCTGATCTTTCATCAGCAACTCTGCAAGCCAGAAGGGACTGGCAGGACATACTTAAAGTGGTGAAACGGGAAAACCTACAACCAAGATTACTCTACCAAGCAAGGATCTCATTCAGATTCGACAGAGAAATTAGAACCTTTACAGAGAAGCAAAAGCTAAGAGAATGCAGCACCACCAAACCAGCTTTACAACAAAAGCTAAAGGAACTTCTCTAGGCAGGAAACACAAGAAAAGGCAAAGACCTACAATAACAAACCCCAAACAATTAAGAAAATGGTAATAGGCACATACATATCGATAACTGACTTAAATAAATGGATTAAATGCTCCAACCAAAAGACATACAGCCTGAATGGATACAAAAACAAGACCCGTATATATGCTGTGTACAAGAGACCCACTTCAGACCTAGGGACACATACAGACTGAAAGTTAGGGGATGGAAAAAGATATTCCATCCAAATGGATATCAAAAGCAAGCTGGAACTGCAACTCTCATATCAGACAAAATAGACTTTAAAATAAAGACTATTACAAGAGACAAAGAAGGACACTACATAATGATAAGAGATCAATCCAAGAAGAAGATAAAGCAATTGTAAATATTTATGCACCCAACATAGGAGCACCTCAATACATAAGGCAAATGCTAACAGCCATAAAAGGGGAAATCAACAGTAACACAAACATAGTCGGGGACTTTAACACCTCACTTTCACCAATGGACAGATCATCCAAAATGAAAACAAATAAGGGCACACAAGCTTTAAATGACACATTAAACATGATGGACTTAATTGATACTTACAGGACATTCCATCCAACACCAACAGAATACACTATCTTCTCAAGCACTCATGGAACATTCTCCAGGAGAGATCATATCTTCAGTCACAAATCAAGCCTTGGTAAATTTAAGAAAATGGATATCATACCAAGTATCTTTTCTGACCACAATGCTATGAGACTAGATATCAGTTACAGGAAAAAAATCTGTAGAAAATACAAACACATGGAGGCTAAACAATACACTACTAAATAACCAAGAGGTCACTGAAGAAATCAAAGAGGAAATCAAAAAATACCTAGAAAAAATGACAATGAAAACATGATAACCCAAAAACCACGGGATGCAGCAAAAGCAGTTCTAAAACGGAAGTTTATAGCAATACAATCCTACCTCATCAAACAAGAAACATCTGAAGTAAACAACCTAACCTTACACCTAAAGCAATTAGAGAAAGAAAACAAACAAACAAACAAAAAACCCAAAGTTAGCAGAAAGAAAGAAATCATAAAGGTCAGATCAGAAATATATGAAAAAGAAAGGAAGGAAACAAAGATCACAAAGACTACAAGCTGGTTCTTTGAGGAGATAAACAAAATTGATCAACTATTAGCCAGACTCATCAAGAAAAAAAAGGGAGAAGACTCAAATCAATAGAATTAGAAATTAAAAAGGAGAAGTAACAACTGACACAGCAGAAATACAAAGGATCATGAGAGATTACTACAAGCAACGATATGCCAATAAAATGGACAACCGGGAAGAAATGGACCAAATCATAGAAAAGCACAACATTCCAAGACAGAACCAGAAAGAAATAAAAAATATAAACAGACCAATCACAAGCACTGAAATTGAGATGGTGATTAAAACTGTTCCAACAAACAAAAGCCCAGGACCAGATGGCTTCGCAGGCAAATTCTATCAAACATTTAGAGAAGAGCTAACACCTTTCCATCTCAAACTCTTCCAAAACAGAGCATAGGGAGGAACACTCCCCAACTCATTCTATGAGGTCACCATCACCCTGATACCAAAACCAGACAAAGATGTCACAAAGAAAGAAAACTACAGGCCAATATCGTTGATGAGCATAGATGCAAAAATCCTCAGCAAATTACTAGCAAACATAATCCAACAACCCATTAATAGGATCATACACCATGAACAAGTGGGGTTTATCACAGGAATGCAAGGTTTCTTCAATATACGCAAATCAATCAATGTGATACACCATATAAACAAATTGAAGGAGAAAATCCATATGGTCATCTCAGATAGATGCAGAAAACGCTTTTGAGAAAATTCAACACCCATTTATGATAAAAAACCCTCCAGAAAGTAGGCATAGAGGGAACTTACCTCAACAGAATAAAGGCCATATATGACAATCCCACAGCCAACATCATTCTCACTGGTGAAAAATTGAAACCATTTCCTCTAAGATCAGGAACAAGACAAGGTTGTCCATTCTCACCACTATTATTCAACATAGTTTTGGAAGTTTAAGCCACAGCAATCAGAGAAGAAGAAGAAATAATAAAAGGAATGCAACTCAGAAAAGAAGAAGTAATGCTGTCACTGTTTGCAGATGACATGATACTATACATAGAGAATCCTAGAGATGCTACCAGAAAACTACTAGAGCTAATCAATGAATTTGGTAAAGTAGCAGGATACGAAGTTAATGCACAGAAAGCTCTTGCATTCCTATACACTAATGATGAAAAATCTGAAAGAGAGATTAAGGAAACACTCCCATTTACCATTGCAACAAAAAGAGTAAAATACCTAGGAATAAATCTACCTAAGGAGACAAAAGACCTGTATGCAGAAAACTATAAGACACTGATGAAAGAAATTAAAGATGACACAAACAGATGGAGAGATATACCATGTTCTTGGATTGGAAGAATCAACATTGTGAAAATGACTCTACTACCCGAAGCAATCTACAGATTCAATGCAATCCCTATCAAACTAACAATGGCATTTTTTGCAGAACTAGAACAAAAAAATCTTAAAATTTGTATGGAGACACAAAAGACCCTGAATAGCCAAAGCAGTCTTGAGGGAAACAAACGGAGCTGGAGGAACCAGACTCCCTGACTTCAGCCTATACAACAAAGCCACAGTAATCAAGACAATATGGTACTGGCACAAAAACAGAAGTATAGATCAATGGAGCAGGATAGAAAGCCCAGAGATAAACCCACGCACCTATGGTCAACTAATCTATGACAAAGGAGGCAAGGCTATACAGTGGAGAAAAGACAGTCTCTTCAATAAGTGGTGCTGGGAAAACTGGACAGCTACATGTAAAAGAATGAAAGTAGGACACTCCTTAACACCATACACAAAAATAAACTGAAAATGGATTAAAGACCTAAATGTAAGGCCAGATACTAGAAAACTCTTAGAGGAAAACATAGGCAGAACACTCTATGACCTAAATCACAGCGAGATCCTTTTTGATCCACCTCCTAGAGAAATGGAAATAAAAACAAAAATAAACAAATGGGACCTAAAGAAAATTAAAAGCTTTTGCACAGCAAAGGAAACCCTAAACAAGGCGAACAAACAACCCCCCCGCCTGGAAGAAAAGATTCGCAAATGAAGCAACTGACAGAGGGTTAATCTCCAAAATTTACCAGCAGCTCATGCAGCTCAATATCATAACAGCAAACAACCCAATCCAAAAATGGACAAAAGACCTAAATAGACATTTCTCCAAAGGAGACATGCAGATTGCCAACAAACACATAAAGGTTGCTCAACGTCACTAATAGTTAGAGAAATGCAAATCAAAACTCCAATGAGGTATCACCTCACACCGCTCAGAACGGCCATCATCAAAAAACCTACAAACAGTAAATGCTGGAGAGGGTGTGGAGAAAAGGGAACCCTCTTGCAGTGTTGATGGGAATGTAAATTGATACAGCCACTATGGAGGTTCCTTAAGAAACTAAAAATAGAACTGCCATACGACCCAGCAATCCCACTACTGGGCATATACCCTGAGAGAAACATAATTCCAAAAGAGACTTGTACCACAGTGTTCACTGCAGCTCTATTTACAATAGCCAGGACATGGAAGCAACCTAAGTGTCCATCGACAGATGAATGGATAAAGAAGATGTGGCACATACGTACAATGGAATATAATTCAGCCATAAAACGAAACGAAATTGAGTTATTTGTAGTGAGGTGGATGGACCGAGAGTCCCCTCATACAGAGTGAAGTAAGCCAGAAAGAGAAAAACAAATTCCATATGCTAACATATATATATGGAATCTAAAAAAAAAAAAAAGTCCTCAAATCCCTAGGGGCAGGACAGGACTAAAGACGCAGACATAGAGCATGGACTTGAGGACACGGCGAGGGGGAACGGTTAGCTGGGGCGAAGTGAGAGAGCGGCATGGACATATATATATACTACCAAATGTAAAATAGATAGCTAGTGGGAAGCAGCCGCATAGCACAGGGAGATCAATTCAGTGCTTTGTGACCACCTAAATGGGTGGGATAGGGAGTGTGGGAGGGAGACCCAAGAGGGAGGAGATACGGGGATATATGTATATACATAGCTGATTCACTTTGTTATAAAGCAGACACTAACACACCACTGTAAAGCAGTTATACTCTAATAAAGATTTAAAAATAGAATAAAGAACAGCACTGATTTGGAAAAAAGAAGTGTATATAAAATAAACTATCCTTTTAATCAGGAGCTTCTTAAATTATGATTGATGGTTGAAGCAAAAAGTATAACATCTGTTTTGATGCTTAATGCATGTTAACGAAATACTTGAGACAATTAAAATTTCAAAGTTAGGAGGTAAATGGACTTAACTGCAATTAACGATTCTAACTTCATGCAAAATCATAAAACATTGATACCTGTAGATGGTTACATATGTACATTATAATACTTAGAGAAACCATACAATGTGAAATAGCCAAAGCATTCAAAATAGAACCCTAAAACATATGCAAGTAACCCACAGGAATGCAAAAACAAACCATGAGAATGAGAATCAGAGGGAACAGCAAAAATCAAGAACTGAAAGACTAAACTGAAGTCCTACCATAGGAATATTTACTTTAAATGTAAATTCTCTAAGTACACCAGTTAGAGACAGAGATGGACAGAACTGATGAAAGAAAGTGACCCAAATATGTTCAGTCTACTGGAAAGATTTCAACTACACAGGTAGATTCAAAGTAGGTAGATGGAAAAAATACATATCATGCTAATATTAATTATTTAAAAAACAGGAGTGTCTGTATCAGCATCAGAGAATGTGTACTTCAGGTCAATAAAATTACTAGGCACAGGTGGCATGTTTCGTAAAGGTAAAAGGATCAATCCAGCAAGAAATCTTAGCAATTCTAAATGTGTGTGCAGCCAGAACCAAACCTTGAAATACATGAAACAAAAACTGACAGAGCTGAAAGGAATAATAGACAAATCCAAAATTATTGTTGGGAACTTCAATACTCTACTGTCAGGAACTGATAACAGTATTTTCTCATCAGAGTGCAAAGTAATATCTATGGCATATGTAATCCAAATGGAAAGTCTTTTAAAATAGGTCAGATTATACCATTCACAGGTATTGATATGACAGATACATTTAAATCTAAGTCTTCCACAAAGTATTATGTAATGCGTTCTGTTACCTCCAAGCAAAAATTTAAAAGCTAGCCATATCTTCAATGGAAGCTGCATCCTGGAATGAATATGGTAGAGAGTGAGCCATAGCCAACACGTAAGGGAGAATTATTTTGGGTTTGTTTGTTAACATGGTATAGCCTAGCCTAGGCAGGCTGATTTTCCAGACAATTGCAAATATCAATAATATAAAAGAAAGGAAGGAAGGAAGGAAGGAAAGAGGGAAGAAAGAATGGAATAAGGGAGGGAAGGAAGGAAGGAAGGAAGGAAGGAAGGAAGGAAGGAAGGAAGGAAGGAAGAAAAAGAAAGAAGGAAAGAGAGAGAAATTAAATTTAAATCACAATTTTAAATTGGGACAGAATGAATTAAGATTAGAATGCAATATATCAGACAAAGAAGGGAATATTTTATAACTTCCTAGGAAGTTATAACACTTATGATTATGACAGACACAAATTAGCAGTATGAGACTTGCAATGGCCTCTCTCAGGGCATGACAGATCAAGTGCACACGATAAGAACATAGAAGAACTAAATAAATAACAAATGAGATGCATATGATACTCAGCACCTGCACCAAGATAACAGACTTCAAGTTCTGATAAATTGAAGTAGGTCGTAAGGGCCAGTGTGCCTGCCGAGAGTAACTAAAAGGCTCAGGGAACATATAAAGAAAACATTTTAAATCAACTTAGTTCTAAGAGGACACTGAGGAATTACTGTGTGCAATTACTGGGTCTCTTACGAGAAGACAGGACGAGCAGAACAAGCCTACAACTGAAAACAGCTTCTATCCAGAATTGCCTACATGAAAGTAAACAGCTATAAAACTGAGTTGTGCTTTAAAGCTCAGAGCTAACCAAAAGTGGTGATGTTGGTAGACCACCCCCTCACTTTTAGCTGAGGTCCCAACGGCTTACACCCTCTGAGTCAAGATGACCGAATCATAAGTAAATCAGCTCCCATTTCACTTTGCATCATCTATCCAGGTGCAAATGATAAAACACATTCAGCTAAGTGGCAAAGAGATGCTACAGACCAAACCTGGGAAGACAGCTCACTTAGATGAAAACTTATATCTTTAAATGTGTATATTAGAAAAGAGAAAAGAAGACACAGAGCTGACCAACAGGTACAGGAAATGTTACTCAACATTGCTAATCATCAAGGAAGTACAAATCAAAACCACAGTGAGATATCATCTCACACCTGTCAGAATGGCTATTATCAGAGACAAGAAATAACAAGTGTTGGCAAGGATGTAGAGAAAAGGGAGTCCTTGTGCACTGTTGGTGGGAATGTAAATTGGTGCAGTCACTATGGAGAACAGTATGGTGGTTCCTCAAAAAACTAAAGATAGAACCACCCTATGATCCAGCAATCCGACTCCTGGGTATTTATCTGAAGAAAATGAAAACACTAACTCAAAAAGATATCTGCACCCCCATGTATACTGCAGCGTTATTTACAGAAGCCAAGATATGCAAGCAGCCTAAATGTCCATAGACAGATGGGTGAATAAAGAAGATGTGGTGTATATATAGAACAGTGGATATTATTCAATGATAAAGAAGAAGGAAATCTGCCATCCGTGACAACATGGATGGATGTTGAAGGCCTTATGCTAAGTGAAATAAGTCAGACAGAGAAAGACAAATACCATATCATCTCACTTATATGTGGGTTTGAAAACAAACACCACACACACACAGAAACAAACAAACAAAAAGCCAAACTGATAGACACGGAGAAGAGTTCGCTGGTTGCCAGAGAGGTCAAAAGGTACAAACTTCCAATTGTAAAATAAATGTCATGTATGGTGACTGTAGTTAATAACACTGTATTGCATACAGTAGTCCCCCCTTACCCTTGGTTTCGTTCTCTGCAGTTTCAGTTACTTGCTTTGAACTGCAGTCTAGAAATTTTAAATGGAAAATTCCAGAAATAAACAATTCTTAACTTTTAAATTGCATACCATTTTGAGTAGTGTGATGAAATCTCCTGCTGTCCTGCACTGTCCCGCCTGAAAATGAATCATCCCTTTGTCCAGCGTGTCCCTCCCATTAATCACTTCATAGCCATCTGGGTTATCTGTGGCAGTATCACAGTACTTGTGTTCAAGTAACCATTATTTTACTTAATAATGGGCCAAAAGTGCAAGAGTAGTGATGCTGGCAATTTGGATATTCTCTTATTGTGCCTAATTTATAAATTAAACTTTGTCATAGGTATTTATGTATAGGAAAACAATAGCATATATAGGGTTCAGTACCATCTTCAGTTTCAGGCATCCACTGGGGGTCTACCGTATTTGAAAGCTGATAACTGTATGGTCAGACCACTCCAGATGGCTGTTCTCTTGCTCTCTGTACATCCCCTGCTCAACCAGTTTCACCTATCCCCTACTCACATGGCTGACCTTCCTACATACTTGCCCCAGGGCCCAGCTACTGAGGATTGTTCTTATTAAAGCGGCAGTGCAGGGCATGCTCCTCTGCTAGTTTCCCTGATAACCGATGAGCTAACCTAAGGCCGATTCCCCCTATCACTGGCAATCTCTCCCCTTATCCCCGGGAGAGAAGACTGCAGCCATGTCCTGCCCACCATCCGCAGCACACGGTGGGATGTCGCTCCAGGACCTTGCTTCAGACATGTAAGATCCCCCATCCATTAAACCACTGATGTCTCTGTCGCTGACTCCAGGCTCTTTGTTAGGTCTTGAAGCTGGGCAAGCACGGGCCTTATAGGCCTGCGGGGTGCAGCCCAACACTAAGAGAGTCAATCTTAAAAGTTCTCACCAAAAGAAAATGAATTTTGTAACTATGAATGGTGACAGATGTTAAGCAGAGTTATTGTGGTGATCATTCTGCAATATACAGAAATATCAAATCATTCTGTTGTACACCTGAAACTAGTAATGTTGTATGCGAATTATATCTCAATAAAAAATATATTTTTAAAAAGAAAAGAAGAATGGCAGAAAATGAGCTAAGCATCCATCCTGAGCAGTTAAAACATAACAAGATAAACGCAAAGAAAAACAAAGAATCATTAAAGATAAAAACCAAACTAATGAAAGTGAAAACAAACATACAATAGAGCATTTTAACACAACATTTTACAGGCCCTTTGAATAGTCAGTAAAACAGACAAGCCTCTGGTCAGACTTAAGTGGAAAAATGAATAAAGGCACAATTTATTAATACCAGGAATCAAATAAAGTGACATTACTAGAGACCTTTATGCCAAAATGGAAAATTAAGAGGAAGTGGACACACAGCAAAATACAACTTAATAAAACTGAGAGAAGTTAAAAAAACATGATTTAAACTAAAAATATGAAACACATGGGATAAAAAATCTCCACAGAGGATCTCTAAGCCCAGATAGCTTCATAAATGTGTTCTGTCAATACTTAAATAGGAGATAATCCCAATAGTACATAAAATTTTTAGAGAATAGAGATAGAGGGTACACTACCCTCTTGCATTTTATGTAGCATAACATTGGTACTAAAACTAGACAGGGCACTTTCAGAAGTTTAAGTTACAAACCACCTTGCTTCATAAACAGAGATGAAAATATCCTAAGCAACATAACTTGAAGAAAAAAAAAAAAAGAAAGCCCAGCAATATATAGAGAAGATACCATATCATGACCAAGTTGCTTTTATCCCAGGAAAGCAAGATTGGTTTCACATCAGAGAATGTCAGTGTAATCCATCACCTTAACAGATGAAGGGGAAGGGAAAACTAAATATGATCTCCTCAGTAGATGCAGAGACATATTTTGTTAAAACTCATCATTCATTCATGCTGAAACAACTGTTAGAAAAAGAGGTGTAGCAGAGACTCTCCAAAGATTTTTAGGTATAATTTTGGAGTGAACAGGATCTTTCTAGGCATGTTGCAAAAGCAGAATTTATTTTTTTTTGGCTGCGTTTCGTCTTCGTTACTGCTCGCAGGCTTTCTCTAGTAGTGGCGAACGGGGGCTGCTCTTCGTTGTGGTGCGTGGGCTTCTCATTGTGGTGGCTTCTCTTGTTGCGGAGCACGGGCCCTAGAGCGCGTGGGCTTCAATAGCTGTGGCGTGCGGGCTTAGTAGTCGTGGCTCGCGGGCTCTAGAGTGCAGGCTCAGTAGTTGTGGCACACGGGCTTAGTTGCTCTGTGGCATGTGGGATCTTCCCGGACCAGTGATCGAACCCACGTCCCCTGCATTGGCAGGCAGAATCTTAACCACTGCGCCACCAGAGAAGTCCGGGAAAGCAGAATTCATAAAAGAAAAAGGGAATAAATTTTAGTACAACGATACTGAAAAGAGATTCACCAAACTAAATCTATCTAAAGTAAAAACTCAAAAGGCCAAGTTTAAAGAGTATTTGCCATCTATGTCACAGACGATGGGCTAATTTCCCAAATAAGAAAATAGTCTTTTATTGAACCGTTTTTGGAAAAAGGAACAAAGGCCTCTCTTTGTTTATGATAACACCAGCTGCTGTAACAGAGGACCTCCCAAATCTCAGTGGCCTTTTCACTCTAGAAATGTTTCTTGCCCACGTAAAATCCAATGCAAGCAGGCTTGGGAGGCTTGGCTCTGCTTTCTGAACTTATTCGGGGACCAACTGACGGAAGAATCTCTGCCACTTTCAGCATTTGGCTGCATTGGTCACTCTGGTGTGAACAGTTTGCCAGCAGATGGGGCAAGAAAGAGAATAGGAGGATGTCACAGGAGGCCTTTAGGAGTCAGGCTGGTCAATGTTGTACATCACTTAGGTCCACTTTCCCTTGGCCAGGACTCAGTCCATAGGCCACAGTTAGGTTCTGGAAGGCTGGGGAACTCGAGGAAGTAAAGGAACAGGTTTGGAGAAGAGCTACTCAGTCTCTGCTACTGGTATGACAAATACGTTCACGGGAGGGAAAATACAAAACGCCTCTAAATATGTTTTTAAAATCCCCAGCCTTGTTCATAATAAGGCAAATGTGTATTTTAACTACAGTAAGATAGCACTCATTATTTATCATGTTGCCCAATCTACTGTTTGAAACACACTCTTTTGGTGAGGATGTGGGGAAACAGAAATGCTCCTACATTGTTAGTGAGGGTGTGAATTGATACAACGCCTGGAGAGGGCAATTTAGCAATATCTGTCAAAATCATGTGTGCATTTTCCCTTTGATCCAGAAATCCTACTTCTATGATTTTATCCACTGGATGTACTTGCACATGTGTGGCATGATGACACATGTAAGCTTATTCAATGCAGATTTGTCTGTGATAACATAAGATTGGAAAAACCATAAGTGTCCATCAGTAGCAGACTGGTAAATAAATAAAAGTGAGTACATCTATATAAAAGGGTACCACGCAGCTATTTAAGAAAAAAGAATGTTATTTAGCTTAGTGGTTAAGTGTACGTTCTGGAACTACACTGCGTGGGTCCAATCCTGATTCTCCCCATTTTTAGCCATGTTACCTTTGACAAGTTATTCACATTCTGTGTGCTTTAGTTTCTTCATCGATAAACAAGGATAATATTTACTTCATTGGGTATGATGAGGGTTAAGCCAACAGGTTTAAAGCACTTAAAACAATGGCATGACAAGCACTCTCTAACTTTTGCCTCATTGTGATCACGCAGAAAGGTCTCCAAGATACATTAGAAATGGAAAAATTCAGGCCCAGACTCTGTTTGGTATTTAACCACTTGCATATAAAGAGGAGTGGTTGAAATACATATATATGCTTGTATATGCGCAATATAAAAGGAAGTATATATAAGAACCTGGTGGAAAAGTGTTGTTGCCTTTGGGGAGGAGAACTGTATGATTCTACAACTGGGGTGAGAGGCATACTTTTTTAAAAAATTTATTTATTTTTGGCTGCGTTGGGTCTTCGTTGCCGCGTGCAGGCTTTCTCTAGTTGCAGCGAGTGTGGGCTACTCTTTGTTGTGGTGCGCGGGCTTCTCATTGCGGTGGCTTCTCTTGTTGCAGAGAACAGGCTCTGGCGTGCAGTCTTCAGTAGATGGGGCATGCGGGCTTCAATAGTTGTGGCTCGCAGGCTCTAGAGCGCAGGCTCGGTAGTTGTGGCGCACAGGCTTAGTTGCTCCGAGGCATGTGGGATCTTCCCGGACCAGGGCTCGAACCCATGTCTCCTGCACTGGCAGGCGGATTCTTAACCACTGCACCACCAGGGAAGAACCAAGAGGCATACTTTTGACTGTATGTTTTGAAAGTTTTGAATTTTATACTGTGCGTGTGTATCACCTCTTCATTTTTTTTCTTTTTCTTTTCGTTAAAGGCAAGAAGAAAAGAAAAAGCAATAACATGGGCTTTGGAGCTATGCAAACTGAATTTGTGACCCTTTCTACCACGCAGGTCCAACTATATAAGGAGGGGCCTAATGCAAAATGAAAATGTGGGGCTTCTCATTCAAAAATGCAGTGAAGGGACTTCCCTGGCTGTCCAGTGGTTAAGAATCCGCCTTCCAATGTAGGGGACTCAGGTTCAATCCCTGGTCAGGGAACAAGATTCGACATGCCGCAGGGCAACTAAGCCCATGTGCTCTAGATCCCGCGCGCCGCAACTACTGAGCCTGCGTGCCACAACTACTGAGCCCACGCACCACAGCAAAAGATCCTGCATGTCACAATGAAGATCCCGTGTGCCGCAACTAAGACCCAACGCAGCCAAATAAATAAATATTTAAAAAAATTGTTATTGCCCCCCCTTTCTCCCACAGTCTCTCTGTTGACCTGCCATGGTGTTTTGTATTTGCTGTTTAATGCCACGAAGGTCCTCACAGGTATCTTGGGCCCCCCACCTCTGGACCTGGCACTCTCCACCCTGCCCCTTCCTGTACACACACCCAGGCCCCCACCATGTGTGCCATTAGTTAACTTCTCTGGGGCTTCAATCTCTTCATCAGCAAAACGGAGGTTTTAGAAAATACACAAAACCTCAGTGAGATTTTTTTGAAACTTCAGTGAGATTTTATGTGTAAAGTGCTTAGCATATTACTTGATACCATGCCACAAATCATTACATGTTGAACATAACTATTAAATTACTAATGAGACTATAATTTGTATTATGTTAGGAAAAATGAATAGGTATATCAGAATTCTCATCATTAAGTACTTTATTAAAATAGCGTACGGTGGTATAATGAACACATACAAACATCACAACAGGTAGAAACATCGACCACTGTAGATTAAACAGGAGTGTTCCTCCTACAGTTTTAGGTGGAGTAATGTGTCCCATTCCATCCCCAAAGCTGTCACCCGTCCCTAAAACTGTCAGCTATTCACCCATCTGCAGATAATATCAGCAAGTTCAGAACGAAGCATCTGACCATTATGAATCCATTTGGGGAAAAATTGGTCCTGATGAGACACATGTGGTTCACAGAAGCTGGATCAAGTACCTGAGTTCCCATGGCAACCAAGGATATCAAGGAACTCTGTCTCCCATAGAAAATGCAGGGTGAGGCTTTCTCGAAGAGGTAGGCCTGGAAGTTGCTGGGAAGGGTTGGTGCCTCTCACCACTTTACACCAGGCCCACATCCTTTCTACATACAAAAACCGCCTCTTGGGGTGCCATTTTCATGCTTCCATGGAGGACCAGTGCCCATGGGTTCAGACATCTTCTGTGTCCCCAGCCCAGAACATCATCCTCCTTGCCTCCACCTGTCCTTCCTTCCTCATGGGGTTGGGTGCTTCTTTTCACTCAGCAAAGTACCACTGTCTCTGTACATACTCTCTCACTGGAGTTATCCCGGGGTGTGTTACATTCCCCTGCCCCATTAATAGGGTGACCAAGTGGGGCAGTAGCTGCAGGGGAGTGTGGGGGTCAACACAGGAGAAATTATAGCAGGTTTGTAGCCTGATGGGAATGATCATATGTGGTGTAAGGCCGTGACTCAGTGTTAGTTTTCTCCATGTGATGAGCAGTTTCTCCAAATGTTGCCCTTTTCAACAACACAGTGTTGGAAGAGGAAGTCCACCATGCACCCTGAGTGTTCCTTTGTGGTTTTGCTGGGTATGCCAAGAATTTAAAGCCCTAACCACTCTTAACCAGGGAGATTTCTCAGGGTTTTATTTGTACTGAGCAATCCTGAGGGATAAGGTAACACCTCCCCCAAAGAGCAGGATTGCTTCTGCTCACTACAAAAGCAGTAAGTCTCCCAAGCTCAGGGCCCCCTCCTGTATCACAGCTTTCTGCATGTGCAGGCATCCAGGTAAGTCTACCTTCATCGCCCCCAGGGGACTTTGGGCACATGTAGCACTGGTGCAGACCTGTTGCTCTGGCTACTGCTTTTGCTGCGAGTGTAAAGTCCTTTGTCTCTCACTCAGGAGTCTTCTGTCTTCTGCCAGGATCTGTCAACCTGTGGCAAATTAACTTGTGAACTTGCAAGCAGGATAAAATCTCAGACCCTCCACTGTCCTTGACACACAGATTTAAGTACATCATGCCTCTGTTTCCTTTGGCTTTAAGATAAGGGACAAGTTAGCCAACATGGTCTTCCAGGCCCTGACTGGCCCGGCCCTGCCTACCTCTCCAGGTTCTTGTGCCACTTTCCCCCACATCTCTCTGCTCTTTAGTCATATGAAGGAAGGAAGCAGTGGCTGATGTGTGGCACTTGCCTGATGGTTACAAGGAGGCCTCAGTGTTGCTGACAACATGTCCTGCTACTCACGGCTAAGCCCTGTTGTTCTCCTGTTGGACATAAACAACCAAATCACCCAACCCAAACTCAACTCCCATAATAGGTCCTTTCTAACGTGATCTTCCTGGCACATATTCACGGTTCCACACGTCGTTCATTTCTTCGCTGCAATGAGTAATAAATACAATTTAAATTTATCTCCCTGTGTATTCCTAGTGTTCTTTGGCTAGAAGGCATTAACATATACAATGTCAGAAGTTCTTTCAGCTTATCAAACATGCCAATTTCTTTCCTGCCGCAGGGACTTTGCACATACTGTTCTGTCTCCTAATCTCCTTATCCTTGCTGTTTCCTCTGCAATTAATTAGTATATTTCACAAATAAGTGTCAAACATTTACATGTGTCAAGCACTGTGTTATTTACAGGGAATGCAATGGTGAGCAAAGACAGATGTCCTATATGTCCTTTTGCTTACACCTAAGCAGATAAGATAAAATTTATTCCAATATCACAGTAATGAATATAAAATTCAAAAATGATTTAATTGCTCTGATGATAAGAAGCACACTTCTTGTGGGTTCATGATAATAGGAATCTAATCTAGACTTGTGGGTGGGGGATGACTGAGTAGCACTACAGATGAAATATGAACGATAAAGGTACATTAATTAATGGCTTAACAGTCCTGACTGCAGGTATAGCACGTACAAAGACCCTATGGTCCAAGAAATTGCAACAGGTTTAAGGGGCTGGAATGGGTTTATATGACTGGAGAGCAAAGGACAAGTGGGAGAGTGTTGTGAGATTGGGAGGCAAAAGAAATATAATGGCTGAGCATAGTGGTTTGTGTAATAGGACTCCCTGCATTTGGCCCTTAGTTCTCTCACTAACTGTGTATCAGGGGTAAGTTACTGAACCTCTCTGTGTCTTACCTGTATTAGGGGCATGATTAAAAACTGCCTTAGATGGTTTTTATGAGAATTCAGTGACATAATGCCTCTAAGGCACATAGAACCATAAAAACTGATTACAGACAATATTCAATGAATGTTAACTGTTATTATTTTGACTATGGTGATTAGGTAAGGATGGCATGGCTGGGACTAGGGTGAGATAATAGCAGGGCAAAATTAAAAGAGGCACTCACTTCTTGTGCTGACCTATACTTGGACTACTCTGCGTTTGAGCATTCCCTTAACATTTTGCATGCTATGTGCCCATTTTGTCCCACCTATTCCTGGCCTTTAGAGAGAGATCAGACCATTCAGACTATGTTAAAGATTTTAGTTTTTCTCCTAAGAGCTAGGAAGATTTTTCAGAGTTTTAACCAAGTAGAGTGAGTAGGACATGTATGTGACATGCTCTAATGTTTGTTTTGAAAATATCATTTGGAAAAATATGGATTGGAAGGAACCCAGGGTCAGTGTAAATAGCGGCAGTTAGGAAGCAGTTTAAATAGTGAAAGAATGACATGATGAGAACTTGGACAAGAATGGTGTAGTGGAGGTAGAAAAACATGGACAACTTTGATAAATATTTAGGAATAAAATCTATAAGACTTGGCAATGAATAGCATGTGAAAGGCAAGGGCAAAGGAGGTGGCAGGGGTGATGCTTAGATTTCTGATGTATGCAAATGATAGACTGTGAGGTGATAACATTGAAAGAGGTGATAACACTGTAAGGAAACCATATTTAGGAGGAAGAGCACACATGGTCTTGTAGAGTTTGAGGTGTCTTTGAGACACTCAATTGGATATATTGAATAGAAAGTTGGTTATTCTAGTCTGGAAGTCTGTTGGCAGTGTGGGCTGAGAAATAAACATCCTTTGTAGTTTATAGATGGTGATTAAAGATGAGGGTATGATTGGCATTACCTTAGGGAGAACATGGAGTGATAATAAGAGGCCTTAGATCCAAGCTGCCCAAAACTCAAATATTTCATGCCTAGGTAGAGGAGGATGACCTTACAAAGCAGAGAGATAAATGGCCAGAAAGTAAGAAGAACACCAGGAAATTAGCAACAGTCAATGAAAAGAAAAGACTGTTTCTAGGAGGAAAGAATGCTCCATTGTATCAGAGGAGGGAGGAAGGGCAAGGAATTGAATGAAGATTGGAAATTTTTCACTGCCTTTAGCAACCCAGATGTGACTGGTTATATTAGGTAGTGAGAGTTGTTGCAGGGAGTGATGGAGTCAAAGTTAGATGTGAGCTGAGAGGTAAGAAGTAGGTGGAATAATGACAACAGAGCCATTTCTTTCAAGACATCTGGCTGTGAAAGGAGGGAGAACAGGCACTTTTTAGAGGGTTCATAAATTCAGTGAAGGGTGATTCGAAAAAAGAATTTGCCAAGTTTAAATTTTCAACATTTTATTGTTTACTCTGGTGCCAGGCATTGCACTAAACACTTTACATACGTTATGACATTTAATATTTACTACAGTCTAATGATAGAGGGATTATTATCTCCATTACATAAATGAAAAAGCAGAGGCTCAGAGGGGTTAAGTGCCTAAAGCCACACTGCATCTGAGTGGCAAGGTAAGATGCCAAAGCCAGTGTGACACCAATTCCTGTGCACTTAACCACTGCAGTAATCCATATCTCTTCTGTTGAATTTCATCTGTGCCTCCCTGATTCCTTCAGTTCTGCCTGTCCTTCCTCTACTTCAGCTATCTAAGAAATCTGAGGTAACCAAAGGAATACCGAGAAAGCCAGACCTCCTAGCATCCTAGAGAGACACTGGAAGTTCTTTGAATTGGAGGCAGTGGGAAGGAGGAGCAACACTTTCGGTGGTGTCTCTGCACTTTCGGGCTCTGGTCAGTTTTGGGGCGGGGGTGACCTGCTACTCGCTGCAGCAGTTTTTTTTTTAACACCAAGGGTGGAGGACGGCTATTTGTCCAGAGAACTTGTGTGTTTCGGGGAGGGGGGCGGGGAGGACGGACGCTTGGAGATTTTTTTCTGGCTGCTCTAACTCCTGAGGGGTTGTCGCCAAGCTCAGAGACATAATCATGTACTCTTCTATAAACCAGGGCGATTCCTTCCCAGGTCTCACTCACATCAAAGGGGAGTAACGACAGCGAGAGGAGGGCTTCACCCTGAGCCTGGCTTTTTTGAGCTGAGGACAGAATGCCAACACCTGTTTAGATGGGATTCCTATTTTTAAAAGGGGGCTCCTAAAATGGATCTCTTGGTGTCCTTTCAGCCTACACTTAGCCACGGCTCTCTTGTAAGTTCTGAGGACCCATAAGGAATCAGTGCCTGTCTCTGACTTCTTGTTATCTTACAGCCAGGAAGGGACATGCACATTGATCAAAAACAACATTTGTGTCTCTCTTAGTCTCTGCTCTATCTCTAACACCTCGAACAGCTCTAATTTTATTAAATAAATGAAATAATTGTTGAAAGAGTGACACACATATGTTTAAATTATAATAATAACACGATTTATTGAGTGCTTGTTGTGTGTCAAGCACTAAGTGTTTTATATGTATTCATTCATTATGGTATGTGATAACAGGGAAAGGCACCTAGTACTTTAACAGGGTGACCTGACCTAGTTTGAGGGGTCAGTGAAGACCTCCACAACGAAAGTCACTTGCACTGTGATTTGAAAAGAGAGTAGGCTTTGACTAGTTGAAAAAGGGAGTGGAGATGGAACTCATTCTAGACACAACATTACAGAAATAACAGCATTTATTAATGTCCTAGTGAAGGGGAGAGACCTTGACCAACCTGGGAGATTGAAAGAAGGCCTGTGTGGTTGGGTCATGTAGTACTTATAGGTCACATTATAGTTTGGTGTTTTTGTCTAAGAGCAGTCAAGAAAAAGAATAGATATATGTATATGTATAACAATCACGTTGCTGTACACCTGAAACTAACACAACATTGTAAATCAACTCTACTCCAATATAAAATAAAAATTTAAAAAAGATTTAAATTAGAGTATGATATCAGTTTTGCAGAAAATTCTGTCAACATTATAAATAACAGATAGAAGAGCAGGGCTGATGTGAGTAGATCAATAAGGAAAATATTGTAGTAATTCAGGTATGGCATGATGGTCAACAGTGATAGTAGAGATGAAGAAAAGTGGAGAGATTTAAGATGTTTAGGAGCTAAAGTCAGCAGAACTTAATGTTGGAGAGAATGTCAGAGACGACTTCCAGGCCTGGCCTGTACAGCTGGATAGATGGTGATACCATCTGCTAAGAACAGGGGAGGACCAGGTGAGCATGGGACAGTGAAGATCATATCATGCAGACTTTGAGATGCTTCAGAATCAACCAAATGGCAATGTCAAGTAAGCTGAAACAGGTCAGTGATCTATCATAACTGGAGGAAAGGCAACAACTGTGGATGTAAATGCAGGTACATTTTTAGATTTGGTGGTAGAAAGTTGAGATAGTCTCTCCCAAGGACTTTTATTTTCTTGGTAAAATGGGAGGTATGGTTAGCTTCTGTAAGTGAGAGGAAAGGAGATCAGATGTTTGAGGAGTTTTTAAGTTTGAAATTGTCATTACAGGTAATTGGAGAGAAGGTGATTGCAAAAATACAGTAAAGTTACTGGACACCCTCTAGAGCTTGGCTGAGGTTGATATCTATGTTTGTAGATGTTACTGGTCTTTCTACTCATTTGAGTTTTCACCAGCAGTCTGTTGCTTCTTGACTGCAGGCCTGGGTTCATCCAGACTTTGATATGGGAAAGTTTCTGAGTTGGGTAATTGAGTAATGCAAGAGCCCTTAAATGAAGAATTGAATACAGAGGTGTGTGCACATTTGCAGGTGAAGGGAGCACATTGAGATGAGGTCTGAGTTTGAGGTGCTTGTGAAAACATCCAGGATGACATTTTAGTCTGGTGGTCTAGCTACAGGCCAGAAATATATATTTGGGAGTCACCTCAACTATAAGTGTCAAATGAAGTAATGAATTTGAATGAATTCATCCAAGGATGTAGGAAATATAGCATACAAAGAGCTGATGGCCAAGAATGGGACCTAGGGTGTAGTAGGAGATCAAAAAAGAAATTTCAGTGGCATAGGGGAGTAACCAGGAGAAGAAGTAGAATTATGGGCTTGAAAGGGGGCGTGTTGATGCTATACGGAGGTAAGGTCAGGTGAGAACTGAAATTGGAGTCCTTTGGGATTCATTAATTAGGACATCCTTGTTACCCTATTGAGAGGTGTGTCATTTGGGGCAGCTGGAGGCCCTTAGGGAGTGAAGCCAGACTGAATTAAATTGAAGAGTGAGGAAGGGAAGGGTCTTTGTTTGATGATACTTCATTTGAAAGGAAATGAGGAAGGGAGATTGGTAATTAGAGACAGGATGCAAGGGAAGGTTATTTAGGATGGGGAATACTTAAATACATCGTTTAGAATGAAGAGAAGGAGGCATTGAAAAGGGAGAAAGTGAAAATGTAGGAGAGAGAGAATCAGACCATTTTCATCCTTCTAATCTTGTATTCTCAGAACGATCCTCCAAGGAAAGTAGTATTACCCCTGTTTTGCAAAGATGAGGCAACTGAAAGTAATTTCAGTCACTTTTCCGTGGTCACACGGCTAGTGGCTAGTAAGAGGGAGTCAGCACATGAACCCAGTTATAACTCCGAAATGGTTGCACATACCACAGTACCAAGTCACAAACACCTTGAACATTGTTCTCTCTTAGAACAAAAAAGTTGATGTAGTAGCCTCAGTACATTTTTAAAAAATTTACTCTTTTAAAGAAAACTCCCACCACTCTGGCAAGCAATATGAGGTTCACCTTTTTTGGAATGTCAATTAATGACAGACACTCAGCTGGATGTTTCACATTCATCGTTTAATTTTCACAACATAATGGCAACATAGGTGTAATTACCACTACTTTAAAATGAGGAAAACAAGATTCACAGTGGAGACAGCTTTTGTCATACTATACTACCATTGATTTCTTTTTAAAAAAAATTTTAATGGAGTATAGTTGATTTACAAGGTTGTGTTAGCAAACACAACCTTGTGTACAGCAAAGTGAATCAGTTATACATATACATATATGCAGAATCTTTTTTATATTCTTTTCCCATATAGACCATTACATAGTATTGAGTAGAGTTCCCTGTGCTATACCTTAGGTTCTTATTAGTTATCTACTTTATATATAGTATTGTGTATATGTCAATCCCAGTCTTCCAGTTTATCCCTCCCCCCCTTACCCCCGGTAACCATAAGTATGTTTTCTATGTCTGTAACTCTATTTCTATTTTGTAGATAAGTTCATTTGTACCCTTTTTTAGATTCCACATATAAGCAACATACCATTGATTTCTTTGTTTAATTCTATTTCACCTGTATACCAGTGTTTCTCAAAAGTCTCTACAAATTAGTGGACAATAAATTATACTTTTATATAAACTTTATTGACATATAATCCACATACCATAAAGTTTACAAATTTAAAGTATACAATTCAATGTTTTTAGTATTATTCACAGAGCTGTGCAATCATCTCTATGATCTATTTTTACAGTGTTATAATCACCCTCAAAAGAGACCCTATATCTATTAGCAGTCACTTCTCATCCTCCACTCCTTCCTCAGGCACATACAAATCAAATTGATGACTCCATAGACTTGCCTACGCTGAACATTACATACAAATGGAATCATATAATATGTGGTCTTTTGTGATTGGCTTCTTTCACCCAGCATGTTTTTATTTATTTATTTATTTATTTATTTATTATTATTTTTTAATGATCATTTGATTTTATTACAATGACTAGATGACTGTCACTTTTAAAAAGGAACATAAAGTGTAATAAGTTGAAATCAGTTTTTTTTGAGTACAAAGAAAGCAGTACAGTTGCAAATATTGACAATCTATAACATTATTATAAAGGCAATGGATTAAAAAACCAACCAAAATATGCTGATTATTACTTTAGTTTCAAATGCTACTTTAAATTTGGTTTAATTAAAAATCTCTACTCTTTATTGGATAAAATCTCAAATATTATAGTAATAATAACTTTTTTGTGTGTGTGTGTGATACGCGGGCCTCTCACTGCTGTGGCCTCTCCCGTTGCGGAGCACAGGCTCCGGACGCGCAGGCTCAGCGGCCATGGCTCACGGGCCCTGCCGCTCCATGGCACATAGGATCTTCCCGGACCGGGGCATGAACCCCTGTCCCCTGCATCGGCAGGCGGACTCTCAACCACTGCGCCACCAGGGAAGCCCAATAATAATAACATTTACAGAAGTAAAATATATGTCAACAATAGCACAAAGAAAGGGAAGGGGTGACTCCTCTTCTGAAGAACCTCCAGTGCCTTCCCATTTCACTAAGAGTAAAAGCCAAAGTTCTTACAAAGTACTAAAAGTCCCTATACCAACTGTCACCGTAATCTCTGTCACTTCCTCTCTACTATTCTTACCTCCTGCTCACTGTGCTCCAATCACACTAACCTATTGGGCTGTTCCAAGAGAATCCTGGGCAAACTCCCACCTTAGGGCCTGAGCACTGGTGGCTGCCTATGGCCAGAAGGCACTCACACCCAGATGACCAGAGGCTAACACAATTCTAAATGAGGCCCGCCCAGACAAATCTATTTATAGTTGTAATTCGTGAAAGCATCTCCAGCTCCCTTGCCCTCTATATTTTTCAGAGCACATATCACCCTTGAACATACTATATAACTTCCTTGTTTAAATGGAATTCATTATTTATTTTTGTTTCCCCCTGTTAGAATATAAGCACCAAAACAGTATGGATCTTCTCTGTTTGCTTTTTTTTTAAACATCTTTATTGGACTATAGTTGCTTTAAAATGTTGTGTTAGTTTCTGCTTTAAAACAAAGTGAATCAGCTATACATATACATATATCCCCATATCTCCTCACTCTTGCGTCTCCCTCCCAACCTCCCTATCCCACCCCTCTAGGTGGTCACAAAGCACCGAGTTGATCTCCCTGTGCTATGCGGCTGCTTCCAACTAGCTATCTATTTTATATTTGGTAGTGTATGTGTGTCCATGGCACTCTCTCATTTCATCCTAGTGTACACTTCCCCCTCCCCATGTCCTCAAGTCCATTCTCTATGTCTGTGTCTTTATTCCTGTCCTGCCCCTAAGTTCTTCATAACCACTTTTTTTTATATTCCATATATATTTGTTAGCATACAGTATTTGTTTTTCTCTTTCTGACTTACTTCACTCTGTATGACAGACTCTAGGTCCACCCACCTCACTACAAACAAATCAATATCGTTTTTTTTTTATGGCTCAGGAATATTCCATTGTATATATGTGCCACATCTTCTTTATCCATTCATCTGTAGATGGACACTTAGGTTGCTTCCATGTCCTGGCTCTTGTAAATACAGCTGCAGTGAACATTGTGGTACATGACTCTTGTTGAATTATGGTTTTCTCAAGTGATATGCCCAGTAGTGGGATTGCTGGGTCATATAGTAATTCTAATTTTAGTTTTTTAAGGAACCTCCATACTGTTCTCCATAGTGGTTCTATGAATTTACATTCCTACCAACAGTGCAAGAGGGTTCCCTTTTCTCCACACCCTCTCCAGCATTTATAGTTTGTAGATTTTTTGATGGTGGCCATTCTTACTGGTGTGAAGTGTTACCTCATTGGAGTTTTGATTTGCATTTCCCTAATGATTAGTGATGTTGAGAATCTTTTCATGTGTTTGTAGGCAATCTGTATATCTCCTTTGGAGAAATGTCTATTTAGGTCTTCTGCCCATTTTTAGATTGGGTTGTTTGTTTTTTGATATTGAACTGCATCAGCTGCTTCTATATTTTGGAGATTAATCCCTTGTCAGTTGCTTCATTTTCAAATATTTTCTCCCATTCTGAGGGTTGTCTTTAGGTCTTGTTTATGGTTTCCTTTGCTGTGCAAAAGCTTTGAAGTTTCATTAGGTCCCATATGTTTATTTTTGTTTTTATTTCCATTTCTCTAGGAGATGGGTCAAAAAGGATCTTGCTGTGATTTATGTCATAGAGTGTTCTGCCTATGTTTTCCTCTAAGAGTTTTATAGTGTCTGGTCTTACATTTCGGTCTTTGATCCATTTTGAGTTTATTTTTGTGTATGGTGTTAAGAAGTGTTCTAATTTCATTCTTTTACATGTAGCTGTCCAGTTTTCACAGAAGCTCTTATAGAAGGGGCAGTCTTTTCTCCATTGTATATTCTTGCCTCCTTTATCAAACATAAGGTGACCATATGGGTGTGGGTCTATCTGTGGGGTTTCTATCCTGTTCCACTGATCTATATTTCTATTTTTGTGCCAGTACCATACTGTTTTGATTACTGTAGCTTTGTAGTATAGTCTGAAGTCAGGGAGCCTGACTCCTCCAGCTCCATTTTTCATTCTCAAGATTGCTTTGGATATTCGGGGTCTTTGATGTTTCCATACAAATTGTGAAATTTTTAGTTCTAGTTCTGTGAAAAATGCCTGTGTTAGTTTGCTAGGGATTGCACAGAATCTGTAGATTGCTTTGGATAGTAGAGTCATTTTCACAATGCTGATTCTTCCAATCCATGTACATGGTGTACCTCTCCATGTATTTGTATCATCTTTAATTTCTTTCATCAGTTTCTTATAAGTTTCTGCACACAGGTCTTTTGTCTCCTTAGGTAGGTTTATTCCTCAATATTTTATTCTTTTTGCTGCAATGGTAAATGGGAGTGTATTCTTAATTTCACTTTCAGATTTTTCATAATTAGTGTATAGGAATGTAGGAGATTTGTGTGCATTAATTTTTTATCCTGCTATTTTACGAAGTTCATTGATTAGCTCTAGTAGTTTTCTGGTAGCATCTTTAGGATTCTCTATGCATAGTATCATGTCATCTGCAAACAGTGACACTTTTACTTCTTCATTTCCGATTTGGATTCCTTTTATTTCTTTTTCTTCTCTGATTGCAGTGGCTAACACTTCTAAAATTATGTTGAATAATATTGCTGACAGTGGGCAACCTTGTCTTGTTCCTGATCTTAGAGGAAATGATGCTCTTTTTCAACTTTGAGAACAATGTTGGCTGTGGGTTTGTCATATATGGCCTTTATGATGTTGAGGTAGGTTCCCTCTATGCCTACTTTCTGGAGGGTTTTTATCATAAATGGTTGTTGAATTTTCTCAAAAGCTTTTTCTGCATCTATTGAGATGATCATATGGTTTTAGTCCTTCAATTTTTTAATATGTTGTATCACATTGATTGATTTGTGTATATTGAATAATCCTTGCATTCCTGGGATAAACCCACTTGATCATGGTGTTTGATCCTTTTAATGTGCTGTTGGATTCTGTTTGGTAGTATTTTGTTGAGGATTTTTACATCTATGTTCATCAGTGATGTTGTCCTGTAGTGTTCTTTCTTTGTGATATCTTTGTCTGGTTTTGGTATCAGGGGATGGTGGCCTTGTAGAATGAGTTTGGAAGTGTTCCTCCCTCTGCTATATTTTGGAAGAGTTTGAGGAGGATAGGTGTTAGCTCTTCTCTAAATGTTTGATAGTATTCACCTGTGAAGCCATCTGGTCCTGGGCTTTTATTGGTTGGAAGATTTTAAATCTCAGTTTCAGTTTCAGTGCTTGTGATTTTTCTGTTTATATTTTCTATTTCTTCCTGTTTCAGTCTCGGAAGATTGTGCTTTTCTAAGAATTTGTCCATTTCTTACAGGTTGTCCATTTTTTTAGCATATAGTTGCTTGTAGTAATCTCTCATAATTCTTTGTATTTCTGCAGTGTCAGTTGTTACTTCTCCTTTTTCATTTCTCATTCTGTTGATTAGAGTTCTCCCTTTTTTTCTTGCTGAGCCTGGCTAGTGTTTTAAAATTTTTGTTTATCTTCTCAAAGAACCAGCTTTTACTTTTATTGGTCTCTGCTCTTATTTCCTTCATTTCTTTTTCTTTATTTCTGATCTGATCTTTATGATTTCTTTCCTTCTGCTAACTTTGGGCTGTTCTTCTTTCTTTAATTACTTTAGGTATTAGATTAGGTTGTTCATTTGAGATGTTTCTTGTTTCTTGAGGTTGGATTGTATTGCTATATATTTCCCTCTTAAAACTGCTTTTTCTGCATCCCATAAATTTTGGGTCGTCGTGTTTTCATTGTCATTTGTTTCTAGGTATTTTTTTCTTTCCTCTTTGATTTCTTCAGTGATCTCTTGGTAATTTTGTAGTGTATTGTTTAGCCTCCCTGTGTTTGTAGTTGTTGCAGTTTTTTTTGCTATTTGCTAACTAGTTTCATAGCATTGTGGTCATAATGTGGGAATGTGGGATCTTCCCGGACCGGGGCACAAACCCGTGTCCTCTGCATCGGCAGGTGTACCCTCAACCACTGTGCCACCAGGGAAGCCCTGATTTCTCCTTTTATGGCTGTTAGCATTTGCCTTATGTATTGAGGTGCTCCTATTTTGGGTGCATAAATATTTCCAATTGTTATATCTTCTTCTTGGATTGATCCCCTGATCATTATGTCATGTCCTTCTTTGTTTCTTGTAATAGTCTTTATTTTAAACTCTATTTTGTCTGATATAAGAATTGCTACTGCAGCTTTCTTTTGATTTCCATTTGCATGGAATATCTTTTTTCATCCCCTCACTTTCAGTCTGTATGTGTCCCTAGGTCTGATGTGGGTCTCTTGTAGACAGTGTATATATGGGTCTTGTTTTTGTATCCATTCAGCCAGTCTATTTCTATTGGTTGGAGCATTTAATCCATTTGCATTTAAGGTAGTTATCCATATGTGTGCCTATTACCGTTTTCTTAAATGTTTTGGGTTTGTTTTTGTAGATCTTTTCCTTCTCTTATGTCCTGCCTAGAGAAGTTCCCTTAGCATTTGTTGTAAAGCTGGTTTGGTGGTATGAATTCTCCTTACTTTTGCTTATCTGTAAAGGTTTTAATTTCTCTGTCAAATATGAATGAGATCCTGCTGGGTATTGTAATCTTGGTTTTAGGTTTTTCCCTTTCCTCACTTTAAATATGTTCTGCCACTCCCTTCTGGCTGCAGAGTTTCTGCTGAAAGATCAGTCTTTAACCTTATGGGGATACCCTCAGATGTTATTTGTTGCTTTTCCCTTGATGCTTGTAAGTTTTTTTTTTTGGATTTAAGTTTTGATAGTTTGATTTATGTGTGTCTTTGTGTCTTTCTCCTTGGATTTATCCTCTATGGAACTCTCTCTGCTTCCTGGACCTGATTATTTCTTTTCCCATGTTAGGGAAGTTTTCAACTATAATCTCTTCAAATATTTTTTCAGACCATCTTTCTCTTCTTCTTCTGGGACCCCTATAATTAAAATTTTGGTGTGTTTAATGTTGTCCCAGAGATCTCTGAGACTGTCCTGAATTCTTTTCATTCTTTTTACTTTATTCTCCTCTGTGGTAGCTATTTCCACCATTTTATCTTCCAGGTCAGTTATCCGTTTCTCTACCTCAATGTTTTGCTATTGATATTTTGTAGAGAATTTTTTGTTTCATTTATTTTTTTTTGTCCATCATTGTTTGCTCTTTAGTTCTTCTAGTCCTTGTTAAACATTTCCTGTATTTTTTCCATTCTATTTCCAAGATTTTGGATCATCTTTACTATCAGTACTCTGAATTCTTTTTCAGGTAGACTGCTTATTTCTTCATTTTTTTGGTCAGGTGGATTTTTGCATTGCTCCTTCATCTGCTGCATATTTCTCTGTCTTCTCATTTTGTTCAACTTGCTGTGTTTGGGGTCTCCTTTTCTCAGGCTGCATGTTCGTAATTGCCATTGTTTTCTGTGTCTGCCCGCAGTGGGAGACTTTGGTTCAGTGGCTTGTGTAGGCTTCCTTGTGGATGGGACTGGTGCCTGTGTTCTGGTGGGTGAGCCTGGGTCTTGCCTTTCTGGTGGGCAGGGCCATGTCTGGTGGTGTCTGTGAACTTAGTATGATTTTAGGCACTCTCTCTGCTAATGGGTGGAGTTGTGTTCCTGTCTTGCTAGTTGTTTGGCATGGGGCGTCCAGCACTGAAACTTGCTGGCTGTTGGGTGGAGCTGTGTCTTAGTGTTGAGACAGAGATCTCTGGGAGATCTCCGACCAATTCATATTACTTGGGGCTGGGAGGTCTCTGGAGGTCCACTCTCTTGAACTTGGCTGTCTCACCTCAGAGTCTCAGGCCTGACACAAGGCTGGAGCACCAAGACCCTGTCAGCCACATGGCTCAGAAGAAAAGGGATAAAAAAAGAAAGAAAAATAAATAAATTTAAAAGAATAAAAGAAAATGATTTTTAAAAATTGAAAAATTAATAAAATAAAAACATTAAAAGTGTAATAAAGAGAGAAGAGAACAATCAAACCAATAAACAAATCCACCAATGAAAATAAGCACTAAAAACTATACTAAGATAAACATAAAAATCGGAAACAAGTCAGTCACAGACATGAAACCCCAAGTCTACAGTTACTCCCAAAGTCCACTGCCTCAATTTTTGGTTGATTCATTGTCTATTCTGGTATTCCACAGATGCTGGGTACCTCAAGTTGACTGTGGGCATTTAATCCGCTCCTCCTGAGGCTGCATGGAGAAATTTGCCTTTCTCTTCTTTGTTTGCACAACTCCTGGTGTTCAGCTTTGGATTTGAACCCGTCTCTGCATGTAGGTGGCCTGAGGGCATCTGTTCTTCTCTCAGACAGGACAGGGTTCAAGCGGCAGATGATTTTGGGGCTCTGGCTCACTCAGGCTGGGGGAGGGAGGGGTACGGACGCAGGGTGAGCCTGTGGCGGCAGAGGCCAGCATGACTTTGCACCAGCCTGAGGCATGCCATGCATTCTCCTGGGGAAGTTGTCCCTAGAGCATGGGACCCTGGCAGTGGTGGGGTGCACAGGCTCCTAGGAGGGGAGGTATGGATAGTGATCTGTGCTTGCACACAGGCTTCTTGTTGGCTGCAGCAGCAGCCTTAGCATCTCATGCCCGTCTCTTGGGTCCATGATGATAGCTGTGGCTTGCACCCGTCTCTGGAACTCCTTTAAGTGGCGCTCTTAATCCCCTCTCCTCATGCACCAGGAAACAAAGAGGCAAGAAAATGTTTGTGTGTAGGTTGCCCTCAGGTATCTGTTTCCACCCAGACAGGATGCAGTTGAAGCAGCAGCTGATTAGGGGGCTCTGGCTCACTTATGCTGGGGGGAGGGTGGGGTACGGTAGTTATAATTGGAAAGCAGGGTGAGCCTGCAGTGGCAGAAGCCCGTGTGATGTTGCAACAGCCTGAGGCACACCATGTGTTCTCCCGGGGAAGTTGTCCCTGGATCATGGAACCCTGCCAGTGGCAGGCTCCCAGGCTCCCAGGGTGGGGGAGTGGGTGTGTGGATAGTGACATGTGCTTGCACACTGGATTCTTGATGGCTACAGCAGCAGCGTTAGCATTTCATGCCCGTCTCTGGTGTCAGAGCTGATAACCTGTCTCTGAAGCTCTTTTAGGCATTGCTCTGCCTTCTGTGGGCAGACAAGATAGGAATCCCCTGTCCTCGTGCACCCCAAAACAATGGTCTCTTGACTCTTAGGCAGGTCCAGACATTTTCCCGAATTCCCTCTCAGTTAGCTTTGGTGCACTAGCCCCCCTCAGGCTCTGTTCTCGAAGCCAGCCACAGTCCTCTTCCGGGGATCTGACCTCTGAAGCCCAAGCCTCAGCTCCCAGCCCACATCCACCCCGGCGGGTGAGCAGACAAGCCTCTCGGGCTGTTGAGTGCTGGTCGGCACTGATCCTCTGTGCGGGAATCTCTACGATTTTCCCTCTGCAGCCCTATTGCTGTGCTCTCCTCCATGGCTCTGAACCTTCCCCCCACCACCCACCTCCTGTCACTGCCAGTGAAGGGGCTTCCTAGTGTGTGGAAACTTTTCCTTCTTCACAGCTCCCTCCCAGAGGTGCATGTCTTGTCCCTATTCTTTTGTCTCTGTTTTTTCTTTTTTCTTTTGGCCTACCCAGGTATGTGGGGTTTTTCTTGCCTTTTGGGAAGTCTGAGGTCTTCTGCCAGCATTCAGTAGGTGTTCTGTAGTAGTTGTTCCATTTGTCGAAATATATGTATTTTTTAATTAATTTATTTATTTTTGCTGTGTTGGGTCTTCATTTCTGTGTGAGGGCTTTCTCTAGCTGTGGCAAGGGGGGGCCACTTTTCATCACAGTGTGCAGGCCTCTCACTATCGTGGCCTCTCTTGTTGCGGAGCACAGGTTCCAGATGCGCAGGCTCAGTAGTTGTGGCTCACAGGCCTAGTCGCTCCGCGACATGTGGGATCCTCCCAGACTAGGGCTCGAACCCGTGTCCCCTGCATTAGCAGGCAAATTCTCAACCACCACCTCATTAGCAGGCTAATTCTCAACTGCGCCACCAGGGAAGCCCTGTCGAAATATTTTTGATATATTTGTGGGGAGTAAGGTGATCTCCACATCTTACTCCTCCTCCACCTTGAAGGTCTCCCCTAGCATGTTTTTAAAATTCACCCATATTATGGTATGTATCAGTACTTTATTCCTTTTTATTGCTGAGCAATACTCCATGGAATGAATGTGCCATATTCCATCCATCCATTCATCAAGTGATGAATACTTGGGACACTTACAACCTTTGGCTACTATGAATATTGATACTATGAATATATGTGTACAAGTTTTTGTTTGGATGTATGTTTTTGTTTTTCTTTGGTAGATACCTAAGAGTGGGCTTGGGTTATATGGAAACTCTATGTTTCAAGTTTTGAGGAACTGCCAAACTGTTTCAAAAGAGGATGCACTATTGTATGCTCCTGCTGGCAATCTGAGGGTTGTAATTTCTCCACATCCTTGTCAACAATTGTTACTGCCTGTCTTTTTAATTATAAGCATCCCAGTGGACAGGAAGTGGCATCTCATTGTAATTTTGATTTTCAATTCCCTAGTGGCTGATGATGAGCACATTTTCATGTGCTCATTGGCCATTTATATAACCTCTTTGGCAAAATATCTATGCAGATTCTTTATTCATTTAAAAAAAATTAGGGTTTTTGTCTTTTTATTATTCAGTTACATGAGTTCAGTATATATTCTGTATATGTCTTGTCAGAGGTGACTTGCCAATTTTTTCTGTGAATTGTCTTTTCACTTTCTTGATTTTGTCCTTCGAAACATGAAGGTTTTTCTTTTTGATAACATCCAATTTATTTTTTCTTTTCTTGCTTGTGCTTTGGTGTCACATGTAAGGAGCCTTTGCCTAACCCAAGGTCACAAAGATTTACTCTTATTTTTTCTTTTAAGATTTTTACAGTTTTATCTCTTATATTTATATCTTTGATCAATTTTAAGTTAGTTTTTGTATGTGGATGAGGTAGGAATCCAATTCATTCTTTTGTATGTGTATATCCAGTTGTCCCCTATCATTTGTTGAAGAGACTATTCTTTCCCCATTGATTTTTCTGGGTACATTTGTTAAAAATCAATTGACCATAAATGTAAGAATTCATTTATGGACTCTTAATTCTATTTATTTCATCAATCTATATGTCTGTCCTTATGCCAGTACATTGTCTTGCTTACTGTAGCATTGTAGTAAGTTTTGAAATCAGGTAGTGTGAATGAATTCTCCAACTTTGTTCTTTTTCCAGATGATTCTGGATACTCTTTGTCTTTTGCATTTCTCTATGAATTTTAGGATCAATTTCTTTTTAAAGATCCAGGTAGGATTTTCATTGAAGCTGTATATCAATTTGAGGAGTATTGCCATCTTAACAATATTAAGTCTTCTGGTTCACGAACATGAGATAACTTTTAATTTATTTAAATCTTTAATTTATTTCAACAGTGTTTTGTAGTTTTTAGTGTACAAGTTTTGCACTACTTTTTAAAAATAGACTTTATTTTTTAGAGCAGTTTTAGGTTCATAGCAAAATTTAGTAGAAAGTACAGGGACTTTCCATATACCCTGCTCACACATAGCACAGCCCCCCCCCCACGTTATCAACATCTCACAAAAGAATGGTAAATTTGTTACAACTGATGAACCACATTGACAGTTCATTATCACTCATAGTCTCTAGTTTACATTAGGGTTCATTCTTAGTGTTGTACAATCTATGGGTTTTCACAAATGTATAGTGGCATGCATCCACCATTATAGTATCATACAAAATAGTTTCACTACCCTAAAAATTTTCTGTGCTCAGCAAATTCATCCCTCCTTTCCCCCCACCCGTGGAAGCCAAAGAACTTTTTACTGTTTCCATAGTTTTGCATTTTCCAGAATGTCAGATAGTTGAATCATACAGTATGTAAATTTTCATATTAACTTCTTTCACTTAGTAATATGCATTTAAAATTCCTCCATGTCTTTTCATGGCTTGATTGCTCATTTCTTTTTAGTGCTGAATAATATTCCATTGTACCACTGTTTATTTATCCACTCACCTGCTGAAGGACATAACCTTGGTTGTCGTCAGGTTTGGGAAATTATGAATGAAGCTGCTGTAAAATCTGTGCAGGTTTTTGTGTAGATGTAAGTTTTCAGCTCATTTGGTTAAATACCAAGAAGGTGACTGCTGGATCTTACACAACTTTCTAAAATTTACTTCCAAGTATTTTATTCTTTTTTGATGCTATTACAAATGGAATTGTTTTCTTAATTTCATTTTTGGATTGCTTATGGCCAGTGTATAGAATTACAATTTAGTTTTGTATGTTGATCTTGTATTCTGAAACTTTGCTGAACTCGTTTATTAGTTCTCATGGTTTTTTAGTTGATTCCTTAGGATTTTTTTTTTTTTTTTTTTTTTTTTTTTGCGGTACGCGGACCTCTCACTGTTGTGACCTCTCCCGTTGCGGAGCACAGACTCCGGACGCACAGGCTCAGCGGCCATGGCCCACGGGCCCAGCTGCTCCGCGGCATGTGGGATCCTCCTGGACCGGGGCACGAACCCATGTCCCCTGCATTGGCAGGCAGACTCTCAACCACTGCGCCACCAGGGAAGCCCTCCTTAGGATTTTTAATGTACTGGATTATGCCATCTTTCTTTCCAATCTGGATTCCATTCTTTCTTTTTCTTGCCTGACTTTCATGGCTAGATCTTCGAATACAATATTGAATAGAAGTGGCAAGAGGAGACATCCTTGTCTTTCCACCCCCCACCCCGATATTAGAGGGAGAACATTTAGTCTTTCACAACTAAGTATGATGATAACTGTGCCATTTTCATAGATGTCTTTATCAGGTTGAGGAAGTTTGTTTCTATTTCAAGGATGTTAAGAGTTTTTATCATGACAGGGTGTTGGATTTTAAAAGTAATTTTCCTTAAACTGTTGATATGATCATGTGGGTTTTGTCCTTTATTCTATTAATATAGTATATTATATAAATTAGATTTTAGATAATAAAACATCTTTGAATTCCTGGGATTCATCTCACTTGGTCATGGTGTACAATCTTTTTTATATATTGCTGGATTAGGTTTACTAATATTTTAGTTGAAATTATTTATGTCAATATTCATAAAGAATATTGGTCTAATTTTTTTCTTGTTATATCTTTGTTTGGTTTTGGTATCAACGAAATACTGGCCTTATAGAATGAATTGCAAAGTGTTCCTTCCTGTTCTATTTTTTTGAAGAGTTTGTGAAGGGTTAGTATTAATTCATCTTTAAACAAGTTGGTAGAATTTGATGAAGTCACCTGATCCTAGATTTTATTTTGGGGGAGTGTCTTGACTACTAATTCAATCTCTTTACTTATTATAGGTTTATTCAGATTTTGTATTTCTTTTTGAGTTAGTTTTGATAGTTTGAGTGTTTCTAAGAATGTTTATTTCATATAAGTTATGTATTTGTTGGCATACAATTGTTCATTGTATTTCCTTATGTGTTTTTTTTTCCTGTAAGATTTATTGATGATCGCTCTTTCATTCCTGATTTTAGTAATTTATGCCCTCTCTCTTTTGTTTCTTGGTCAGTCTGCTTAAAGATTTGTCAATCTTTTTGATCTTTTCAAAGAACTAACTTTGTCATTGATTTTCTCTATTGGTTTTCTTTTTCTATTTCATTTTTTTTCACTCTAGTCTTATACTAGTCTACTTTTTGCTTGCTTTTGGGCAAACTTGCCCTTCTTTTTCTAGTTTCTTAAGGCAGAAATGTACTTTGTTAAGATCTTTGTTCTTTTTTTAATATAAAAATTTGCAGCTATATATTTCCTTCTGAGCATTGCTTTAGCTGCATCCCATATATTTTGTTGTGTTTTCATTTTCATTCACCTCAAAGTATTTTCTAACTTTCCTTGTGATTTTTTTCTTTGGACCATTAATTATGTGGGAGTATTTTGTTTAATTTCCACATATTTGTGATTTTCCTAAATTTTCTTTTCCTATTTTTCTAATTTCATTACCTTGTTGTTGGAGAAGATAATTTGTATGATTTCCATCCTTTTAAATATGCAGGTATACTTCGTTTTATTGTGTTCTGCTTTATTGTGCTTTGTAGATATTGCATTTTTTTTTACAAATTGAAGGTTTGTGGCAACCCTGCATTGTCAGATGATGGTTAGCATATTTTAGTAATAAAATATTTTAAAATTAAGGTATAGGGCTTCCCTGGTGGTGCAGTGGTTGAGAGTCCGCCTGCCGATGCAGGGGACACGGGTTCGTGCCCCAGTCCGGGAGGATCCCACATGCCGCGGAGTGGCTGGGCCTGTGAGCCATGGCTGCTGAGCCTGCGCGTCCGGAGCCTGTGCTCCGCAACGGGAGAGGCCACAACAGTGAGAGGCCTGCGTACCAAAAAAAAAAAAATTAAGGTATATGCATTTTTTAAGACATAATGCTATTGCATACTTAATAGACTACGATATAGTATAAACAGAACTTTTATATGCACTGGGAAACCTGAAAATTTGTGTGGCTCTCTTTATTGTGATATTCGCCTTATTGTGGTGGTCTGGAAGTGAACCCACAATATCTCCTAGGTACAACTAGGTACTGAAGTTGTTTCTTGACCTAGCATATTATCTGTTTTAGATAATATTCTATGCACACTTGAAAAGGATGTTTATTCTGCTGTTGTTGAGTGGAGTGTTCTGTGGATATCTGTTATGTCAGTTTGGTTTACAGTGTTGCTCGTCTTCCATATCCTTGTTGATTTTCTGCCTAGTTGTTCTGTCTGTTATTGAAAGTGGGGTATTAAAATCTGAAATATTATTGTCATTATTTTCTACCTTCATTTATGTCAGTGTTTGCTTCATGTATTTTGTCTGTAGGTGCATATATGTTGCATTTGTTAATTTTTCATAATGTATTGAAACTTTTATCACTATAAAACATATTTTGTCTCCAGTAACAATTTCTCTTTAAAGTCTATTCTGTCTGATATTAACATAACCACTCCAGTTCTCTCTCTTTTTTAAAATAAATTTAGTTATTTTATTTATTTTATTTGTGGCTGTATTGGGACTTCGTTGCTGCATGCGGGCTTTCTCTAGTTGCAGCGAGCGGGGGCTACTCTTCGTTGTGTTGTGTGGGTTTCTCACTGTGGTGGCTTCTCTTGCTGCGGAGCACAGACTCTAGGAACACAGGCGTCAGTAGTTACAGCATGCAGGCTCAGTAGTTGCGGCTTATGGGTTCTAGAGCACAGGCTCAGTAGTTGTGGCACATGGGCTTAGTTGCTCTGTGGCATATGGGAGCTTCCTGGACCAGGGATTGAACCCGTGTCCCCTGCATTGGCAGGCAGATTCTCAACCACTGTGCCACCAGGAAAGCCCTGTTTTTTATATAGTGGCTTATATCTGCTAATCTCAAACTCTTAATTTATCCCTCCCACACCCCCTTTCCCCTTTGGTAACCATGAGTGTGTTTTGTGAATCTGTTTCTGTTTTGTAAATAAGTTCATTTGTATCATTTTTTAGATTCTTTGTGTAACTGATATCATATGATATTTGTCTTTCTCTTTCTGACTTACTTCACTTGGTATGATTATCTCTAGGTCCATTCATGTTGCTGCAAATTGTAATATTTCATTTTTTTGTAGTTGAGTAATATTTCATTGTATATATACCACATCTTTTTAAGCCATATCTTCTTATTTTTTTGCTTACTTTATTGTACTTTTCAACTCCAGAATTTCTATTTGAATCTTTTAAAATTATTTATTTTTATTTTATTATTTTATTTTGCGGTACGCAGGCCTCTCACTGTTGTGGTCTCTCCCGTTGCGGAGCACAGGCTCCAGACGCGCAGGCTCAGTGGCCAAGGCTCACGGGCCCAGCCGCTCCGCGGCATGTGGGATCTTCCCGGACCGGGGCACGAACCCATGTCCCCTGCATTGGCAGGTGGACTCTCAACCACTGCACCACCAGGGAAGCCCTAAAATTATTTTTATCTTTTCATTATTACTCACTAATTTGGTGAGACATACTTGTCATACTTTCTTTAAATTCTTTAACCATGTGTTCTTTGAACATATTAATAATAAATTATTTAAAGTCTATGTCTACTAAGTTCAACATCTGGTCCCTCTCAGGGACATTTTCTGTTGTTGTTTTTTTCCCTGTGTATAGGGCATGTTTTCTGTTTCTTTACTTAATATTTTTTGGTTGAAAACTGGGCATTTAATATAACATATTATAACAGCTCTGATGTCAGACACCACCACAACCCTCCTTTCCAATGTTTGTTTTCTTATCTTTTATTTTCATTTTTCTTGCTGCTATTTATTTGTTTAGTGACTTTCTGAGCTGAAAGGGAGGGGTTATGGGAATGCCTTCAAGATAAAACACCACAGTTCTTACTGTCTTATTTGAGGTCAGTAGTTTCTCTTTGATAGATGATTTTCATTTTCGTCTATGAAATTGGCTGATTTCCAGTGTTCTGAAATGATTGCTTTTAGGTTTTTGGCATGAATTTCTTTGTTTCTATGGAAGAATAGGTTCACTGAGGTGCTCACTCCACCATGAAGGATGTTGACATACCACCAATACTTCTTTTTAAAAAAATTAAAATGTAATAGAATAGCATAGCAAGTATTGGTGCTTTGTATATAGTAAAGTTAGGTATTGTTTTATGAAAATTTAAAACCAAAATGTGTATATTAATTTCTTTGTAATGTTATATGTAGTTTTACTGTGGGTCCCAATTTAAAAAAAGCCTATATAACAATATTAATTTGTATGAACTTAAGTGTGCATCAGAATCATCTGGAGGGCTAGTTAAAATACATATTTATGATCTCTCCATCATAGTTTCTGATTCAGTAGATTGAGAAGGGAGTTAGAATTTGCATTTTTAAATCAAGTTCCCATATGATGCTGATGCTTCTTCTCTGGGCACCTCATTTTGAGAACAACTGTAGAAGACCAATAGTTTTCAACCCTGCTTGCAAATACAATCACCTGTGAGTATTTTAAAATATAAAGATGTCTAGTCCCTACCCCAGACTAATTAGATTCAGATCTCTAGAAGTGGGGCACAGTGTTTCTGATGTACACAAGGAGTTTAGATCTCTGTACTAGATTGTGACCTTTTTGAGGGCAAGACTGAGTCTTTTGTCTTTTATCCTTGGTCTGACCTTGTGTAGGTGCTCAATATATGTTGAATGAATTGACTTAAAATGGCCCTAGATTTTTCTAGCAGTAGAGGACAGATTACTCTTGGAGGAGGCAAGGTTTTAAAAATGAAAGGGGCAGACAGGGCTGGTGCTTCTCCAAATGAAGAATGTTGGCTCCACTCCTTCCCGTAGCCCAGATACAAGGGGGGGCTGCAGGGTTGTGTGAGAGTTACGTCTATCAGAAATTATTCCCCAGTGCAGATGGGATAAAGGAAACTTAAGTTCAAACATTGTTGGTGATGCCTTTTCAGCACAGGCACAGAGAAGAGCCCATCTTGGATTTCCCTGCCATGGAATTTCGGAGAAGGACTGATTTTATTCATGGCCTGTTTTTATCTACCTCAGCTCTCCCTACTCCCCAGTTTCCTTCTTTCTTCTGAAAGGAGCTGGTAACTAGGCAAAGGCTACTAATCTACTACTGATCTACTGACAGCCAGACCCCAGGTGAACAAATATTCCCTCTGCTTTTCCTTAGGTCCACCCTTGGTGCTTCAGTCTGGCCTTAGCAATTTTCTGCAACCTCTCTTTCCTGCAGGAGTCCCTATGACCAAGCTCTGTCCCTTAGGTACATAGTCTCATCCTGTTACACAGTCAACTATTTGTGGGTTATTCCCTAGGAGTCTTCCTAACAGTGATGTCACTATGTTAGACAAGTGCATTGGCTCTTGTTGGTTCTGATGTATCCTCATGACATAGCCGGGAATATGAGCACTACAAAGTAAGCCACCTACCTGAGCAATACTTCCAGACCACTGCAATAAAGCGAGTCACACAAATTTTTTGATTTCCCAGTATGAGTAAAAGTTACGTTTACACTATACTGTAGTCTGTTAAATGTGCAATAGCATTATGTCTAAATAATGTACTACCTTAATTAAAAAAGTTTATTGCTAAAAAATGCTAACCATCATCTGTGTCTTAGTGAGTTGTAATCTTTTTGAAGTAGTAACATCAAAGATCACAGATCATCATAACAAATATAATAATAATGAAAAAGTTAGAAATATTGTGAGAATTACCAAAATGTGACATACATGTAGTGAGCAAATGCTGTTAGAAAAATTGTGCCGAAAGACTTCTTCGATGAACAGTTGCCACAAACCTTCAATTTGAAAAAAAATGCAGTATCTGTGAAGTGCAGTAAAGCAAAGCACAATACAATAAGGTTTACCTGTATGCTTTTTCGACTGTGTTACATCTTTTTATAGACATTTTCCTCTCTGAGTGAGGCACATTCAGAAACTGTAACCTCTTTCCTGTCCATACGCTGCTCAGTAACGCAGAAGCTTTTGTCTTTCATTATATAATCAAGCTATGGGGTTGTCCCTGTTGTTTTAGGACATGGTGAAGTTCAAGGATGTGGTTTTATGTCTCAAAGAAGAGGAATGGAGTCAACCTGACTCCTCCCAGAGGACTCACTGTTAGGATGTGATGCTGGAGAATTACGGAAACACAGTCTCACTTGGTAACTGAAATGTAGCCTCTTCCTTGTATTCTTTTAAGATTTGGGATAGTCTTCCTTTTTCCATGCTTTATTTCTTTTTTTTTCTTTTATCAACATCTTTGTTGGAGTATAATTGCTTTACAATGGAGTGTTAGTTTCTGCTTTATAACAAAGTCAATCAGTAATACATATACATATGTTGCCATATCTCTTCCCTCTTACATCTCCTTCCCTCTTACCCTCCCTATCCCACCCCTCTAGGTGGTAACAAAACACCAAGCTGATCTCCCTGTGCTATGCGGCTGCTTCCCACTAGCTGTCTATTTTAGGTTTGGTAGTGTATATATGTCCATGCCACTCTCTCACTTTGTCACAGCTTACCCTTCCCCCTCCGCATATCCTCAAGTCCATTCTCCAGTAGGTCTGTGTCTTTATTCCCATCTTACCCCTAGGTTCTTCATGACCTTTTTTTTTCTTAAATTCCATATATATGTGTTAGCATATGGTATTTGTTTTTCTCTTTCTGACTTACTTCACTCTGTATGACAGACTCTATGTCCATCCACCTCATTACAAATAACTCAATTTCACTTCTTTTTATGGCTGAGTAATATTCCATTGTATATATGTGCCAAATCTTCTTTATTCATTCATCTGTTGGTGGACATTTAAGTTTCTTCCATGTCATGGCTATTGTAAATAGAGCTGCAGTGAAGATTTTGGTACATGACTCTATATGAATTATGGTTTTCTCAGGATTTATGCCCAGTAGTGGGATTGCTGGGTCATATGGTAGTTCTATTTTTAGTTTTTTAAGGAACCTCCATACTGCTCTCCATAGTGGCTGTATCAATTTACATTCCCACCAACAGTGCAAGAGTGTTCCCTTTTCTCCACACCCTCTCCAGCATTTACTGTTTGTAGATTTTTTTGATGATGACCATTCTGACTGGAGTGAGAGGGTATCTCATTGGACTTTTGATTTGCATTTCTCTAATGATTAATGATGTTGAGCATTCTTTCATGTGTTTGTTGGCAATCTGTATATGTGTTTGGAAAAATGTCTATTTAGGTATCCTGCCCATTTTCGGATGGGGTGGTTTGTTTATTAGATATTGAGCTGCATGAGCTGCTTGTAAATTTTGGAGATTAATCAGTTGCTTCATTTGCAAATATTTTCTCCCATTCTGAGGGCTGTCTTTTGGTCTTGTTTATGGTTGCCTTTGCTGTGCAAAAGCTTTTACGTTTCATTAGGTCCCATTTGTTAATTTTTGTTTTTATTTCCATTTCTCTACGAGGTGGGTCAAAAAGGATCTTGCTGTGATTTATGTCATAGAGTGTTCTGCCTATGTTTTCCTCTAAGAGTTTGATAGTGTTTGCTCTTAACTTAGGTCTTTAATCCATTTTGAGTTTATTTTTGTGTATGGTGTTAGGGAGTGTTGTAATTTCATTATTTTCCATGTAGCTTTCTAGTTTTCCCAGCACCACTTATTGAAGAGGCTGTCTGTTTTCCACTGTATATTCTTGCTTTCTTTATCAAAGATAACGTGACCATATGTGCGTGGGTTTATCTCTGGGCTTTCTATACTGTTCCATTATCTATATTTCTGTTTTTGTGCCAGTACCGTACTGTCTTGATTACTGTAGCTATGTAGTATAGTCTGAAGCCAGGGAGCCTGATTCCTCCAGCTCCGTTTTTCTTTCTCAAGATTGCTTTGGCTATTCGGGGTCTTTTGCGTTTCCATACAAATTGTGAAATTATTTGTTCTAGTTCTGTGAAAAATACCAGTGGTAATTTGATAGGGATTGCATTGAATCTGTAGATTGCTTTGGGTAGTAGAATCATTTTCAGAATGTTGATTCTTCCAATCCAAGCACATGATATAACTCTCCATCTGTTTGTATCATAGTTAATTTCTTTCATCAGTGTCTTATAATTTTCTGTATAGAGGTTTTTTGTCTCCATATGTAGGTTTATTCCTAGATATTTTATTCTTTTTGTTGCAATGGTAAATGGGAGTGTTTCCTTAATTTCACTTTCATAGTTTTCATCATTAATGTGTAGGAATGCTAGAGATATCTGTGCATTAATTTGGTGTCCTGCTACTTTACCAAATTCATTGGTTACCTCTAGTAGTTTTCTGGTAGCATCTTTAGGATTCTCTATGTATAGTATCAGGTCATCTGCAAAGAGTGACAGCTTTACTTCTTCTTTTCTGATTTGGATTCTTTTCTTTCTTTTTTTTTTACATCATTATTGCAGTAAAATTGCTTTACAATGGTGTGCTAGTTGCTGCTTTATAACAAAGTGAATCAGTTACACATATACATATGTTCCCATATCTCTTCCATCTTGTGTCTCCCTCCCTCCCACCCTCCCTATCCCACCATTCTACGTGGTCACAAAGCACCAAGCTGATCTCCCTGTGCTATACGGCTGCTTCCCACTACCAATCTATTTTACGTTTTATAGTGTATATATGTCCATGCCACTCTACCACATTGTCACAGCTTACCGTTCCCCCTCCCCATATCCTCAAGTCCATTCTCTAGTAGGTCTGTGTCTTTATTCCTCTCTTACCCCTAGGTTCCTCATGATACTTTTTTTCTTAGATTCCAATATATGTGTTAGCATATGGTATTTGTCCTTCTCTTTCTGACTTACTTCACTCTGTATGGCAGACTCCAGGTCCATCCACCTCACTACAAGGAACTCAATTTCGTTTCTTTTTATGGCTGAGTAATATTCCATTTATGTATGTGCCACATCTTTATCCATTCATCCGATGATGAACACTTAGGTTGTTTCCACCTCCTGGCTATTGTAAATAAAGCTGGAATGAACATTTTGGTACATGACTCTTTTTGAATTATGGTTTTCTCAGGGTATATGCCCAGTAGTGGGATTGCTGGGTCATATGGTAGGTCTATTTGTAGTTTTTTAAGGAACCTCCATACTGAACTCCATAGTGGCTGTACCAATTCACATTCCCAACAGCAGTGTAAGAGTGTTCCCTTTTCTCCACACCCTCTCCAGCATTTATTATTTCTAGATTTTTTGATGATGGCCATTCTGACTGGTGTGAGATGATATCTCATTGTAGTTTTGATTTGCATTTCTCTAATGATTAATGATGTTGAGCATTCTTTCATGTGTTTGTTGGCAGTCTGTATATATTCTTTGGAGAAATGTCTATTTAGTTCTTCTGCCCAGTTTTGGATTGGGTTGTTTGTTTTTTGGTTATTGAGCTGCATGAGCTGCTTGTAAATTTTGGAGATTAATTCTTTATCAGTTGCTTCGTTTGCAAATATTTTCTCCCATTCTGAGGGTTGTCTTTTGGTCTTGTTTATGTTTCCTTTGCTGTGCAAAAGCTTTGAAGTTTCATTAGGTCCCATTTGTTTATATTTGTTTTTTTTCCATTTCTCTGGGAGGTGTGTCAAAAAGGATCTTGCTGTGATTTATGTCATAGAGTGTTCTGCCTATGTTTTCCTCTAAGAGTTTGATAGTTTCTGGCCTTACATTTAGGTCTTTAATCCATTTTCAGCTTATTTTTATGTATGATGTTAGGGAGAGATCTAATCTCATACTTTTACATGTACCTGTCCAGTTTTCCCAGCACCACTTACTGAAGAGGCTGTCCTTTCTCCACTGTACATTCCTGCCTCCTTTTCAAAGATAAGGTGACCACATGTGCGTGGGTTTATCTCTGGGCTTTCTATCCTGTTCCATTGATCGATATTTCTGTTTCTGTGCCAGTACCATACTGTCTTGATTACGGTAGCTTTGTAGTATAGTCTGAAGCCAGGGAGCCTGATTCCTCCAGCTCCGTTTTTCTTTCTCAAGATTGCTTTGGCTATTCGGGGTCTTTTGCGTTTCCATACAAATTGTGAAATTATTTGTTCTAGTTCTGTGAAAAATACCAGTGGTAATTTGATAGGGATTGCATTGAATCTGTAGATTGCTTTGGGTAGTAGAATCATTTTCAGAATGTTGATTCTTCCAATCCAAGCACATGATATAACTCTCCATCTGTTTGTATCATAGTTAATTTCTTTCATCAGTGTCTTATAATTTTCTGTATAGAGGTTTTTTGTCTCCATATGTAGGTTTATTCCTAGATATTTTATTCTTTTTGTTGCAATGGTAAATGGGAGTGTTTCCTTAATTTCACTTTCATAGTTTTCATCATTAATGTGTAGGAATGCTAGAGATATCTGTGCATTAATTTGGTGTCCTGCTACTTTACCAAATTCATTGGTTACCTCTAGTAGTTTTCTGGTAGCATCTTTAGGATTCTCTATGTATAGTATCAGGTCATCTGCAAAGAGTGACAGCTTTACTTCTTCTTTTCTGATTTGGATTCTTTTCTTTCTTTTTTTTTTACATCATTATTGCAGTAAAATTGCTTTACAATGGTGTGCTAGTTGCTGCTTTATAACAAAGTGAATCAGTTACACATATACATATGTTCCCATATCTCTTCCATCTTGTGTCTCCCTCCCTCCCACCCTCCCTATCCCACCATTCTACGTGGTCACAAAGCACCAAGCTGATCTCCCTGTGCTATACGGCTGCTTCCCACTACCAATCTATTTTACGTTTTATAGTGTATATATGTCCATGCCACTCTACCACATTGTCACAGCTTACCGTTCCCCCTCCCCATATCCTCAAGTCCATTCTCTAGTAGGTCTGTGTCTTTATTCCTCTCTTACCCCTAGGTTCCTCATGATACTTTTTTTCTTAGATTCCAATATATGTGTTAGCATATGGTATTTGTCCTTCTCTTTCTGACTTACTTCACTCTGTATGGCAGACTCCAGGTCCATCCACCTCACTACAAGGAACTCAATTTCGTTTCTTTTTATGGCTGAGTAATATTCCATTTATGTATGTGCCACATCTTTATCCATTCATCCGATGATGAACACTTAGGTTGTTTCCACCTCCTGGCTATTGTAAATAAAGCTGGAATGAACATTTTGGTACATGACTCTTTTTGAATTATGGTTTTCTCAGGGTATATGCCCAGTAGTGGGATTGCTGGGTCATATGGTAGGTCTATTTGTAGTTTTTTAAGGAACCTCCATACTGAACTCCATAGTGGCTGTACCAATTCACATTCCCAACAGCAGTGTAAGAGTGTTCCCTTTTCTCCACACCCTCTCCAGCATTTATTATTTCTAGATTTTTTGATGATGGCCATTCTGACTGGTGTGAGATGATATCTCATTGTAGTTTTGATTTGCATTTCTCTAATGATTAATGATGTTGAGCATTCTTTCATGTGTTTGTTGGCAGTCTGTATATATTCTTTGGAGAAATGTCTATTTAGTTCTTCTGCCCAGTTTTGGATTGGGTTGTTTGTTTTTTGGTTATTGAGCTGCATGAGCTGCTTGTAAATTTTGGAGATTAATTCTTTATCAGTTGCTTCGTTTGCAAATATTTTCTCCCATTCTGAGGGTTGTCTTTTGGTCTTGTTTATGTTTCCTTTGCTGTGCAAAAGCTTTGAAGTTTCATTAGGTCCCATTTGTTTATATTTGTTTTTTTTCCATTTCTCTGGGAGGTGTGTCAAAAAGGATCTTGCTGTGATTTATGTCATAGAGTGTTCTGCCTATGTTTTCCTCTAAGAGTTTGATAGTTTCTGGCCTTACATTTAGGTCTTTAATCCATTTTCAGCTTATTTTTATGTATGATGTTAGGGAGAGATCTAATCTCATACTTTTACATGTACCTGTCCAGTTTTCCCAGCACCACTTACTGAAGAGGCTGTCCTTTCTCCACTGTACATTCCTGCCTCCTTTTCAAAGATAAGGTGACCACATGTGCGTGGGTTTATCTCTGGGCTTTCTATCCTGTTCCATTGATCGATATTTCTGTTTCTGTGCCAGTACCATACTGTCTTGATTACGGTAGCTTTGTAGTATAGTCTGAAGCCAGGGAGCCTGATTCCTCCAGCTCCGTTTTTCTTTCTCAAGATTGCTTTGGCTCTTCGGGGTCTTTTGTGTTTCCATACAAATTGTGAAATTTTTTGTTTTAGTTCTGTGAAAAATGCCAGTGGTAGTTTGATAGGGATTGCATTGAATCTGTAGATTGCTTTGGGTAGTAGATTCATTTTCACAATGTTGATTCTTCCAATCCAAGAACATGGTATATCTCTCCATCTATTTGTATCGTGTTTAATTTCTTTCATCAGTGTCTTATAGTTTTCTGCATACAGGTCTTTTGCCTCCTTAGGTAGGTTTATTCCTAGATATTTTATTCTTTTTGTTGCAATGGTAAATGGGAGTGTTTTCTTGATTTCACTTTCAGATTTTTCATCATTAGTGTATAGGAGTGCCAGAGATTTCTGTGCATTAATTTTGTATCCTGCTACTTTACCAAATTCATGATTAGCTCTAGTAGTTTTCTGGTAACATCTTTAGGCTTCTCTATGTATAGTATCATGTCATCTGCAAAGAGTGAGAGCTTTACTTCTTCTTTTCCAATTTGGGTTCCTTTTATTTCCTTTTCTTCTCTGATTGCTGTGCCTAAAACTTCCAAAACTATGTTGAATAACAGTGGTGAGTGTAAGCAACCCTGTCTTGCTCCTGATCTTAGTGGAAATGATTTCAGTTTTTCAACATTGAGGAACATGTTTGCTGTGGGTTTGTCATATATGGCCTTTATTCTGTTGAGGAACGTTCCCTCTATGCCTACTTTCTGCAGGGTTTTTATCTAAATGGTGTTGAATTTTGTCAAAAGTTTTCTCTGCATCAATTGAGATAATCATATCGTTTTTCTCCTTCAATTTATATTATGCTGTATCACATTGTTTGATTTGCGTATATTGAAGAATCCTTGCATTCCTGTGATAAACCCCACTTGATCATTGTGTATGACCCTTTTAATGTGCTGTTGGATTCTGTTTGCTAGTATTTTGTTGAGGATTTTTGCATCTATGTTCATCAGTGATACTGGCCTTCAGTTTTCTTTCTTTGTGACATCTTTTTCTGGTTTTGGTATCAGGGTGATTGTGCCCTCGTAGAATATGTTTGGGAGTGTTCCTCCCTCTGCTATATTTTGGAAGAGTTTGACAAGGATAGGTGTTAGCTCTTCTCTAGATGTTTGGAGCAGAATTGCTGGAGTATAGGGTGGAGTATACATGTCATTTGACTAAGTATTTCCAGATCACTCTCCAGAATGGTGCTACTGTACACACTCCCATCAGCAGTGCGTAAGGGTTGCTATACTCCCACCTCTCTGCCAATATTTGATATCATCCAACTTTCTAAATGATGCCAGTCAACAGGCAATATCTCACCGTGGTTTCAATTTTCATTTCTCTGATTACCTATGATTTCGTACTTCTCTTCATTTACTTATAAGACTTTAAGATTTCCTATTCTGTATCTTGTCTGCTCATATTGTTCGCCCATATTAAAAATTGAGATTTATGTTATTGTTCTGGTTGTTTTACAGGAGCTCCTTGTATAATCGGAAGCACTCCTCACTTTTGGGCATTACCACTGTCTCTTCCTATATGTACCTATCTGGTAATGCCAGCTGTGATGTGCCTCACTGAGCAGAAGTTCTTATTTTTGAGGTACCCAAATTCATCAGATTTTTTGCTTCATGGTATGTTTCTTTGACGTTTTGTTTTATTTATTCTATCTAGTCACCCACAGGTGGCAAAGATATTCTCTTGCATTTAATTAATAGTTTTACTTTCACTGTTACCCTATTACTGTTTCACATACTGATCATAACCTAATACGCTGAAGAAAGCATATTCTGTCAAAAAGTAAGTCAGATCATGTCATTTCTTTCTTTAAAACCTGGCGATGGGGAATTCCCTGGTGGTCCAGTGGTTAGGACTCCACACTTTCACTGCTGAGGGCCCGGGTCCGATCCCTGGTCAGCAAACTCAGATCCCACAAGCTGCATGGCCTGGCCAGAAACAAACAAACAAAAACCCAAGAAAAAACCAAAACAACAACAAAAATCCTGGCAATGGCTCCCCACTTTAGAGTAAGAGCCGAAGCCCAGTCAATGGTTTAAAAGGCTCTCTGTGACTGTTGCTCCCCTCTTACCAACCTGAGCGTGTCTCCTGCTTCTCTCCTGCACTCATTCTGCTCCAGCCACACTGGCCCCCTCTATGATCCACAGAGGTGTCAGGTGCATACACAACTTAGGTTGTTCTCTACTCCTGGAATGCTCTTCCTGTATGTATCTGCATAGAGAACCTCTTTATCCCTTTCAAGTGTTTGCTCAAAAGTCATTCTTTCAGAGCACTGTCCATCCCCACCATTTCTGATCTCCCTTGGTCTGACCTACATTTTTTTCTATGTCTCCATACTATTAATCATTTCCTAACATAATATATAATTTACTTATGTATTATGTGTATAGTTTATTTTCTATTTCCTACTACTAGAATGTGAGCTCCCTGGATGCTAGAGGGTTTTGACCCAGCTATAACCTGGGGCCTAGATCGCTCTGCGTCTAGCCCAGATAAGCTCTTTGTCATCATGTGCTGAATGATGAATGCTGTGACTCTTTCCCAGTGAGGGCTGGCAGTAGCAGTGGCCCCTATTTCCTCTCTCCTAGTGTCAGCTTCCATCAGCATGGCCAGTGCTGTGCCACATAGAGCCTGATTTGGGACATCATCCTTGACTATGGGGCTTCCAAGCTCCATCTGGAGTTTGCAAGCTATACTATATTCTTTTTCATAAATTCCTTAATTTAATCAGACTTTGTTGGTATAGCTTATACGACTTATGAGGGGGTACAAATATACATCTGAAATAAATCAGAAAAAAAATGTCATTTAACTCATGTTTCCTCAAAACCTCTATTTAATTCATTAAACTGTAAATGAAAATGGTCCAGTTTCCTCCAAAATGGACAGTGTCTTTGAGTGGTGTGGTAGATTGTCAAAGCTGGTCGCAACACGTCCTCTTATGCTCTTTTGCAATGTAAAATTTCCACTTCTCCTATCAAGAGATGGAGTCTTCTCCCCACCGCCTGAGTCTGGACTTACCTTGTGACTTGCTTTTACTAAGATGCAATGGAAGTGACACTGTGCCAGCTGTAGGTTTAGGCCTTAAGAGATCTTGCAACTTCCAGTATTACTCTCTCAGAATGCTACAATGAGACTATTACATAAGGAAACTGATCTATTCCATTTGAGGATGAGAATCAAGATGCCCCAGTTGATAACCAGAACCAGCTGCTGGACATGTAAGTGAAGTTGCTTGCACCCCAGCCAGTGGTCCAGCTGACAGCAGCTGCATGAGTGAGCTTATGTGAAACCAACAGAAGGATTGCCCTGCAAATCCACAGAATGGTGACTTATTTACTGTAATTTAAAATCACTAAATTTGGGGGTGGTTTGTTACTGAAGGGGATGAGGATATGCCACCTCAAAATATGCTACTTTGACATAAAGATTATTTTGACCTGAAGGTAATTGAGACTCAGCAGATGCAGAAAAGCTTTCTCAGAGCTTCCCTTATCTATCTAAAAGCAGAGCCTCCCAAAAGAACTCAATTGTTATAATTCCCTCCCCAGAAGCAGGAGACAAGAAGTCAGCACCACACCCAAACAAACATTATCACAAGACTATCATATTGCCCATCTGTTCTCCTAAGGCCCCATTTATCTTTCGAAAAATTCATTTGTTTTCCCCTGAGTCCCTTTCCTTCCCCTCCCTTTCACCTATTAAGATGGTATATAAACCCCAATTCTAACTACTCTTTGACTTACTCATCACTGAATACTCCTGTGTGTATGCAATATTGCATATGTAAATAAACTTTTTTTCTCTTGCTAATCTATCTTTTGTTAGTTTAATTCACAGGTCCCAGGTACTGAACCTGAGAGGATAGAGAAAAAGTTTATTTACCCCTACATAACACAGCAATAGACAAGTGATATAAGTAGAAATACTAGTTACCAGCGTCAGAGCCAGTGTATCTTTTTCTTCTTCAGTATTTTTGAGACCAACAGGAATAAGTTGTACCTGGTCAGCTGAGTCACATGGTGTTGATAAGCAGAATTAGCTGAAATTCTGCAAACATAATAACAGTGATACAGTTTTTGTTCACTGGGGGCAAATTATCTACTTCATTATCTAAATTTTAAAACTTTTAATATGCCTCCCAAGAAGATATCTGGTTAATGGAGAAAAAAAATCACAAAAGAAAAACTAACAGAGAACAAGCCCTAAAAAAAAAAAGGAGTAATTTTTCTCAGTATGAAAGCAAGAAAAATAGAACACAAGTATTGAACATGACATTTGAAATTAAACCATGATAAGGTGACATTTGACATAGACTTGAAGGCAGTAAAAAGTTTAGATGCAGTTATCTGGGGGAAGAGCCTACTAGATGGAGGGGTTAGCCAGTGCAGAGGCCCCAGAGCATGAATGTACTTGTCATATCCTTAGCATGATTGGTTTATGACATCCATTTATGATAAGAACAGTATGGAATGACAAAATTAAAGATAAGGTAAACTTTAATAAATCCCTTATTTTCATAAAAAAGGATACAATTTTGACTGATTGAAAAGCAGCTTCTGTCTCACTTCCAATAAACAAATGTTAAATACTTAAAGGACATCAGTTTAAGTATTTGTTAGCCCAGGATCTGGTTCTAATCTAATTTTTAACTCTAATCACCATCCCTATGACCAAGCTGGTCTCTGAGAGTCTTGCCCACATCTCTTGCTCTGAGCCTACGAGTTTGGAAGCAGGTCAAACTAGTCAACATAACATGCAACTGGGATTTCAAATATCAAATTATTCTGGGGTATCTGCGATTCAAGGGCTGTTGCTGCATATCCTGGAAAAAGGCCTAGAGTGTTACATTGTCTTTCCAAGAAATAATATTTATATGCTGTAATTAATAATCCAGTAGAACTCCAAACATGACTTCTTGTTCACTGCTAGACACACATTTAGGTCATTTTAAGGGCTTTCCCTTCTAATGTTTAATTAATGTTTTAATGTGCCTCAAAACCTAAAGAAAGGCTTTCAAAGAGAAATTACCTTAGATAACTTCATTATACGGAAATATATGCTACTTTGAAAATTTCAGAAATACAGATAAGCACAAATAAGCCAAATGTAATTCTGCTACTGAAAGATACATACAGTCTGCATTTTATATCATTCCATTCTTGAGCATATTCTTATAAATAAATATATAATAAAGTAGACTCAAAGTCTATGTGTTATTCTGTAATTCATTTTCTTCATTGATATACTGTAACATGAAATTCCATCCTTGTCAATAAATATGTCTTTACTGTATTATCATTTTTAATGACTACGCACTAGTCTCTTATTTAACCAATACCTTATTGTTGAACATTGTTTGATTCTGTAAATGCAGAATGGTTATGATAACATTATTTCCATATGTATATCCATGGCTAATTTCCAAAAATCAATTTCTGGAAATGGCTTAAGAGGACAGATATTATGCACATGCACTGTGGGACATTGCACTGCAGAATCCATTTTGCCACTCTACCAAAATTCTTTTTAATCATTTAGAATTAAAATTCTTAGAATTTTAAAAAATCAGTGCCAACCAAATAGGGAACAAATTGTGTCTAAATTTTAAATTTTGAAGTTTCGATTACTAGTTCTGATAAACAATTTCCCACAGATATTAACAATAATTCTGTAATATGATCTGATATCAAGTCCATGTTAAGATTGTTCTCACTGTCCCAAGAATGTCTTCTATGGTGATTTTTTTTCAAACCAGGGTCCAATCGCAATTCATGCATTGCATTACACTGTTATGCTTCTTCCCACCCTCATTTTAATGACATTAGCTTTGAGCATTGTTGGTTCACACACTGGCCCCTATAAACAGAGGGCAAGGAGAGACCAAAGAAAGAGGCAGACCACTCCTGATTGGTAGGTGGCAGTTTTAATAAGCAAGGGAACTTACATGTGAGGCTTGCATTGGGCGGCCACAAAACAGACCTCCACACTTGCCCACCAGAATCTTAAAAGTTGATGTAGGGGCTTTAGTGGGGTTCATTCATGTTTACTGTTCAGATAGTCTTAACACCTTACTCTCTTAAGGCTGTGTCATTTAAAGAACTCATAGTGTGGGAACAGTGGGCGTTATGTACATTCCAAGGATAGGGGAAGAGGTTAGGAGCCTTCTATTGCCCAAGTCCAACTCCTGTGTCAACCAGTGGTCACATTCTCTCAATGACCTCCTCTAACCGGGATTCTAGGCCAGCTGTCCTAAAGAACAGCGTTCCCCAACCCCCAGGCCACAGACCGGTCCATGGCGTGTTAGGAACCGGGCTGCACAGCACGAGGTGAGCGGTAGGTGGGCGAGCAAAGCTTCATCTGTATTTACAGCTGCTCCCTATCGCTCACAGTACCGCCTGAGCTCTGCACCCTGTCAGATCAGAGGCGGCATTAGATTCTCATAGGAGCCCGAACCCTAGTGTGAACTGTGCATGCGACGTATCTAGGTTGCGGGCTCCCTATGAGAATCTGATGCCTGACGATCTGAGGTGGAGCTGAGGCAGTGACTCTAGCGCTGGGGAGCGGCTGCAAATACAGATTATCATTAGCAGAGTGGTTTGACTGCACAGAGACCATAATAAATCAATTGCTTGCAGACTCATATCAAAACCCCACAGGGAATGGCAAGTGACAATTTTTTTTAACATCTTTATTGGAGTATAATTGCTTTACAATGATGTGTTAGTTTCTGCTTTATAACAAAGTGAATCAGTTATACATATACATATGTTCCCATATCTCTTCCCTCTTGCATCTCCCTCCCTCACACCCTCCCTATCTCACCCCTCTAGGTGGTCACAAAGCACCGAGCTGATCTCCCTGTGCTATGTGGCTGCTTCCCACTAGCTGTCTATTTTACGTTTGGTAGTGTATATATGTCCATGCCACTCTCTCACTTTGTCACAGCTTACCCTTCCCCCTCCCCATATCCTCAAGTCCATTCTCTAGTAGGTCTGTGTCTTTATTCCCATCTTACCCCTAGGTTCTTCATGACCTTTTTTTTTCTTAGATTCCATATATATGTGTTAGCATACGGTATTTGTTTTTCTCTTTCTGACTTACTTCACTCTGTATGACAGACTCTAGTTCCATCCACCTCACTACAAATATCAATTTCGTTTCTTTTTATGGCTGAGTAATATTCCATTGTATATATGTGCCACATCTTCTTTATCCATTCATCCGATGATGGACACTTGCAAGTGACAATTAAGCTGCATCTTATGGAGTAAACTGGACATAAGCAACACACTTTGGGTGTCACTGTCTCCCATCACCCCCAGATGGGACCATCTAGTTGCATGAGAACAAGCTCAGGGCTCCCACTGATTCTGCATTATGGTGAGTTGTATAATTATTTCAGTATATATTACAACATAATAATAATAGAAATAAAGTGCACAATAAATGTAACACACTTGAATCATCCCCCCACCCCATCTGTGGAAAATTGTCTTCCACAAAACTGGTCCCTGGTGCCAAAAAGTTTGGGGACCGCTGCTATAGAATGTCCCACATTCTTGATTTATCTGATTGTTTCTTCACGATGTAATTTAACTTGTCCTCTCTCAGTCTGTGATATAGACAAAACATGAGATCTAGAATCTTGATTAAGTGATATTGTGTATTTCATATTGAATGATATCAAGAAGCTCCTAATTCCAGGTTGACTCACTATCAGTAGAGGCTAGGTTTGATCCTTTGGTTAAGGTAAGAAATTTACAGTTCCTCCATTGTGAAAGTACATTTTCCCCCTTTGCAATTCTAAGTAATCTATGGGCTAACACACTGATTACCACCATGTAAATATTCTCTTCCCTAATAGCTTTCATCTAATAGTCTTAGTATCCATTGATGATCCTTCCTGAACTATATATTACATTGGGAATTGCAAAATGGTAGTTTTATAATTTTGTCATAAATTTTACATTTACTAGTTGGCATACTTTTCAAAAAAGGAGGCTCTCTCTCTCTCTCTCTTATTATTATGGACTCAAAGAGTTTTACTTATTCATTTTGCTAAAATAAATTACTGTTGTTTAATTTTTTTGATGTTCAAATTGTCCCACTTTTTGCCAGTAGGGGCCCTTTCAAGGCAGCTCCTATATCTTTTTGACACGATCCCATTAGTCTTTGAGTGTTTTCTAGTTTTCCAGTACATTGAGATGTTCTTAGGCTCACTTTGCATTTTCCTGCCCCAGATCTGGAACTTGCCATCTGTGGAAAGAGAATTCCAGGTTGGAGGAACACCAAGCGCAAAGGCCCTGAGGTAGAACCATACTAATTATGTTAGAGAAGTAGAAAGGAGACCAGTGAGGGGAGAGGGGTAAAAGGTGGGGTCAGATCTTGTAGGGTCTTATAGGTTAGGCTAAAGGTTTCAAATTTGACTTTCAGTGAATGGGAAGCCATTGGAATGTTTTGAATAGAGGAGTAACTTTAACTTATCTTGTTGAGAACCCTCTGGCTTCTTTGTAGAGACTAGACCAGAGGGCAGGGTTAGAAACAGAGACACTAAGTTAGGAATATATTTTATTCTTCAAGGGAAAGGTGAGGTGGCTTTGACCAGGCAGACTGATCAAAGTGTAAGAAATGGTTGATTCTTAATTCATTTTGACGCTAGAGCAAAGAAGTTGTGGGATGCAGGAGAAAGAAAGGAGCTAAGAAAATTAGACATTTGAAAAAATTAGCAGGACCACTAAGAGTAAAATTACAGAAGGGGATTAAATAAAAGAGGAAATGTTTAATGTGAATAAAACTGAATTGTTTGGGGGAAGAATCAGGTAGCACTTAGTATTTACAGCCCTGGGATCCAATAAGAAATATATATTTTGTCTTGGCACATAGCTCCTAAAACCCTTGGAATCTCCTAAGTGATCAGAGTGTCTTTTTTATGCTGATGAGATTGCTGGTGGCTGGAGCCCCTAAATAGCTTCAGTATGGGGGCTGGTCACCAGAGAAACCAATTCATGATTAGAGAGTTGAACTTTCAGCTCCACCACTGCCCCGACAATCTCCCACCCCCAACCTCTTGGGAAAGGATTGGGGGTGAAGATTGAGATGATCACCAATAGCCAGTGATTTGATCAATCATTCCTATGTAATGAAACCTCCATAAAAACCTCTAAACAATGGGTTCAGAGAGCTTCCAGGTGATGAACACATCAAGGAACTAGGAAGATGTATCTAAAGAGGGCATGGAAGCTCGGTGCCCCTTCCCTCACACTGTGCACTATGTATCTCTTCCATTTGGCTGTTCCTGATTTGTATCCTTTACCATAAACTGGTAATAGTAAGTAAAGCACTTTCCTGAGTTCTGTGAGTTGCTCTATCAAATTATTGAACCTGAGGCAGGGGTGATGGAAACCCCCAATTTTTAGCCAAGTCAGACAGAAGTATGGGTAATTTGGGCATCTCATACTTGCAATTGGTGTCTGAAGGGGGAGCAGGTTTGTGAGATTCAGCCCTTAAGCTACGGGGTCTGTGCTAACTCTGGGTAGTTAGTGCCAGAACTGAATTGTTGGACACTTAGTTGGTGTCAGAGATTTGGAGAAACAGCGTTGGAAAAGACACGGTGCTATTTGGTGTCAAGAGGGAAAAAAAATCCCTCATTCAGTGTCAGAAATGCTATGAGTTAAAAACACTTCAGAACCCTAAAGTATGGATTGCTCATTCCTCTTTCAAAACATGAGTTCAGGCTTCTCATGGGAGCTAATGCAGTGGTCGGTTGCAAATTTGAACTGTTTCTTTCTTTCAGTCTAAGCATTCTCTTATGTCTGGTTCTGCAACTCAAATTTGGTTCAGATCAGTATTTACCTTTTCATATCAAACATGTATGACAAAATAGTAATTTGCAATTCAATTGTTTCACATTTTAAAGACGTAGAATCCATAAAATAAACAACATAAATCACAGGTTTCAGCTCAAGAAAGAAGCACAATATGAACTACTATCCAGATCAAGAACTAGAACACTATCAGCATTCCACAAGTGATTTTTGTGCCCCCTCCCAGAGGCTAACCCCACTCTCCTCCCAGAGGTAACTGCTATTCTAATTCTCAAACCCAAAGATTAATTTTGCCTGTGTTTGAATTTTATATAAAATGGAATCATGCAGTATGTATTCTTTTATGTCTGGATATTTTATTTTATTTTATTTTATTTTTTTAAATTTTATTTTATTTTTTAAAATGTATGTATGTATGTATGTATATATTTATTTTTTAACATCTTTATTGGAGTATAATTGCTTTACAATGGTGTGTTAGTTTCTGCTTTATAACAAAGTGAATCAGTTATATATACACAAATGTCCCCATATCTCTTCCCTCTTGTGTCTCCCTCCCTCCCACCATCCCTATCCCACCCCTCTAGGTGGTAACAAAACACCAAGCTGATCTCCCTGTGCTATGCAGCTGCTTCCCACTAGCTATCTATTTTACGTTTGGTAGTGTATATATGTCCATGCCACTCTCTCACTTTGTTCCAGCTTACCCTTCCCCCTCCCCCATCCCCAGGTCCATTCTCTAGTAGATCTGTGTCTTTATTCCATCTTGCCCCTAGGTTCTTCATGACCATTTTGGTTTTTTTAGACTCCATATATATGTGTTAGCATACGGTATTTGTTTTTCACTTTCTGACTTACTTCACTCTGTATGACAGACTCTAGGTCCCTCCACCTCATCACAAATAACTCAATTTCATTTCTTTTTATGGCTGAGTCATATTCCATTGGATACACATGCCACATCTTCTTTATCAATTCATCTGTTGATGGACACTTAAGTTGCTTCCATATCCTGGCTATTGTAAACAGAGCTGCAATGAACATTGTGGCACATGACTCTGAATTACTGTTTTCTCAGGGTATATGCCCAGTACTGGGATTGCTGTTTCGTATGGTAACTCTATTTTTACATTTTTAAGGAACCACCATACTGTTCTCCATATGACTGTATCAATTTTACATTCCCACCAACAGTGCAAGAGGGTTTGCTTTTCTCCACACCTTCTCCAACATTTATTGTTTGTAGATTTTTTGATGATGGACATTCTGACCGAGGTGAGGTGATACATCATTGTCGGTGTTTTTTTGTTGTTGTTGTTTTGTTTTAACACCTTTATTAGGATATAATTGCTTTACAATGGTGTGTTATCTACTATCTTATAACAAAGTGAATCAGTTATACATATACATATGTTCCCATATCTCTTCCCTCTTGTGTCTCCCTCCCTCCCACCCTCCATATCCCACCCCTCCAGGTGGTCACAAAGCACCAAGCTGATCTCCCTGTGCTATGCGGCTACTTCCCACTAGCTAACTACCTTAATTTTGGTAGTGAATATATGTCCGTGCCACTCTCTCGTTTTGTCACAGCTCACCCTTCCCCCTCCCCATATCCTCCAGTCCGTTCTCTAGTAGATCTGAGTCTTTATTCCTGCATTACCACTAGGTTCTTCAGGACATTTTTTCCCCTTAAATTCCATATATATGTGTTAGCATATGGTATTTGGTATCTTTCTCTTTCTGACTTATTTCACTCTGTATGACAGACTCTAGGTCTATCCACCTAATTACAAATAGCTCAATTTCATTTCTTTTTATGGCTGAGTAATACTCCATTGTATATATGTGCCACATCTTCTTTAGCCATTAATCCGATGATGGACACTTAGGTTGTTTCCATCTCCAGGCTATTGTAAATAGAGCAGCAATGAACATTTTGGTACATGACTCTTTTTTTGAATTATGGTTTTCTCAGGGTATATGCCCAGTAGTGGGATTGCTGGGTCATATGGTAGGTCTATTTGTAGTTTTTTAAGGAACCTCCATACTGTTCTCCATAGTGGCTGTACCAATTCACATTCCCAACAGCAGTGCAAGGGTGTTCCCTTTTCTTCACACCCTCTCCAGCATTTATTGTTTCTAGATATTTTGATGATGGCCATTCTGACTGGTGTGAGATGATATCTCATTGTAGATTTGATTTGCATTTCTCTAATGATTAATGATGTTGAGCATTCTTTCATGTGTTTGTTGGCAGTCTGTATGTCTTCTTTGGAGAAATGTCTATTTAGGTCTTCTGCCCTTTTTTGGATTGGTTGTTTGATATTTTGGTATTGAGCTGCATGAGCTGCTTGTAAAGTTTGGAAATTAATCCTTCATCAGTTGCTTCATTTGCAAATATTTTCTCCCATTCTGAGGGTTGTCTTTTGGTCTTGTTTATGGTTTCCTTTGTTGTGCAAAAGCTTTGAAGTTTCTTTAGGTCCAATTTGTTTATTTTTGTTTTTATTTCCATTTCTCTAGAAGGTGGGTCAAAAAGTATCTTGCTGTGATTTATGTTATAGAGTGTTCTGCCTACGTTTTCCTCTAAGAGTTTGATAGTTCCTGGCCTTACATTTAGGTCTTTAATCCATTTTGAGCTTATTTTTGTGTATGGTGTTAGGGAGTGATCTAATCTCATAATTTTACATGTACCTGTCCAGTTTTTCCAGCACCATTTATTGAAGAGGCTGTCCTTTCTCCACTGTACATTCCTGCCTCCTTTATCAAAGATAAGGTGACAATATGTGCGTGGGTTTACCTCTGGGCTTTCTATCCTGTTCCATTGATCTGTCTTTCTGTTTTTGTGCCAGTACCATACTATCTTGATTACTGTAGCTTTGTAGTATAGTCTGAAGTCAGGGAGCATGATTCCTCCAGCTCCATTTTTCATTCTCAAGATTGCTTTGGCTATTTGGGATCTTTTGTGTTTCCATACAAATTGTAAAATTTTTTGTTCTAGTTCTGTGAAAAATGCCAGTGGTAGTTTGATAGGGATTGCATTGAATCTGTAGATTGCTTTGGGTAGTAGAGTCATTTTCACAATGTTGATTCTTCCAATCCAAGAACATGGTATATCTCTCCATCTATTTGTATCATCTTTAATTTCTTTCATCAGTGTCTTATAATTTTCTGTATACATTTCTTTTGTCTCCTTAGGTAGGTTTATTCCTAGATATTTTATTCTTTTTGTTGCAATGGTAAATGGGAGTGTTTTCTTTCTTTTTTTTTTTATAAACAACTGAGATTTTATTTCTTACAGTTCTAGATGCTGGTAAGTCCAGTCAGGGTAATCTAGTGAGAACCTACTTCCTGGTTCATAAGCAGCCATCTTCTAGCTGGGTCCTCACATGATGAAAAGAGCAAGGAAACTCTCTATTGTCTCTTTTCTTTCTTTGTTTTTTAACATCTTTATTGGGGTATAATTGCTTTACAATGGTGTGTTAGTTTCTGCTTTATAACAAAGTGAATCAGTTATACATATACACATGTTCCCATATATCTTCCATCTTGCATCTCCCTCCCTCCCACCCTCCCTGTCCCACCATTCCCGGTGGTCACAAACCACCAAGCTGATATCCCTGTGCTATGCGGCTCCTTCCCACTAGCTATCTACCTTACGTCTGGTAGTGTATATATGTCCATGCCTCTCTCTCTTTGTCACAGCTCACACTTCCCCCTCCCTATATCCTCAAGTCCGTTCTCCAATAGGTCTGTGTCTTTATTCCTGTCTTACTCCTAGGTTCTTTGACATTTTTTTTTCTTAAATTCCATATATATGTGTTAGCATACAGTATTTGTCTTTCTCTTTCTGACTTACTTCACTCTCTATGACAGACTCTAGGTCTATCCACCTCATTACAAATAGCTCAATTTCATTTCTTTTTATGGCTGAGTAATATTCCATTGTATATATGTGCCACATCTTCTTTAGCCATTCATCTGATGATGGGCACTTAGGTTGTTTCCATCTCCGGGCTATTGTAAATAGAGCTGCAATGAACATTTTGGTACTTGACTCTTTTTGAATTATGGTTTGCTCAGGGTATATGCCCAGTAGTGGGATTGCTGGGTCATATGGTAGTTCTATTTGTAGTTGTTTAAGGAACCTCCATACTGTTCTCCTTAGTGTCTGTACCAATTTACCTTCCCACCAGCAGTGCAAGAGTGTTCCCTTTTCTCCACACCCTCTCCAGCATTTATTGTTTCTAGATATTTTGGTGATGGCCATTCTGACTGGTGTGAGATGATATCTCATTGTAGTTTTGATTTGCATTTCCCTAATGATTAATGATGTTGAGCATTCTTTCGTGTGTTTGTTGGCAATCTGTATATCTTCTTTGGTGAAATGTCTATTTAGGTCTTCTGCCCATTTTTGGATTGGGTGGTTTGTTTTTTTGTTATTTATTTTATTTTTTTTAACATCTTTATTGGCGTATAATTGCTTAACAATGGTGTGTTAGTTTCTGCTGTATAACAAAGTGAATCAGCTATACATATACATATATCCCCATATCTCCTCCCTCTTGCGGCTCCCTCCCACCCTCCCTATCCCACCCTCCTTATCCCAACAGTAGTTGCTATTACTCCCGTATTTCTCAGATGTTTGACACAATGTACCAATTAATGTATTTTCCTCCACTGGAATAACATTTCAGTTTATGGCTCTGGAGAGTTTTAACAATTGGACTGCCTCTTGTGCCAGAGCATATTGTGCTCCATCTGTGACTAGCAATGGCGATCCTTATTGCCAGTGGGTAGCAAGTGATCCAGTTTCAAAACACCATATTAGCTCTCTTTCTTGGACAACTCCCAGTATCAAGTGTTGCAGGTGTGTTCCCTGGCAAGCACCCTCTGAGATGCAGTTTTAACATACTCTCGCTCACCCTGTTCAAGATGGTCTTAGCTTTCCTCTATCATTCTTGAATTCCCATCTTTCCGATTGGAAATTCACAAGTTTTGCTGTGAATTCATTTACCAAAGAGAACTCCCAGACTACTGAGCTAAAATCTCAGGAAAATCTTTAAAGCATTATAATGAAAAATATTTTTTTAACATCTTTATTAGAGTATAATTGCTTTAGAATGGTGTGTTAGTTTCTGCTTTATAACAAAGTGAATCAGTTATACATATACATATGTTCCCATAAATCTTCCCTCTTGCGTATCCCTCCCTCCCACCCTCCCTATCCCACCCCTCCAGGTGGTCAGAAAGCACCGAGCCGATATCCCTGTGCCATGCGGCTGCTTCCTACTAGCTATCTACCTTACGTTTGTTAGTGTATATATGTCCATGACTCTCTCTGAGCTGCATGAGTTGCTTCTAAATTTTGGAAATTAATCCTTTGTCAGTTGATTCATTTGCAAATATTTTCTCCCATTCTGAGGGTTGTCTTTTGGTTTTCTTTATGGTTCCCTTTGCTGTGCAAAAGCTTTGAAGTTTCACTAGGTCCCATTTGTTTACTTTTATTTTTATTTCCAATTCTCTAGGAGGTGGGTCAAAAGGGATCTTGCTGTGATTTATGTGATAGAGTGTTCTGCCTATGTTTTCCTCTAAGAGTTTGATAGTTTCTGTCCTTACATTTAGGTCTTTAATCCATTTTCAGCTTATTTTTGTGTATGGTGTTAGGGAGTGATCTAATCTCATAATTTTACATGTACCTGTCCAGTTTTCCGAGAACCACTTATTGAAGAGGCTGTCCTTTCTTCACTGTACATTCCTGCCTACTTTATCAAAGATAAGGTGACCATATGTGCATGGATTTATCTCTGGGCTCTCTATCCTGTTCCATTGATCTAACTTTCTGTTTTAGTGCAAGTACCATACTGTCTTGATTACTGTAGTTTTTTTGTATTGTCACAAGTCAAGGAGTCTGATTCCTCCAGCTCCGTTTTTCGTTCTCAAGATTGCTTTGGATATTCAGGGTCTTTTGTGTTTCCATACAAATTGTGAAATTTTTTATTCTAGTTCTGTGATAATTGCCAGTGGTAGTTTGATAGGGAGTGCACTGAATCTGTAGATTGCTTTGGGTAGTAGAGTCATTTTCACAATGTTGATTCTTCCAATCTAAGAAAATGGTATATCTCTCCGTCTATTTGTATAATTTTGAATTTCTTTCATCAGTGTCTTATAATTTTCTGCATACAGTTCTTTTGTCTCCTTAGGCAGGTTTATTCCTAGATATTTTATTCTTTTTGTTGCAATGATAAATGGGAGTGTTTTCTTGATTTCAATTTCAGATTTTTCATCATTAGTGTATAGGAATGCAAGCAATTTCTGTGCATTAATTGTGTATCCTGCAACTTTACCAAATTCATTGATTAGCTCTAGTAGTTTTCTGGTAGCATCTTTAGGATTCTCTATGTATAGTATCATGTCATCTGCAAACAGTGACAGATTTGCTTCTTCTTTTCCATTTGGATTCCTTTTATTTCCTTTTCCTCTCTCATTGCTGTGGTTAAAATTTCCAAAACTATGTTGAATAAGAGTGGTGAGAGTGGGCAACCTTGTCTTATTCCTGATCTTAGTGGAAATGCTTTCAATTTTTCACCAGTGAGGATGATGTTTGGGTTTGTCATATACGGCCTTTATTATGTTGAGGAAAGTTCCCTCTATGGCTACTTTCTGCAGGGTTTTTATCATAAATCAGTGTTGAATTTTGTCAATAGCTTTCTCTGCATCTATTGAGATGATCATATGGTGTTTCTCCTTCAATTTGCTAATATGGTTTATCACATTGCTTGATTTGTGTATATTGAAGAATCCTTGCATTCCTGGAATAAACCCACTTGAACATGGTGTATGATTATTTTAGTATGCTGTTGGATTCTGTTTGCTAGTATTTTGCTGAGGATATTTGCATCTATGTTCATCAGTGATATTGGCCTGTAGCTTTCTTTCTTTGTGATATCCTTGTCTGGTTTGGTATCAAGGTGATGGAGGCCTCTTAGAATGAATTTGGCAGTGTTTCTCCCTCTGTTACATTTTGGAAGAGTTTGTGAAGGATAGGTGTTAGCTCTTCTCTAAATGTTTGATAGAATTCGCCTGTGAAGCCATCTGGTCCTGGGCTTTTGTTTGTTGGAAGATTTTTAATCACAGTTTCAATTTCAGTGCTTGTGATTTGTCTGTTCATATTTTCTATTTCTTCCTGATTCAGTCTTGGAAGGTTGTGCATTTCTAAGAATTTATCCATTTCTTCCAGGTTGTCCATTTTATTGGCATAGAGTTACTTGTAGTAATCTCTCATGATCTTTTGTATTTCTGCAGTGTCAGTTGTTACTTCTCCTTTCTCATTTCTAATTCTATTGATTTGAGTCTTCTCCCTACTTTTCTTGATGAGTCTGGCTAATGGTTTATCTATTTTGTTTATCTTCTCAAAGAACCATCTTTTAGTTTTATTGATCTTTGCTCTCGTTTCCTTCATTTCTTTTTCATTTATTTCTGATATGATTTTTATTATTTCTTTCCTTCTGCTAACTTTGGGGTTTTTTTGTTCTTCTTTCTCTAATTGCTTGAGGTGCAAGGTTAGGTTGCTTATTCGAGATGTTTCCTGTTTCTTAAGGTGGGCTTATATTGCTATAAACTTCCCTCTTAGAGCTGTTTTTGCTGCATCCCATAGGTTTTGGGTCATTGTGTCTTCATTGTCTCTGGTTTCTACGTATTTTTTAATTTCTTCTTTGATTTCTTCAGTGTTCACTTCGTTATTAAGTAGCGTATTGTTTAGCCTCCATGTGTTTGTATTTTTTACAGATCTTTTCTGTAATTGATATCTAGTCTCATAGCGCTGTGGTCAGAAAAGGTACTTGATAAAACTTCAATTTTTGTAAATTTACCAAGGCTTGATCTGTGGCCCAAGATATGATCTATCCTGGAGAATGTTCCATGAGCACTTGAGAAAAATGTGCATTCTGTTGTTTTTGGATGGAGTGTCCTATAAATATCAATTAAGTCCGTCTTGTTTAATGTATCATTTAAAGTTTGTGTTTCCTTATTTAGTTTCATTTTGGATGTTCTGTCCATTGGTGAAAGTGGGGTGTTAAAGTCCACTACTATGAATGTGTTACTGTCGATTTCCCCTTTTATGGCTGTTAGTATTTGCCTTATGTATTGAGGTGCTCCTATGTTGGGTTCATAAATATTTACAATTGTTATATCTTCTTCTTGGATCGATACCTTGATCATTATGTAGTGTCCTTCTTTGTCTCTTCTAATAGTCTTTATTTTGAAGTCTATTTTGTCTGATATGAGAATTGCTACTCCAGCTTTCTTTTGGTTTCCATTTGCATGAAATATCTTTTCCCATCCCCTTACTTTCAGTCTGTATGTTCCTCTAGGTCTGAAGTGTGTCTCTAGTAGACAGCATATATATGGGTCTTGTTTTTGTATCCATTCAGCCAATCTGTGTCTTTAGCTGCGAGCATTTAGTCCATTTACATTTAAGGTATTTATCGATATGTATGTTCCTATTCCCATTCTCTAAATTGTTTTGGGTTCGTTATTGTAGGTCTTTTCCTTCTCTTGTGTTTCTTGCCTAGAGAAGTTCCTTTAGCATTTGTTGTAAAGCTGGTTTGGTGGTGCTGAACTCTCTCAGGTTTTGCTTGTCTGTAAAGGTTTTAATTTCTCCATCAAATCTGAATGAGATCCTTGCTGGGTAGAGTAATCTTGGTTGCAGGTTTTTCTCCTTCATCACTTTAAGTATGTCCTGCCAATCCCTTCTGGCTTGCAGAGTTTCTGCTGAACGTTCAGCTGGTAACCTTATGGAGATTCCCTTGTGTGTTATTTGTTGTTTTTCCCTTGCTGCTTTAATATGCTTTCTTTGTATTTAATTTTTGACAGTTTGATTCATATGTGTCTTGGCGTATTTCTCCTTGGATTTTTCCTGTATGGAACTCTCTGTGCTTCCTGCACTTGATTAACTATTTCCTTTCCCATATTAGGGAAGTTTTCAGCTATAATCTCTTGAAATATTTTCTCAGTCCCTTTCTTTTTCTCTTCTTCTTCTGGAACCTGTAGATATTTGAATGTTGGTGTGTTTATTGTTGTCCCAGAGGTCTCTGAGACTGTCCTCATTTCTTTTCATTCTTTTTTCTTTATTCTGCTCTGCAGTAGTTATTTCCATTATTTTATCTTCCAGGTCACATATCCGTTCTTCTGCCTCAGTTATTCTGCTATTGATCCCATCTAGAGTATTTTTCATTTCATTTATTTTGTTGTTCATCATTGTTTGTTTCATCTTTAGTTCTTCTTGGTCCTTGTTAAATGTTTCTTGCGTTTTCTCTATTCTATTTTCAAGGTTTTGGATATCCTTACTCTCATTATTCTGAATTCTTTTTCAGGTAGACTGCATATTTCCTCTTCATTTGTTAGGTCTGGTGGGTTTTTATCTTGCTCCTTCATCTGCTGTGTGTTTTTCTGTCTTCTCATTTTGCTTATCTTACTGTGTTTGGGGTCTCCTTTTCACAGGTTGCAGGTTCGTAGTTCCCATTGTTTTTGGTGTCTGTCTCCATTGGCTAAGTTTGGTTCAGTGGGTTGTGTAGGCTTCATGGTGGAGGGGACTGGTGCCTGTGTTCTGGTGCATGAGGCTGGATCTTGTCTCTCTAGTGGGCAGGTTCACGTCTGGTGGTGTGTTTTGGGTGTCTGTGGACTTATTATGATTTTAGGCAGCCTCTCTGCTAATGGGTGGGGTTGTGTTCCTGTTTTGTTTGTTGTTTGATACAGGGTGTCCAGCACTGTAGCTTGCTGGTCGTTGAGTGAAGTTGGGTGCTGGCATTGAGATGGAGATCTCTGGGTGATTTTCGCCATTTGATATTATGTGGAGCTGGGAGTTCTCTTGTTGACCTGTGTCCTGATTTTGGCTCTCCCACCTCAGATGCAAAGCACTGACTCTTAGCTGCAGCACCAAGAATCTTTCATCCACATGGCTCAGAATATAAGGGAGAAAAAGTAGAGAGAAAGAATTAGTAGAAGTAGGAAGAAAGAAAGAAAGAAAGAAAGAAAGGGAGGAAGGAAGGAAGGAAGGAAGGAAGAAAAGAAGAAAGAAAGAAGAAAAGAAGGAAAGAAAGAAAGAAAGGATGGAGGGAGGGATTGAGGAAGGAAGGAAGGAAGAAAGGGAAGGAAGGAACAAAGAAAGAAGATAAAGTAAAATAAAATAAAGTAAAATATAATAAAGTTATTAAATTAAAAAATAATTATTAAGAAAAAAAACAGACTGATAGAATCTTAGGACAAATCGTGGAAGCAAAGCTCTATAGACAAAATCTTATACAGAAGCATACACATACACACTCACAAAAAGAGGAAAAGGGGAAAAAATCATAAATCTTGCTCTCAACGTCCACCTCCTCAATTTGGGATGATTCGTTGTCTAAAGGAGGGAAGGAAGGGAGGAAGGAAGGAAGGAAAGAAAGAAAGAAAGAAAGAAAGAAAGAAAGAAAGAAAGAAAGAAAGAAAGAAAGAAAGAAAGAAAGAAAGAAAGAAAGAAAGAAAAAAGAAGATAAAGTAAAATGAAGTAAAGTTATTAAAATTAATTATTTAAAAAAATGGACAGATTTTTGGCCCTAGGACATATGGTGGAAGCAAAGCTATACAGACAAAAGCTCGCACAGAAGCACACACATACACACTCACAAAAAGAGGAAAAGGGGAAAACATCATAAATCTTGCTCTCAACGTCCACCTCCTCAATTTGGGATGATTCGTTGTCTATACATGTATTCCACAGATGCAGGGTACATCAAGTTGATTGTGGAGTTTAATCCGCTGCTTCTGAGGCTGCTGGGAGAGATTTCCCTTTCTCTTCTTTGTTCTCACAGCTCCCAGGGGCTCAGCTTTGGATTTGGCCCTGCCTCTGTGTGTAGGTCACCGGAGGCGTCTGTTTTTCACTCAGGCAGGACGGGGTTAAAGGAGCCGCTGATTCGGGGGCTCTGGCTCACTCAGGCTGGGGTGAGGGAAGGACATGGAGTGTGGGGCGAGCCTGCAGCGGCAGAAGCCGGCGTGACATTGCACCAGCCTGAGCCTCGCCATGCGTTCTCCCGGGGAAGTTGTCCCTGGATTCAGGGAACCTGGCAGTGGTGGGCTGCACAGGCTCCCCGGAAGGGAGGCGTGGATAGTGACCTGTGCTCACACACAGGCTTCTTGGTGGCGGCAGCAGCATCCTTAGCATCTCCTGCCCGTCTCTGGGGTCCGCGCTTTTAGCTGCAGCTCGCGCCCGTCTCTGGAGCTCCTTTAAGCAGCGCTCTTAATCCCCTCTCCTCACGCACCAGGAAACAAAGAGGGAAGAAAAAGTATGTTGTCTCTTCGGCAGCTCCAGACCTTTTCCCAGACTCCCTCCCGTGTAGCCGTGGTGCACTAACCCCTTCAGGCTGTGTTCACGCCGCCAACCCCAGTCCTCTCCGTGCCTCCACTCACAGCCCCGCCTGCCCCGGCAGGTGAGCAGGCAAGCCTCTCAGGCTGGTGAGTGCCAGTCAGCACTGATCCTCTGTGCGGGAATCTCCCCGCTTTGCCCTCCGCACCCCTTTTGCTGTGCTCTCTTCCGTGGCTCCAAAGCCCGACCCCTCTGCCATCCACTGTCTCTGCCCACGAAGGGGCTTCTAAGTGTGTGGAAACCTTTCCTCCTTCACAGCTCCCTCCCACTGGTGCAGGTCCTGTCCTTATTCTTTTGTCTCTGTTGTTTCTTTTTTTTTGCCCTACCCAGGTACTTGGGGAGTTTCTTGCCTTCTGGGAAGTCTGACGTCTTCTGCCAGCGTTCAGTATGTGTTCTGTAGGAGTTGTTCCACGTGTAGAGGTATTTCTGGTGTACCTGTGGGGAGGAAAGTGATCTCCGCAGCTTACTGTTCCACCATCTTCCCCTGGAGCTTAATCATTGTAGTTTTGATTTGCATTTCTCTAATGATTAGTGATGTTGAGCATCCTTTCATGTGTCTGTTGGCAATATGTATATATTCTTTGGAGAAATGTCTATTTAAGTCTTCTACCCATTTTTGGATTGGGTTACTTGTTTTTTGATATAGAGCTTCATGAGCTGCTAATATATTTGGAGATTATTCCTTTGTCAGCTGCTTCATTTGCAAGTATTTCCTCCCAATCTGAGGGTTGTCTTTTCGTCTTATGGTTTCCTTTGCTGTGCAAAAGCTTTGAAGTTTCATTAGGTCCCATTCATTTATTTTTGTTTTAATTTCCATTACTCAAGGAGGTGGATCAAAAAAGATCTTGCTGTGATTTATATCATAGAGTGTTCTGCCTATGTTTTCCTCTCTGAGTTTTACTGTGTCTGGCCTTACATTTAGGTTTTTAATCCATTTTGAGTTTATTTTTGTGTATGGTGTTATGGAGTGTTCCAATTTCATTCTTTTACATGTAGCTGTCCAGTTTTCCCAGCACCACTTATTGAAGAGGCTGTCTTTTCTCCACTGTATATTCTTGCCTCCTTTATCAAAGATAAGGTGACCACATGTGTGTGGGTTTATCTCTGAGCTTTCTATCCCGTCCCATTGATCTATATTTCTGTTTTTGTGCCAGTACCATACTGTCTTGATTACTGTAGCTTTGTAGTGTAGTCTGAAGTCAAGGAGCCTGATTCCTCCAACTCCATTTTTCTTTCTCAAGATTGCTTTGGCTATTTGGGGTCTTTTGTGTTTCCATACAAATTGTGAAATTTTTTGTTCTAGTTTCTGAGAAATGCCAGTGGTAGTTTGATAGGAATTGCATTGAATCTGTAGATTGCTTTGAGTAGTAGAGTCATTTTCACAATGTTGATTCTTCCAATCCCAGAAGGACATGGTATATCTCTCCATCTATTTGTATCATCTTTAATTTCTGTCATCAGTGCCTTATAATTTTTTGCATACAACTTTTTTGTCTCCTTAGGTAGGTTTATTCCTAGATATTTTACTCTTTTTGTTGCAATTGTAAACGGGAGTGTTTTCTTAATTTCACTTTCAGATTTTTCATCATTAGTGTATAGGAATGCAAGAGGTTTCTGTGCATTAATTTTGTATCCTGCAACTTTACCAAATTCACTGATTAGCTCTAGTAGTTTTCTGGTAGGAACTTTAGGATTCTCTATGTATAGTATCATGTCATCTGCAAAGAGTGACAGCTTTACTTCTTCTTTTCCGATTTGGATTCCTTTTATTTCCTTTTCTTCTCTGATTGCTGTGGCTAAAACTTCCAAAACTATGTTGAATAATAGTGGTGAGAGTGGGCAACCTTGTCTTATTCCTGATCTTAGTGGAAATGCTTTCAATTTTTCACCATTGAGGACGATGTTGGCTGTGGGTTTGTCATATATGGCCTTTATTAGTTTGAGGAAAGTTCCCTCTATGCCTACTTTCTGGAGGGTTTTTACCATAAATTGGTGTTAAATTTTGTCAAAAGCTTTCTCTGCATCTATTGAGATGATCATATGGTGTTTCTCCTTCAATTTGTTAATATGGTGTATCATATTGATTGATTTGCATATATTGAAGAATCCTTGAGTTCCTGGAATAAACCCGACTTGATCATGGTGTATGATCCTTTTAATGTGCTGTTGGATTCTGTTTGCTAGTATTTTGTTGAGGATTTTTGCATCTATTTTCATCAGTGATATTGATCTGTAGTTTTCTTTCTTTGTGACATCTATGTCTGGTTTTGGTATCAGGGTGATGGTGGCCTCGTAGAATGAATTTGGGAGTGTTCCTCCCTCTGCTATAATTTGGAAGAGTTCGAGAAGGATAGGTGTTAGCTCTTCTTTAAATGTTTGACAGAATTCTACTTTGAAGCCACCTGGTCCTGGGATTTTGTTTGTTGGAAGATTTTTAATCACAGTTGAAATTTCAGTACTTGTGCTTGGTCTGTTCATATTTTCTCTTTCTTCCTGGTTCAGTGAGGGAAGTTTGTGCTTTTCTAATAATTTGTCCATTTCTTCCAGGTTGTCCATGTTATTGTCATGTAAGTGCTTGTAATCTCCCATGATCCTTTGTATTTCTGCAGTGTCACTTGTGACTCCTCCCTTTTTATTTCTAATTCTATTGATTTGATTCTTCTCCATTTATTTTTCTTGATGAGTCTGGCTAGTGGTTTATCAATTTTGCTTATCTTCTCAAAGAACCAGCTTTTAGTTTTATTGATCTTAGCTATTGTTTCCTTCATTTCTTTTTCATTTATTTCTGATCTGATCTTTATGATTTCTTTACTTCTGATAACTTTGGATGATTTTTGTTCTTCTTTCTCTATGCTTTACGTTTAAAGTTAGGTTGTTTATTTGAGATGTTTCTTCTTTCCTAAGGTAGGATTGTATTGCTATAAACTTCCCTCTTAGAACTGCTTTTGCTGCATTCCATAGGTTTTGGGTCATTGTGTTTTCATTGTCATTTGTTTCTAGGTATTTTTTGATTTCCTCAGTGATCTCTTGCTTATTTATTAGTGTATTGTTTAGCCTCCATTTGTTTCTAGTTTTTACAGATTTTTTCCTGTAATTGATGTCTAGTCTCATAGCATTGTGGTCAGAAATCATACCTGATACAATTTCAATTTTCTTAAATTTACCAAGGCTTGATTTGTGACCCAAGATATGATCTATCCTGGAGAATGTTCCATGAGAAAAATATGTATTCTGTTGTTTTTGGATGGAATGTCCTATATATATCAATTAAGTCCATCTTATTTAATGTATCATTTAAAGCTTGTGTTTCCTTATTTATTTTCATTTTGGATGATCTGTCCATTGGTGAAAGTGGGGTGTTAAAGTCCCCTACTATGCATGTGTTACTGTCAATTTCCCCTTTTATGGCTGTTAGTAATTGCCTTATGTGTTGAGGTGCTCCCGTGTTGGGGGCATAAATATTTACAACTTTTATATCCTCTTTCCGGATTGATCCATTGATCATTATGTAGTGCCCTTCTTTGTTTCTTCTAATAGTCTTTGTTTTAAAGTCTATTTAGTCTGATATGAGAATTGCTAGTCCAGTTTTCTTTTCATTTCCATTTGCATGGAATATGTTTTTCCATCCCCTCACTTTCAGTCTGTATGTGTCCCTAGGTCTGAAGTTGGTCTCTTGTAGACAGCATATATAAGGGTCTTGTTTTTGTATCCATTCAGCCAGTCTATGTCTTTTGATTGGAGCATTTAATCCATTTACATTTAAGGTAGTTATCAATATGTCTGTTCCTATTACCATTTTGTTAATCGTTTTGGGTTTGTTATTGTAGGTCTTTTCCTTCTCTCGTGTTTTCTGCTTAAAGTTCCTTTAGCATTTTTTGTAAAGCTGGTTTGGTGGTGCTGAATTCTCTTAGCTTTTGCTTGTCTTTCAAGGTTGTAATTTCTCCATCAAATGTGAATGAGATCCTTGCTGGGTAGAGTAATCTTGGTTGTAGGTTTTTCTCCTTCATCTCTTTAAATATGTCCTGCCACTCCCTTCTGGCTTGCAGAGTTTCTGCTGAAAGGTCAGCTGTTAACCTTATGGGGATTCCCTTGTGTGTTAATTGTTGTTTTTCCCTTGCTGCTTTTAATATTTTTCTTTGTATTTTATTTTTGATAGTTTGATTAATACGTGTCTTGGCGTATTTCTCCTTGGATTTATCCTGTATGGGACTCTCTGTGCTTCCTGGACTTGATTGACTATTTCCCTTCCTATATTAGAGAAGTTTTCAACTATAATCTCTTCAAATATTTTCTCAGTCCCTCTCTTTTTCTCTTCTTCTTTTGGGACCCCTGTAATTCGATTGTTGGTGTGTTTAATGTTTTCCCAGTGGTCTCTGAGACGCCTCAATTCTTTTCATTCTTTTTTCTTTATTCTGCTCTGCAGTAGTTATTTCCACTATTTTGTCTTTCAGGTCACTTATCCATTCTTCTGCCTCAGTTATTCTGCTATTGATCCCTTGTAGAGAATTTTTAATTTCATTTTTTGTGTTGTTCATCACTGTTTGTTTGCTGTTTAGTTTTCTAGTTCTTTGTTAAACGTTTCTTGCATTTTCTCCTTTCTATTATCAAGATTTTGGTTCATTTTTACTATCATTATTTTGAATTCTTTTTCAGGTAGACTGCCTATTTCCTCTTCATTTGTTAGGTCTGGTGGGTTTCTGCCTTGCTCCTTCATCTCCTGTGTGTTTCTCTGTCTTCTCATTTTGCTTATCTCACTGTGTTTGGGTTCTCCTTTTCACAGGCTGTAGTTTCGTAGTTCCCGTTGTTTTTGGTGTGTGTCCCCAGTGGCTAAGGTTGGTTCAGTGGGTTGTGTAAGCTTCCTGGTGGAGGGGACCAGTGCCTTTGTTCTGGTGGATGAGGTTCAATTTTGTCTTTCTGGTGGGCAGGTCCACGTCTGGTGGTGTGTTTTGAGGTGTCTGTGGCCTTATTATTATTTTAGGCAGCCTCTCTGGTAATGGGTGGGGTTGTGTTCCTGTCTTGCTAGTTGTTTGGCATAGGCTGTCCAGCACTGTAGTTTGCTGGTCGTTGATTGGAGCTGGATCTTGACGTTGAGATGGAGATCTCTGGGAGATTTTCACTGTTTGATATTACATGGAGCTGGGAGTTCTCTTATGGACCAGTGTCCTGAACTTGGCTTTCCCACATCAGAGGCACTGCCCTGACACCTGGCTGGAGCACCAAGAGCCTGTCATCCACACGGCTCAGAATAAAAGGGAGAAAAACAAGAAAGAAGAAGATAAAGTAAAATGAAATAAAGTAAAATAAAATAAAATAATTAAAAAATAATTATTAAAAATATTTTTTAAGTAATAAAAAAAGAAAGAAGTGAACAACCAAACCAAAAAACAAATCCACCAATGATAACAAGTGGTAAAAACTATACTTAAAAAAAAAATTGACCAACAGAAACCTAGGACAAATGGTCGAAGCAAAGCTATACAGACAAAATCACACACAGAAGCATACATATACACACTCACAAAAAGAGAAAAAGGGAAAAAATATATATCTTTGCTCCCAACGTCCACCTCCTTTATTTGGGATGATTTGTTGTGTATTCAGTTATTCCACATATGCAGGGTACATCAAGTTGATTGTGGAGAATTAATCCGCTGCTCCTGAGGGTGCTGGGAGAAATTTCCCTTTCTGTTCTTTGTTCGCACACCTCCCAGGGTTCAGATTTGTATTTGGACGCGCCTCTGTGTGTAGGTCACCTGAGGGCGTTTGTTGTTCACTCAGAGAGGACAGGGTTAAAAGAGAAGCTGATTCTGGTGCTCTGGCTCAATCAGGCCATGGGGAGAGAGGGGTATGAATGTGGGGTGAACCTACGGCACCAGAGGACAGCATGATGTTGCAACAGCCTGAGGTGCTCCATGCGTTCTCCCAGGGAAGTTATCCCTGAATCATGGAACCCTGGCAGTGGCAGGCTGCACACACTCCTGGGATAGGAGGTGTGGAGAGTGACCTGTGCTTGCACACAGGATTCTTGGTGGTGGCAGTAGCAGCGTTAGCGTCCCATGACCCTCTCTGGTGTCCGCACTTTTAGCCGCGGCTCACGCCCATCTCTGGAGCTCCTTTAAGCAGTGCTCTTACTCCCCTCTCCTCGCCGCACCAGTAAACAAAGAGGGAAGAAAAAGTCTTTTGCCTCTTCGGCATCTCCAGACCTTTTCCCAGACTTCTTCCCTGCTAGCTGTGGTGCACTAACCCCCTGCAGGCTTTGTTCACTCCATCAACCCCAGTCCTCTCCCTGAGCTCCGACCGAAGCCGGAGCCTCAGCTCCTAGCCCCTGCCCGCCCCGGCAAGTGAGCAGACAAACTTCTCGGTCTGGTGAGTGCTGGTCTGCACCAATCCTCTGTGCGGGAATCTCTCCACTTTGCCCTCTGCACCCCTGTTGCTGCGCTCTCCTCCGTGGCTCTGAACCTCCCTCCCTCTGCCACCCGCACTCTCAGCCTGCTCAGCTTCCTAGTGTGTGGAAACCTTTGCTCCTTCACAGCTGCCTCCCAGTGGTGCAGGTCCATCCCTATTCTTTTGTCCCTGTTTTTTCTTTTTCCTTTTGCCCTACCCAGGTACTTGGGGAGTTTCTTGCCTTTTGGGAGTTCTGAGGTCTTCTGCCAGCATTCAGTAGGTCTTCTGTAGGAGCTGTTCCACATGTAGTTGTGTTTCTGATGTATTTGTGGAGAGGAAGGTGATCTCCATGTCTTACTCTTCCACCATCTTGAAGCTCCCCATGCTTTATTTTTTTCCGTTATCTGTTGTTTATTATTAATTCACTCATTCAACATACATTGAATGCCTACCATATTCAATGTACTCTTCTAGGTTTTGGAGATATTAATCACCCTATCTGAAATAGCATCCCCATTATTCTCCACCCTCTTGCCCAAGTTTATATTTCTTTCAAGGGTATCGCTGTCTGACATTTGTTTGTTCACTTCTTACTGTCTACCTCCCATACTAAAATACATTTCATGAAGGCAAAGACTCTGTCTTTTGTGCCAATCAATGCATCCTAGATACTGCCTGGCATGCAGTAGATCCTCAAAAAAAATTGAGTGATATCTGAGATAAAATACATTATCTTTGACATTCATATCCTTGTCCTCAAGAGGTTCACAATCTTTTAAGGGAAACAGAGGGATATCACTGAAATATTTGTACTTTCCTCCATACACTAGGCTCTCTCAGTACAGCTGTCTTGCTGCTTTCTACTCATCCCCCAAGGTTCCGCATTTTATGGCTGTTTCTTTCCCATACATTCAAGTAACATTTCCTGATGTCCTAACTGTTCCAGGCACTGTCATATTTGGTAGAGGACTTGAGAATGCTAACAAGAATTAAAACATTCTAATCTCTGACCTACAGGAGCTTTGTCTAGAGAGGCACCCTGACAGTATTAGGTGATTTATGCTGTAATGGGGGGAAATTTATGCTGCGTTCTATGGAAGCACAGAGGAGTGGCATGAAGCTCATTCTGTGGAAGATCAGGGTAGACTTTCTGGAAAATGAAATGCTTGAGCTACATTTTTAAGGATGTATTCATTAATTCAGACTCATCCATAAAATACTTATTGAGCACTTACTCTGTACCAAGCACTGTTTTAAGTGCTGGAAATGCAGTATTAAACAAAAATAGATACAAATCTTACGCTCCTAAAGCATATTTTCTAGTTAAGGATGAATGGAATTAACCAGATCCGGGAGGAAAATCAATTCCAGCAGAGGGAGCAATGTGACTAAAGACTTGGAAGCTGACAAAACCAAGGTTTGTTCAAGAAGCTTCAAGTATCAAGTAGTTTAGTATAGGTGGAGTGGAGATGACAGAGTGTGAGAGGTGAGAGTTAATGCTTTAAAGGGCACCAGAGACAGATCATGCACGGTCACATGTGATGTTCTAAAGGGTCTTTAACCCAAGGGCAGGGGAGGGTGAGGATTTTAAGTAGGAAAATGACATTTTTATCTAGGAAGGCTTTCCCAACTATCCCTTCTCCTCCTGTATACTATCTGAGTTAGATCTTTTCTTCTGTTCCCAGTACCTCCTTGTGATAGCACTGTAAGCATTAAACATAACTTTTTAGTGGGAAATATACACATATACAGAAAAATGTATAGAAGTTAATATATATGATGTGATGTATAATTATAAAATGAACAACAAAATAACCATAGAATAAGATATTGCTAGCATTATAGAAGCTCCTATTGTGCCCTTGCTTATCAAGTCTTCTTACTTCCTTCCAAAAGTAACAATTATCCAATAAGGGAGAGCTGACCCTTTTATCATTGTGTGAGACATTCTTTGTCTCTTGTGAAAATTTTTGACTTAAACACTACTTTGCCTGATATAAGTATAGCTATCTCTACTCTCTTTTGATTACCATTTGAATGGAATATATTTTTCCATCTTTTCACTTTCAGCTTATATGTGTCCTTAAATCTAAAGTGAGTCTCGAGGGAGAGGCCTTCAAGATGGTGGAAGTGTAACACAGGGAGATCACCTTCCTCCCCACAAATACATCAGAAATACATCTACATGTGGAACAACTCCTATAGAACACTTACTGAACGCTGACAGAAAACCTCAGACTTCCCAAAAGGCAAGAAACTCCCTTAGTTGATTTTAAAGCAACTAGTTCAATAATCACTTTAAATGTGAATGTTCTGTAAACACTGAACAAAAGTCGGAGTGGAATTTACAAATTCACAAGTAAATACTGTCAGCAAGCACCCATTTTATATTAAAACTTTCTGATAGGTTAAAGAGATGGAAAAAATATCATTTTAACAGTAAGCAAAAGAACTTGGGACTAGTTATATTAATTTCAGACTGTCAGGAGCATTAAAAATCACATCTACATAACTGTCATAACCACGAGAATCTTAAGAAGACATGACTAATAAATGTGAGTCAGCATCCTGGATGGGCTCTTGGAATACCAAAAGGACATTAGAGAAAAGCTGAGAGAATATGAATATAAAGTATAGACTTTGGGTAACGATTACATATCAATATCAGTACATTAATGTGATAAATGTACCATATTAGCATAAAATGATACTACTAGGAGAATCTGGTCATGGGTCATATGGGAACTGTCTTTACACTGTTTACAGTAATTCTGAAAATCTAAAAACTGTTGTAAAATGAAAGGTTTATTTTTAATAAGCATGTTGCTACCACATTGCAGTAGTTCCAGTTATCTTGGGGGTCTCTAGACAGATATTATTTAAGACATAAGATGTAATTTTCTTAAAAGGATGTATTCAAAAACTAATGGCTGAAAACTTCTCAAGTTTAAGGGGAAAAAATGGAACAACTTTAAAACTACAGACTCAGGGAAGTGAGTGAACTCCAAATAGAATAAACCCAAAGTATTCTTGCCAACACACAAGAACTTTGAATTACTGAAAGCTCAAGACAAAGAAAATGATCAAGAAATGAAACACTCAGAAGTGACATGTTATTTATAGAGGAAAACCGATTCTAGTGATTGTTCGTCTTAAACCATGAAGGGCATAAGGAAGTGGCGTGTCATCTTTTTCAAGTTCTGTTTTGGGGGTTGTATAATGTGATGAATTAATAGACATAAACATAATGAAATGATAACCACAATCAAGTTAATTAACATATCTATCATCTCACATAATTGCCCTTTTTTGTGTGGTGAGAGCACATAAGATCTACTCTCCTTGCAATGCCAAGTACACAGTACGCCACTATTATTAACTACAGTCACAATACTATACATTAGATTACCAGAAATTATTCATCTTATAACTGAGACATTGTGCCCTTGACCAATATTTTTCAAGAACTTTAGAAAAGAATCCACAGCCCTAAGTTTTACATATGGAGATACATTCCTTCAGGAATGCGGGGAAATAAAGACACACTCAAAACAAGGTAAACTACAATAATTAGTCATTTGCAGATGTATCCAGAGAAAAATTGTTTAAGGAAGCTCTCCAAACAAAAAGGAAAGGATAACTTAAGAAAACTTACAGCTTCAGAGAGGAAGGAAGAAAAACGGAGTGGATAAAAAGTGGTGTGTATATACTGGCCAGAATGGCCATCATCAAAACGTCTACTAATAATAAATGCTAGAGCAGGTGTGGAGAAAATTGAACCCTCTTACACTGTTGGTGGGAATGTAAACTGGTGCAGCCACTATAGAGAATAGTATGGAGTTTCCTTAAAGTGCTAAAAATAGTTACAATATGATCTAGCAATCCCAGTCCTCGGTATCTCTCCAGAAAAGAAGAAAACTGTAATTCAAAAAGAGAAATGCACCCCAATGCTCATAGCAGCACTATTTACAATAGCCAACACATGGAAGCAACCTAAATGTCCATCAACAGATGAATGGATAAACAAGAGGTATTATATATGACTGAGTGATATCCTGTATATATACATATATATATGTATATATATATATATAGGATATTACTCAGTCATAAAAAAGAATGAAATAATGCCATTTGCAGGAATATGGATGGACCAGAGGTTATCATACTAAGGGAAGTAGGTCAGCTAGAGAAAGACAAATATCATATGATATCACTTATTTGTGGAACCTAAAGAAAATGATACAAATGAACTTCTTTACAAAACAGAAATAGACTCACAGACATAGAAAACAAATTTATGGTTACCAAAGGAGAAAGGGGCAGCAAAGGATAAATTAGGAGTTTGGTTTTAACAGATACACACTATTAAATATATATATAATAGATAAACAACAAGTACCTACTTTATAGCACAGGGGATTATATTCAATATTTAATATCTTGTAATAACTTTTAATGGAAAAGAATCTGAAAAAGAATATATATAAATACACATAACTGAATCACTTTGCTGTACACCTAAAACTAAACTAACACAGCATTGTATATCAACTATAGTTCAATAAAAAATATAAAATAAAATAAAGGAGACCTTCAAGATGGTGGAGGAGTAAGACATGGAGACCACCTTCCTCCCCATAAATACACCAGAAATACATCTACACGTGGAACAACTCCTACAGAACACCTACTGAGCACTGGCAGAAGACCTCAGACCTCCTGAAAGGCAAGAAAAACCCCACATACCTGGGTAGGCCAAAAGAAAAAAGAAAAAACAGAGACAAAAGTATAGAGATAGGACCTGCACCTCTTGGAGGGAGCTGTGAAGGAGGAAAAGTTTCCACACACTAGGAAGTCCCTTCACTGGCAGAGAAGGGTGGTGGTGGTGGGGAAGCATTGGAGCCATGGAGGACAGCACAGCAATAGGGCTGCAGAGGGCAAATTGGAGAGATTCCGCAACAGAGGATAAATGCCAACCAGCACTCACCAGCCTGAGAGGCTTGTCTGCTCACCCACCATGGCAGGCGGGGTCTGGGAGCTGAGGCTCAGGCTTTGGAGTTCAGATCACAGGGAGAGGACTGGGGTTGACTGCGTGAACACAGCCTGAATGGGGCTTGTGCATCACAGCTAGCTGGGAGGGAGTCTGGGAAAAAGTCTGGACCTGCCTAAGAGGCAAGAGACCATTGTTTTGGGGTGCATGGGGAGAGAGGATTCAGAGCACGGCCTAAAGGAAGTCCTTTAGCAAAGATCAATAAAACTAAAAGCTTGTTCTTTGAGAAGATAAACAAGGTTGATAAACCATTAGTCAGACTCATCAAGAAAGAAAGGGAGAAGACTCAAATCAATAGAATTAGAAATGAAAAAGGAGAAGTAACAACTGACACAGCAGAAATACAAAGGATCATGAGAGATTACTACAAGCAACTCTATGCCAATAAAATGGACAACCTGGAAGAAATGGACAAATTCTTAGAAAAGCACAACCTTCCAAGACTGAACAAGGAAGAAATAGAAAATATGAACAGACCAATCACAAGCACTGAAATTGAAACTGTGATTAAAAATCTTCCAACAAAAAAAGCCCAGGACCAGATGGTTTTACAGGCGAATTCTATCAAACATTTAGAGAAGAGCTAACACATATCCTTCTCAAACTCTTCCAACATATAGAAGAGGAAGGAACACTCCCAATCTCATTCTATGTGGCCACTATCACCCTGATAGCAAACTTGACAAAGATGTCACAAAGAAAGAAAGCTACAGGCCAATATCACTGATGAACATAGGTGCAAAAATTCTCAAAACATACTAGCAAACAGAATCCAACAGCACATTAAAAGGATCATACACATGATCAAATGGGGTTTATCCCAGGAATGCAAGGATTCTTCAATATACCCAATCAATGTGATACATCATGTTAACAAATTGAAAGATGAAAACCATATATCATCTCAATAGATGCAGAAAAAGCTTTTGAAAAAATTGAACACACATTTATGACAAATACTCTCCACAAAGTAGGCATAGAGGGAACTTACGCTCATTATAACAAAGGCATATATGACAAACCCACAGCCAACATTGTTCTCAATGATGAAAAACTGAAAACATTTCCACTAAGATCAGGAACAAGACAAGGTTGCCCACTCTCACCACTATTATTCAACATAGTTTTGGAAGTTTTAGCCATAGCAATCAGAGAAGAAAAAGAAATCAAAGGAATCCAAACTGGAAAAGAAGAAGAAAAGCTGTCACTGTTTGCAGATGACATGAGACTATACACAGAGAAACTTAAAGATGCTACCAGAAAATTGCTAGAGCTAATTAATGAATGTGGTAAAGTAGCAGGATACAAAATTAATGCACATAAATCTCTTGCATCATATACACTAATGATGAAAAATCTGAAAGAAAAATTAAGGAAACACTCCCATTTATCATTGAATCCAAAAGAATACCTAGGAATAAATCTAACTAAGGAAAAAAAGAGCTGTATTCAGAAAACTGTAAGACACTGATGAAAGAAATTAAAGATGGTACAGTTAGAGACATATACCATGTTCTTGGTTTGGAAGTTTCAGCATTGTGAAAATGATTCTACTACCCAAAGCAATCTACAGATTCAGTGCAATATCTATCAAACTACCAATGGCATTTTTCACAGAAGTAGAACAAAGCACTTCACAGTTTGTATGGAAGCACAAAAGACCCCAAATAGCCAAAGCAATCTTGAGAAAGAAAAACGGAACTGGAGGAATCAGGCTTCCTGACTTCAGACTATACTACAAAGCTACAGTAATCAAGACAGTATGGTACTGGCACAAAAACAGAAAGATAGATCAATGGAACAGGATAGAAAGCCCAGAGATAAACCCATGCACATATGGTCACCTTATTTTTGATAAAGGAGGCAAGAATATACAATGGAGAAAAGACAGACTTTTCAATAAGAGGTGCTGGGAAAACTGGGCAGCTACATGTAAAAGAATTAAATTAGAACACTTTCTAACACCATACACAAAAATAAACTCAAAATGGATTAAAGACCTGAATGTAAGGACAGACACTATAAAACCCTTAGAGGAAAGCATAGACAGAACACTCTATGATATATAACACAGCAAGATCTTTTTTGACCAACCTCCTAGAGAAATGGAAATTAAAAACAAAAATAAACTTGTGGGACCTAATGAAACTTCAAAGCTTTTGCACAGCAAAGGAAACCATAAACAAAACGAAAAGACAACCCTCAGAATGGGAGAAAATATTTGCACATGAAGCAACTGACAAAGGATTAATCTCCAAAATATACAATCAGCTCATGCAGCTCAATATCAGAAAAACAAACAGTCCAATCCAAAAATGGGCAGATGACCTAAATAGACATTTCTCCAAAGAATATATACAGATTGCCAACAGACACATGAGACAATGGTCAACATCATTAATCATTAGAGAAATGCAAATCAAAACTCCAATGAAGTATCACCTCACACCAGTACGATGGCCATCATCAAAAACTCTACAAACAATAAATGCTGGAGAGGGTGTGGAGAAAAGGGAACCCTCTTGCACTGTTAGTGAGAATGTAAATTGATACAGCCACTATGGAGAACAGTATGGAGGTTCCTTAAGAAACTAAAAATAGAACTACCGTATGATCCAGCAATCCCACTCCTGGGCATATACCCTGAGAAAAACATAATTCAACAAGAGTCATGTACCACAATGTTCATTGCACCTCTATTTACAATAGCCAGGATATGGAAACAACCTAAGTGTCCACTGACAGATGAATGGATAAAGAAGAAGTGGCACATACATACAATGGAATATTACTCAGCTGTAAAAAGAAAGGAAATTGAGTTATTTGTAGTGAGGTAGATGGATCTAGAGTCTGTCATAGAGAGTGAAGTAAGTCAGAAAGAGAAAAATAAATACGGTATGCTAACACATATATATGGAATCTAAAAATAAAAAAAAAAAGGTTATGCAGAACCTAGGGCCAGGACAGGAATAAAGACACAGAGGTAGAGAATGGACTTGAGGACACGTGGATGGGGATGGGTAAGCTGGGATGAAGTGTGCGAGTGGCATGGACATATATATACTACCAAATGTAAAATAGATATCTAGTGGGAAGCAGCTGCATAGCACAGGGAGATCAGCTTGGTGCTTTGTGACCACCTAGAAGGGTGGGATAGGGAGGGTGGGAGGGAGACCCAAGAGGGAGGAGATATGGGGATATATGTATATGTATAGCTGATTCACTTTGTTATAAACAGAAACTAACACACCATTGTAAAGCAATTATAGTCCAATAAGTATGTTAAGAAAAATGTAATCTAAAGTGATCTCTTGTAGACAACATATAGTTGGAACTTGTTTTTTTTAATCCATCCAGCCAATATACATTTTGATTAGTGAGTTTAATCCATTTACTTTTAATAATTATTGATAGGTAAGGACTTATTAGTGCCATTTTGTTGTTTTCTGTCTGTTTTGTAATTCTTTTGTTCCTCTTTTGCAGTCTTCCTTTGTGATTTGTTGATTTTTTGTAATTTTACACTTTGTTTTTCCTTTATCTTTTTTTGTATTTATTACAGGTTCTTTTCTTTGTGGTTACCAAGAGAATTACATAAAACTTCGTACAGTTACCATGGTCTATTTAAACTGATAATAATTTAACTTCAATCACATAGCAAACCTTTCACTCCATCCCCACACTTTGCTAGTGATGTCAGAATTTATTTCTTATATTGTGGATCCCTTAACAGATTTTTATGGTTATAGTTATTTGTTATACTTTTGTCTTTAAACTTTTATATTAGGGTTAAAAGTGATTTAATTATCACCATTACAATATTATGTTATCTGTATTTGTTTATATATTAACCTTTGTCAGTGAGATTTATACTTCCCTATGCTTTCATGTTGTTGTTTAGCGTCCTTTTGTTTAAACTCGAATAACTTTATCATTTTTGTAAGGTCAGACTAACAAGGCAACACACAGAAGGGGAGAAAATATTTGCAGAGCATATATCTGATAAGACATTAAAATCCAGAATATATAAAGAATTCATTCAACTCAACAACAGCAAAAACAAACAAACAAGTTTTAAAATGGACAAAGGACTTGTATAGAAATATCTCCAAAGAATATATACAGATGGCCAATGAGTACCTAAAGAGATTCTCAACATCATTAATCAGTAGGGAAATGTACCTCAAAACCACTTTGAGGTACAATGTCATACCCATTAGGATGGCTATTAACTAATAAATAACTGCAAAAAGCTGAAAATAAGATGTTTTGGTGAGGATGTGGAGAGATTGGAACCCTATGCTATGCTGTTAGGAATACACAATGGTGTAGCTGCTGTAGAAAACATTATATTAGTTGCTCAAAAAAATTAAACATAGAATTACCTCACGATCCAGCAATTCCACTACTGAATGCAGGGGGGTCGAACAGATATTTGAATACCAATGTTTATAGCAGTGTTATTTACAGTAGCCCAAAGGTAGAAACAACCCAAATGAACATTAAAAATGTATGGATAAGCATACTGTGGTCAATGCACACAATGGAATATTACTTGGTCTTAAAAAGAAATGAAATCTGAAAAATTCTATAATATGGATGAATCTTGAGGGCATTATGGTAAGTGAAATAAGTCAAGTACAAAAAAACAAAATGTAGAATTTTATTTATGTGCAGTATCTAGAGTAGTCAAACTCATAGAGACAGAATGGTGGTTGCCAGCAGCTGGATGGAGGAATGTGGAGTTTTTTAATGGGTACAGAGTTTCAATTTGAGATGATTAAAAATTTCTGGAGTTGGATGGTGGTGATGATTGCACAACAATGTTAACGTATTTCATGACACTGAATTGTACACAAAAAATATTGAGATGATTATACATCTGTACAACTAAATCTAAATCTATTTAATCTAATATTCCACTTGACCATTGCCCCCAATCACAGCACCTTCTCCAGAGACAGTATTGTTTATCTTAGTCTTTTTAACCACCCCCAATATTCCATAGTGTGGGTATACCATGTTTTATTTAAACATTCCTTAATGATAATTTTTGAAGCCATTTCTATGTTTTCACTGTTATGAATAATGCTGCAGTGAAAACATCCTTGTACATATATTCTTGTGTACTAGGGTACATATTTCTGTAGACTAAAATCCTACAAATTTTATGACGAGTCAAATGATAAGACTATTTTAAATGTTGATGCATATTGCTCAATCACACTCCAGAAGTTTTAACGTTTTTCACAGTAAATAAGTGTGCACATTTTCCCATAACATCCTCCAAACAATATATCAGTCTTTTTTAATCTTTTCTAATCTTTTGGACAATAAAAAATGATTGGATTAATTTGGATTTGCCTGCTAACTAGTGAGGTTAATTCTCTGTTCACATATTTGTTGACCTCTTTCTCCCCTTCTGTGGATTTTCTCTTCATGTTGTTTACCTATGTGTCTATAGGTTTCTTTTTTTTTCATTGTTTGAGTACTTTATTTAATATCAATGTTAATCCTAAATCATATATGTGACCATATATTTTACAGATATTTTCCTCTGGTCTGTCAATTATCTTTTTTTTTAAAGCATTATTGAAATACATTTCATATTCCCTACAGTTCATCCATTTAAAGTATAAGTTCAATGGCTTTTGGTATATTCACAGAGTTGTACGAAAATCACTACAAACAATTTTAGGATATTTTTATCACCCAAAGGGAAATCCTTCATCAGTTAGCCATGATTGCCCAATACCCAATCCTTACTAGGCCTGGGAATCTACTAATCTACTTTCTATCTCTATAGATCTGCCTATTCTGGATATTTAATAAAAATGGAATCATATACTATATGGTCCTTTGTGAGTGACTGTTTGCACTCAGGATAATGTTTTCAAAATTTATTCATGTCGTAGCATCTATAAATACTTCATTTATTTTTTATTGTCGAATAATATTCCATTGCATTGTTACAATCAATCAACTGAATCTATCAGTTGGTAGATATCTGTGATATTTCCACTTTCAGTCACTTGTGAATAGTGCTGCTATGAATATTCTTCACATATGAACATTCATGGGTAAGTTTTTGTATATACATATGTTTTCATTTATTTTGTGTATGTATGTAGAGGAGGAATTTTTGATCATATGCTAACTCTATATTTAACACTTCATGGAGCTAATAGACCACTTTTCAAAGCAACTGCACCATTTTATATTCCCACCGTGTGATGGGAAGGACGGTTTCAATTTTTCCACATCCCCAACAACATTGTTATTATCTTTCTCATTATAGTCACCCTCATGGGTGTGAAGTGGTATCTCATTGTGGTTGTGATTTGCATTTCTCTGATGGCTAATGACATTGAGCATTTTTTTATGTGCTTTTTGCCAATTTGTATATCTTCTTTTAGAGAACAGTTTATTCGGATCCTTGCCCATTTTTCTATTGGATTATTTGGCTTTTCTTGTTGAATTATAATTGTTCTTTATATATTCTTTATAGAAGTCCCTTATCAGAAATATGATTTTCAAGTATATTCTCCCATTCTTTGGGGTTTTTATGCATCAAAGCATGGTGTCCTTTGAAGCACAAAATTTGTTAATTTTAAAGACATCCAATTTGTCTATTTTTTTCTTTAGTTGCTTGTCCTTTTAGTGTCATGACTAAGAAACCACCATCTAATCTAAGATTGAGAAAATTTGTACTGTTGTTTTAAGAGTTTTTTTTTAAACATTAACATTTCATGACTTTTTTTTTTTTTTTTTTGGCTGTTCTGGGCGGCTTGCAGGATCTTAGTTCCCCAACCAGGGACTGAACCCTGCTCCTTGCAGTCGAAGTGCAGAATCCTAACCACCCACTGGACCACCAGGGAATTCCCTCTTAAGAGTTTTATAGTTTTAGCTCTTACATTTAGATCTTTGCTCTCTTTTGGGGTCAGATTTTTGTATGTGGAGTGAGATGGGAGTCCAACACATTCTTTTCCATGTGAAAGTCCAGTTATTTCAGCACTATTTGTTGACAAGACTCTTCTTTCTCCAATTGTCTTGACACCCTTATCAAAAGTCAGTGGACTATAAATATGAGGGTTTATTTCTGGGCTCTCAATTCTATTCCACTAACCTACACGTCTATACTGTTGTCAGTATCATGTTGTCCTGATTACTGTTGCTTTGTAGCAAATTTTGAAATTGGGGAATGTTTTCCTCAACTTTGTTCTTTTTCAAGATTTTATTAGATTTTCTAGGTACATTGAATTTCCATATGAGTTTTAAGATCATATCAATTTCTGCATAGAATCAGCTGATAGATATTGCATTGAATCTATAGATCAATTTAGGACGTATTGTAATCTTAATAATATTGTGTTCTTATCTGTGAATATGAGATGTCTTTCCTTTTATTGAGGTCTTCTTTAATTTCTTTCAACAATGTAGTTTTCAGAGTATAAATTTCATACTTTTTGCTGTAATTTATTCCTGTCTTTTGAAGTTGTTTTGTATACTATTTTAAATGGAGTTGTCTTCTTAATTTCATTTTTTGTTTGCTTATGTTAGTGTATAGAAATACAATTGATTATACTGATTTTGTGTCTTGTAACCTTAATGAAATAAATTATTATTTCTAATAAGTGTTTATACTGGATTCCTTATAATTTTTTTATACAATATCTTGTCATCTACAAAAAGAGATAGTTTTACTTCTTCCTTACCTATCTGGATGCCTTTTATTTATTTTATTTGTATTTTTATTTTTGCCTAATTTCCTTGACTAGAACCTCCAGTACAATGTTGAACAGAATTATTGATGAGACATATCTTTGTCTTATTCCTGATCTTAAGTAGAAATCATTCAATCTTTCTCCATTAAGTATATTAGCTCTGGGTCTTTCTTAGATACCCTTTTTCAGTTTAAGAAGTTCTTTCCATTCCTAGTTTGTTGACTGACTGTTCTTATCATAAAGGGGTGTTGAATTTTGTCATATACTTTCTTTTTTTTTTTTTTTTAACATCTTTATTGGGGTATAATTACTTTACAATGGTGTGTTAGTTTCTGCTTTATAACAAAGTGAATCAGTTATACATATACATATGTTCCCATATCTCCTCCCTCTTGCGTCTCCCTCCCTCCCACCCTCCCTATCCCACCCCTCCAGGCTGTCACAAAGCACCGAGCCAATATCCCTGTGCCATGCGGCTGCTTCCCACTAGCTATCTACCTTACTACGTTTGTTAGTGTGTATATGTCCATGACTCTCTCTCGCCCCGTCACAGCTCACCCTTCCCCCTCCCCATAACCTCAGGTCCGTTCTCTAGGAGGTCTGCGTCTTTATTCCTGCCTTACCCCTAGGTTCTTCATGACATTTTTTTCCTTAAATTCCATATATATGTGTTAGCATACTGTATTTGTCTTTTTCTTTCTGACTTACTTCACTGTGTATGACAGACTCTAGGTCTATCCACCTCATTACAAATAGCTCAATTTCATTTCTTTTTATGGCTGAGTAATATTCCATTGTATATATGTGCCACATCTTCTTTATCCATTCATCCGGTGATGGGCACTTAGGTTGTTTCCATCTCCGGGCTATTGTAAATAGAGCTGCGATGAACATTTTGGTACATGACTCTTTTTGAATTTCGGTTTTCTCAGGGTATATGCCCAGTAGTGGGATTGCTGGGTCATATGGTAGTTCTATTTGTAGTTTTTTAAGGAACCTCCATACTGTTCTCCATAGTGGCTGAGCCAATTCACATTCCCACCAGCAGTGCAAGAGGGTTCCCTTTTCTCCACACCCTCTCCAGCATTTATTGTTTCTAGATTTTTTGATGATGGCCATTCTGACTGGTGTGAGATGATATCTCATTGTAGTTTTGATTTGCATTTCTCTAATGATTAATGATGTTGAGCATTCTTTCATGTGTTTGTTGGCAGTCTGTATATCTTCCTTGGAGAAATGTCTATTTAGGTCTTCTGCCCATTTTTGGATTGGGTTGTTTGCTTTTTTGTTGTTGAGCTGCATGAGCTGCTTGTAAATTTTGGAGATTAATCCTTTGTCGGTTGCTTCATTTGCAAATATTTTCTCCCATTCTGAGGGTTGTCTTTTGGTCTTGTTTATGGTTTCCTTTGCTGTGCAAAAGCTTTGAAGTTTCATTAGGTCCCATTTGTTTATTTTTGTTTTTATTTCCATTACTCTAGGGGGTGGGTCAGAAAGAATCTTGCTGTGATTTATGTCATAGAGTGTTCTGCCTATGTTTTCCTCTAATAGTTTGATAGTTTCTGGCCTTATATTTAGGTCTTTAATCCATTTTGAGCTTATTTTTGTGTATGGTGTTAGGGAGTGTTCTAATTTCATTCTTTTACATGTACCTGTCCAGTTTTCCCAGCACCACGTATTGAAGAGGCTGTCCTTTTTCCACTGTACATTCCTGCCACCTTTATCAAAGATAAGGTGTCCATATGTGCATGGGTTTATCTCTGGGCTTTCTATCCTGTTCCATTGATCTATCTTTCTGTTTTTGTGCCAGTACCATACCGTCTTGATAACTGTAGCTTTGTAGTATAGTCTGAAGTCAGGGAGCCTGATTCCTCCAGTTCCTTTTTTCGTTCTCAAGATTGCTTTGGCTATTCGGGGTCTTTTGGGTTTCCATACAAATTGCGAAATTTTTTGTTCTAGTTCTGTGAAAAATGCCAGTGGTAGTTTGATAGGGATTGCATTGAATCTATAGATTGCTTTGGGTAGTAGAGTCATTTTCACAATGTTGATTCTTCCAATCCAAGAACATGGTATATGTCTCCATCTATTTGTATCATCTTTAATTTCTTTCATCAGTGTCTTATAGTTTTCTGCATACAGGTCTTTTGTCTCCTTAGGTAGGTTTATTCCTAGATATTTTATTCTTTTTGTTGCAATGGTAAATGGGAGTGTTTTCTTGATTTCACTTTCAGATTTTTCATCATTAGTGTATAGGAATGCAAGAGATTTCTGTGCATTAATTTTGTATCCTGCTACTTTACCAAATTCATTGATTAGCTCTAGTAGTTTTCTGGTAGCATCTTTAGGATTCTCTATGTATAGGATCATGTCATCTGCAAACAGTGACAGCTTTATTTCTTCTTTTCCGATTTGGATTCCTTTTATTTCCTTCTCTTCTCTGATTGCTGTGGCTAAAACTTCCAAAACTATGTTGAATAAGAGTGGTGAGAGTGGGCACCCTTGTCTTGTTCCTGATCTTAGTGGAAATGCTTTCAGTTTTTCACCATTGAGGATGATATTGGCTGTGGGCTTGTCATATATGGCCTTTATTATGTTGAGGAAAGTTCCCTCTATGCCTACTTTCTGCATGGTTTTTATCATAAATGGGTGTTGAATTTTGTCAAAAGCTTTCTCTGCATCTATTGAGATGATCATATGGTGTTTCTCCTTCAATTTGTTAATATGGTTTATCACATTGATAGATTTGCGTATATTGAAGAATCCTTGCATTCCTGGAATAAACCCCACTTGATCATGGTGTATGATCCTTTTAATGTGCTGTTGGATTCTGTTTGCTAGTATTTTGTTGAGGATTTTTGCATCTATGTTCATCAGTGATATTGGTCTGTAGTTTTCTTTCTTTGTGACATCCTTGCCTGGTTTTGGTATCAAGGTGATGGTGGCCTCGTAGAATGAGTTTGGGAGTGTTCCTCCCTCTGCTATATTTTGGAAGAGTTTGAGAAGGATAGGTGTTAGCTCTTCTCTAAATGTTTGATAGAATTCGCCTGTGAAGCCATCTGGTCCTGGGCTTTTCTTTGTTGGAAGATTTTTAATCACAGTTTCAATTTCAGTGCTTGTGATTGGTCTGTTCATATTTTCTATTTCTTCCTGATTCAGTCTTGGCAGGTTGTGCATTTCTAAGAATTTGTCCATTTCTTCCAGATTGTCCATTTTATTGGCATAGAGTTGCTTGTAGTAATCTCTCATGATCTCTTTTATTTCTGCAGTGTCAGTTGTTACCTCTCCTTTTTCATTTCTAATTCTATTGATTTGAGTCTTCTCCCTTTTTTTCTTGATGAGTCTGGCTAGTGGTTTATCTATTTTGTTTATCTTCTCAAAGAACCAGCTTTTAGTTTTATTGATCTTTGCTATTGTTTCCTTCATTTCTTTTTCATTTATTTCTGATCTGATTTTTATGATTTCTTTCCTTCTGCTAGCTTTGGGGTTTTTTTGTTCTTCTTTCTCTAATTGCTTGAGGTGCAAGGTTAGGTTGTTTATTCGAGATGTTTCCTGCTTCTTAAGGTGGGCTTGTATTGCTATAAACTTCCCCCTTAGAACTGCTTTTGCTGCATCCCACAGGTTTTGGGTCGTTGTGTCTCCATTGTCATTTGTTTCTAGGTATTTTTTGATTTCCTCTTTGATTTCTTCAGTGATCATTTCATTATTAAGTAGTGTATTGTTTAGCCTCCATGTGTTTGTATTTTTTACAGATCTTTTCTGTAATTGATATCTAGTCTCATGGCGTTGTGGTCAGAAAAGATACTTGATACAATTTCAATTTTCTTAAATTTGCCAAGGCTTGATTTGTGACCCAAGATATGATCTATCCTGGAGAATGTTCCATGAGCACTTGAGAAAAATGTGTATTCTGTTGTTTTTGGATGCAGTGTCCTATAAATATCAATTAAGTCCATCTTGTTTAATGTATCATTTAAAGCTTGTGTTTCCTTATTGATTTTCATTTTGGATGATCTGTCCTTGGGTGAAAGTGGGGTGTTTAAGTCCCCTACTATGAATGTGTTACTGTCGATTTCCCCTTTTATGGCTGTTAGTATTTGCCTTATGTATTGAGGTGCTCCTATGTTGGGTGCATAAATATTTACAATTGTTATATCTTCTTCTTGGATCGATCCCTTGATCATTATGTAGTGTCCTTCTTTGTCTCTTTTAATAGTCCTTATTTTAAAGTCTATTTTGTCTGATATGAGAATTGCTACTCCAGCTTTCTTTTGGTTTCCATTTGCATGGAATATCTTTTTCCATCCCCTTACTTTTAGTCTGTATGTGTCTCTAGGTCTGAAGTGGGTCTCTTGTAGACAGCATATATAAGGGTCTTGTTTTTGTATCCATTCAGCTAATCTGTGGCTTTTGGTGGGAGCATTTAGTCCATTTACATTTAAGGTAATTATCGATATGTATCTTCCTATTCCCATTTTCTAAATTGTTTTGGGTTCGTTATTATAGGTCTTTTCCTTCTCTTGTGTTTCTTTCCTAGAGAAGATCCTTTAGCATTTGTTGTAAAGCTGGTTTGGTGGTGCTGAACTCTCTCAGCTTTTGCTTGTCTGTAAAGGTTTTAATTTCTCCATCAAATCTGAATGAGATCCTTGCTGGTTAGAGTAGTCTTGGTTGCAGGTTTTTCTCCTTCATCACTTTCAGTATGTCCTGCCACTCCCTTCTGGCTTGTAGGGTTTCTGCTGAGAGATCAGCTGTTAACCTTATGGGGATTCCCTTATGTGTTATTTGTTGTTTTTCCCTTGCTGCTTTTAATATGCTTTCTTTGTATTTAATTTTTGACAGTTTGATTAATATGTGTCTTGGCGTATTTCTCCTTGTATTTATCCTGTATGGGACTCTCTGTGCTTCCTGGACTGATTAACTATTTCCTTTCCCATATTAGGGAAGTTTTCAACTATAATCTCTTCAAATATTTTCTCAGTCCCTTTCTTTTTCTCTTCTTCTTCTGGAACCCCTATAATTCGAATGTTGGTGCGTTTAATGTTGTCCCAGAGGTCTGTGAGACTGTCCTCAGTTCTTTTCATTCTTTTTTCTTTATTCTGCTCTGCAGTAGTTATTTCCACTATTTTATCTTCCAGGTCACTTATCCGTTCTTCTGCCTCAGTTATTCTGCTATTGATCCCATCTAGAGTATTTTTAATTTCATTTATTGTGTTGTTCATCATTGCTTGTTTCATCTTTAGTTCTTCTAGGTCCTTGTTAACTGATTCTTGCATTTTGTCCATTCTATTGTCCATTCTATCTCCAAGATTTCGGATCAACCTTACTATCATTATTCTGAATTCTTTTTCAGGTAGACTGCCTATTTCCTCTTCATTTGTTAGGTCTGGTGCATTTTTATCTTGCTCCTTTATCTGCTGTGTGTTTTTCTGTTTTCTCATTTTGCTTATCTTACTGTGTTTGGGGTCTCCTTTTTGCAGGCTGCAGGTTCGTAGTTCCTCCTGTTTTTGATGTCTGTCTCCAGTGGCTAAGGTTGGTTCAGTGGGTTGTGTAGGCTTCCTGGTGGAGGGGACTAGTGCCTGTGTTGTGGTGGATGAGGCTGGATCTTGTCTCTCTAGTGGGCAGGTTCACGTCTGGTGGTGTGTTTTGGGGTGTCTGTGGCCTTATTATGATTTTAGGCAGCCTCTCTGCTAATGGGTGGGGTTGTGTTCCTGTCTTGCTAGTTGTTTGGCACAGGTTGTCCAGCACTGTGGCTTGCTGGTCGTTGAGTGAAGCTGTGTGCTGGTGTTAAGATGGAGGTCTCTGGGTGATTTTCGCCGTTTGATATTATGTGGAGCTGGGAGGTCTCTTGTGGACCAGTGTCCTGAAGTTGGCTCTCCTACCTCAGAGGCAGAGCCCTGACTCCTGGCTGGAGCACCAAGAGCCTTTCATCCACACGGCTCAGAATAAAAGGGAGAAAAAGTAGAGGGAATTAGTAGAAGTATGAGGAAAGAAAGAAGGAAAGGAGGGAAGGAAGGAGGGAAGGAAGGAAGGAAGGAAGAAAGAAAGAAAGAAGCAAAGAAGGCAAGAAGGAACGAAAGGAGGGAGGGAGGGAGGGAGGAAGGAAGGAAGGAGGGAAAGAAGGAAAAACAGAAAGAAAGAAGATACAGTAAAAATAAAGTATAATAAAGTTATTGAATTAAAAAATTCTTAATTAGAAGAAAAAAAAAAAGGGACGGATAGAACCTTAGGACAACTGTTGGAAGCAAAGCTATACAGACAAAGTCTTACACAGAAGCGTACACATACACCCTCACAAAAAGAGGTAAAGGGGGAAAAATCATAAATCTTGCTGTCAGAGACCACCTCCTCAATTTGGGATGATTCGTTGTCTAAAGGAGGGAAGGAAGGAAGGAAGGAAGGAAGAAAGAAAGAAAGAAGCAAAGAAGGAAAGAAGGCAAGAAGGAACAAAAGGAGGGAGGGAGGGAGGGAGGAAGGAAGGAAGGAGGGAAAGAAGGAAAAACAGAAAGAAAGAAGATACAGTAAAAATAAAATAAAGTATAATAAAGTTATTGAATTAAAAAATTCTTAATTAGAAAAAAAAAAAGGGACGGATAGAACCTTAGGACAAATGTTGGAAGCAAAGCTATACAGACAAAGTCTTACACAGAAGCGTACACATACACCCTCACAAAAAGAGGTAAAGGGGGAAAAATCATAAATCTTGCTGTCAGAGACCACCTCCTCAATTTGGGATGATTCGTTGTCTAAAGGAGGGAAGGAAGGAAGGAAAGAAAGAAAGAAAGAAAGGACGAAGGTAAAGTATAATAACGTTCTTAAAATTAAAATTGATTATTAAGAAAAAAGTTTTAAGAAAAAACCATGGACGGATAGAACCCTAGGACAAATGGTGGAAGCAAGACTATACAGACAAGATCTCACACAGAAGCATACACATACACATTCACAAAAAGAGGAATAGGGAGAAAACTCATAGATCTTGCTCCCAAAGTCCACCTCCTTAATTTGGGATGATTGGCTGTCTATTCATGTATTCCACAGATGCAGGGTACATCAAGTTGATTGTGGAGCTTTAATCTGCTGCTTCTGAGGCTGCTGGGAGAGATTTCCCTTTCTCTTCTTTGTTCTCACAGCTCACAGGGGCTCAGCTTTGGATTTGGCCCTGCCTCTGCGTGTAGGTCGCTGGAGGGCGTCTGTTTTTTGCTCAGACAGGACGGGGTTAAAGGAGCCGCTGATTCGGGGGTTCTGGCGTGCTGAGGCCGGCGGGGAGGGAGGGGCATGGAATGCGGGGCGGGCCTGCGGCGGCAAAGTCCGGCGTGACCCTGCACCAGGCCGAGGCCCGCCGTGCGCTCTCCCGGGGAAGTCGTCCCCGGATCCCGGGAACCCGGCAGTGGCGGGCTGCACAGGCTCCGCGGAAGAGGGGAGTGGAGAGCGACCTGCGCTCGCACACAGGCCCCTTGGTGGCGGCAGCAGCAGCCCCAACGTCTCCCGCCCGCCTCTGGGGTCCGCGCCTCCAGCCGCGGCTTGCGCCTGTCTCTGGAGTCAGCGCCCTCAGCCGCGGCTCGCGCCTGTCTCTGGGGTCCGCGCCCTCAGCCGCGGCTCGCGCCCGTCTCTGGGGTCCGCGCTTTCAGCCGCGGCTCGCGCCCGTCTCTGGGGTCCGCGCTTTCAGCCGCGGCTCGCGCCCGTCTCTGGGGTCCGCGCTTTCAGCCGCGGCTCGCGCCCGTCTCTGGGGTTCACGCTTTTAGCCGCGGCTCGCGCCCCTCTCTGGAGTTCCTTTAAGCAGCGTTCTTAAACCCCTCTCCTCACGCACCAGGAAACAAAGAGGGAAGAAAAAGTCTCTTGCCTCTTCGGCAGGTGCAGGCTTTTCCCCGGACTCCCTCCCGGCTAGCCGTGGTGCACTAACCCCTTCAGGCTATGTTCAAGCCGCCAACCCCAGTCCTCTCCCTGCGCTCGGTCCGAAACCGAAACCCGAGCCTCAGAGCCTCAGCTCGCAGCCCCGCCCGTCCCCGGCGGGTGAGCAGACAAGCCTCTCGGGCTGGTGAGTGCCAGTCGGCACCGATCCTCTGTGCGGGAATCTCCCCGCTTTGCCCTCCGCACCCGTTGCTGTGCTCTCCTCCGCGGCTTCGAAGCTCCCCCCTCCGCCTCCCGCAGTCTCCGCCCGCGAAGGGGCTTCCTAGTGTGTGGAAACTTTTCCTCCTTCACAGCTCCCTCCCACTGGTGCAGGTGCCGTCCCTATTCTTTTGTCTCTGTTTATTCTTTTTTCCTTTTGCCCTACCCAGGTACGTGGGGAGTTTCTTGCCTTTTGGGAGGTCTGAGGTCTTCTGCCAGCCTTCAGTAGGTGTTCTGTAGGAGTTGTTCCACGTGTAGATGTATTTCTGGTGTATCTGTGGAGAGGAAGGTGATCTCCGCGTCTTACTCTTCCGCCATCTTCCTTCAGACCTCCTGTCATATACTTTCTCTGCATATATTGAGGTGATTATGTGGTTTTTGTCTTGTATCCTATTGATGTGGTATATTACACTGATTTTTGGATGTTTAACCAACTTTGCACTCTCGGGATTAATCCCACTTTATCATGGTGTATAATCCTTTTGATATATTTCCCTTTGATTCAATTTGCTGGTATTTTCCTGAGGATTTTTGCATCTATATTCATGATTATCTGTACTATTCTTTTTTAATTGTGATGCCATTGTCTGGTTTTACTATCAGGGCAATACTGGCCCCATATAATGAGTTGAGATGTGTTTCCCTCTCTTTTGTGTCATGAAAGAGTTTGTGAATAATTGATATTAAATTTTCTTTATGTGTTTGATGTAACTGTCCAGTGAAGCCATCTGGGCCTGAACTTCTCTTTGTGGAGATTTTTTTTTAATTACTGAACTAATATATTTCTTATTATAAGTTTATTCAGATTTTCTATTTCTTCTTGAGTCAGTTTTGGTAGTGTGTCTTTCTAGGAATTTTTCATTTTGTTTAAGGTATGTAGTTTGTTGGCATAGTATTTTCTTATAATTCTGTTTATTTCTCTAAGGTAGGGAACAATACCTCCTATTTCCTTCTGATTTCAGTAATTTGTATCATCTTTCTCTTTTTCTTAGTCAATCTTAAGTTTTTCTATTTTGTTGATCTTTGCAAATAAGCTTATTTCAGTTTTTTTGTTTTTCTGTTCTCTGTTTCATTGAGTTCTTCCATAATCCTTATTATTTCCTATCTCTGCTTGCTTTAGGTTTAGTTTCTCTTCTTTTTTTTCATTATCTTAAGATGGAAAGTTAGGTTTTTTAATTTGAAATTTCTTTTTAATGTAGGCTTTTATAGCTATAAATTTCCCACTAAACACTTCTTTAGCTGCATCTCATGAGCTTTGGTACATTGTGTCTTCATTTTCACTCATCTCAGAGTATTTTCTAATTTCTCTTCTGATTTTTTCTTTGACTCATAAGCTACTTTTTAGTGTGTTATTAATTTCTGCATATCTGTAAATTTCCTTCTGTTATTCATTTCCATTTTCCTCCATTGTGATCAGATAACATATTTTGCATGATTTCATTCTTTTTAAAATTTACTTAAGCTCTTTCTATGTCCTAACTTAGAGCCTATCCTGGAAATGTTCCATGTGTGCTTGAAAAGAATGTGTTTTATTTTGTTGGGGGTTTTTTGCTGCACCTCGTGGCTTGCAGGATCTTAGTTGCCTGACCAGGGATTGAACCCAGGCCACAACAGTGAAAGCACTGAGTCCTAACTCCTGGACTGCCAGGAAGTTCCCTGTATTTGGTTATTTTTGGATGGAGTGTTTGATAGGTATCTGTTAGATCTAATTTTTGTATAGTTTTGTGCAAATCTTCTATTTCCTAATTGATCAGCATTGTTGTTGGATTCATTATTTCAAGTGTAGTATTGAAGTCTCCAATTTTTAAAAATGTTTATTTATTTATTTATTTTTGGCTGCATTTGGTCTTCATTGGTGCATGCAGGTTTTCTCTAGTTGTGGCAAGCGGGGACTACTCCTTGTTGTGGTGTGCGGGCTTCTCATTGTGGTGGCTTCTCTTGTTGTGGAGCATGGGCTCTAGGCACATGGGCTTCAGTAATTGTGGCATGTGGGCTCAGTAGTTGTGGCTCATGGGCTCTAGAGTGCAGGCTCTGTAGTTGTGGTGCACAGGCTTAGTTGCTCTGCAACATGTGGGATCTTCCCAGACCAGGGCTCAAACATGTGTCCCCTGCATTGGCAGGTGGATTCTTAAGCACTGCACTACCAGCGAGGTCTGAAGTCTCCAATTTTTATTTTCGAATTTTCTATTTCTTCCCTCAATCCTGTCAGCCTTTGCTTCATGTATTCTGGGGCTCCGTTTTTAGGTACATGCATGTTTATAATTGTTATAAATTTCTTATGATTGACCTTTTTTATTATAAAACACTCTTCTTTATTTGTAGTATTATTTTTTGCTTTAAAGTCTATTTTTCTGATATTAGGATAGCCACCACAGCTTTTTATGATTGCTGTTTGCATGATACATGTTTTTCCATCCTTTTTTCTTTTAGCTTCTTTGTATCTTTGAATCTAAAATGTGTCTCTTGTAGATAGTCTATGGTTTGATCTATTTGTTAATCCAGTCTGACAATCTCTGACTCTTGATTGGGTTAGTTAATCCACTTATATTTGATTTTATTATTGATATAGTTAGATTAATGTCTGCATTTTACCTTTTGTTTTCTATATGCCACAAATCCTTTTTGTTTCTGTATTCCTGCTTTAATGCTTTCTTTTAAATTAAATGAATATTTTGTTTTTAAATATTTATTTATTTAAATTTTTATTGGAGTATAGTTGATTTACAATGTTGTGTAGTTTCAGGTGTACAGCAAAGTGAATCAGTTATATATATACATACATCCACTCTTTTTTAGATTCTTTTCCCATATTGGCCATTACAGAGTATTAAGTAGAGTTCCTTGTGCTATACAGTAGGTCTTTATTAGTTATCTATTTTATATATAGTAGTGTGTATATGTCAATCCCTATCTCCCAGTTTGTCCCTCCCTCCCTTACCCCCTGGTAACTGTTAGGTGAGCTGAGGCGGGTTGTGAAAGTATTCTCAGAAATATTAACAAGGGAAGAAAAGAAAGTTTTTATTCACTTTCCAAGGGAAGAAAGGGGCCAGATGCATAGAGTGGCATTGGACCCAAAGCATAGGGGTTTGAGTCTTTTACTGGGCTTCAAAGGGCAAGGTGCAGGAGAGAAGGGGTGGGTTCATATCTATTTTGGTCCACAGTTGTATCTGAGCTGGCTGTGCTTCTATAGGATGTGTTTTTTCTGAGAATCTGTAACTTTTTGTCTTCAGTAATTTTCCAGTCCTTGGGTGTCTGAAAGAGACTTGATAGTGGCCCTTGACAGGCATTACTCTATTTTGAACAATGTTAGATGGGTTTACATTTCCTTTAATATTCATTTATTCTTAAGTGTTACATGGAACCCAGTTGGCCCATTTGTTGGGAATTGTGGCAGAGGTCTCTTTTGCTGTAACTTCTTCCTGCTGAGCTGAGGCATAGAGCAGTCCCTACCTGGGCGTGGGGCATGTGAGTTGTCTTGGAACTGAAAGGCAAGACCCATGACGGGTTGAGGGGAGGTTTGGTAAGGGCAGTAAGACAGTTTTTGAGAAAGGAGAGGAGAAACTGGATAAGACAGGGGTCAAAAAGGAGGAGACAGAGTATGGCTGCTATAGGGCCCAGGAATGGAGTTAGCCAAGAAAACCAGGACGGCAGTGGACTGTTCTAGGATTTCTAAACAAGAGTGTTCCAGAGTTTGGGGTTGAGAAAAATCTGGCAGTAATGTGGCAGGGTTGAGAACTGAACAAGTAAAGAGAGTGAGTGATGGACTGTCAAGTAAAATAGTTTGATATTGAGTAAGTCTACTGTTGGTGAGAAAGTGGTGGGCTTTGTTGTCTAGAATGTCCATCACCTGATGAGGTGTAAGGAAATGAAGTGTCTGCCCATAAGTTAGTTTATTGAGAGTGGTGACTGTCATGGTCTGTCCGTGTAAAAGCAAATATGTCTTGAGAATCTTGGGAGAGAGGGATAGTGAAGAAAGCATCTTTTAGATCGAGGACTGTAAAGACCTGAGTATTAGGAGGAATTGAACTGAGGATGATATAGGGATTGGGGACTACAGGGTGGAGAGGGACCACTGCCTTGTTAATTATGCATAGGTCCTGTACTAGAAAATAGGTGCCATCTGCCTTTTTAATGGGCAGAACAGGGGTGTTATAAGGGAGTTGGTGGGTCTAAGGAGTCCAGTGTCTAGGAATTTGTCAATGAGGGGTTTGAGCCCCCTAAGATCTTCCAGTTTTATAGGATATTGAGAGTGGTGGGGAAAGTGAAAGGGGTCCCTCACAGTGATAGTGACAGGAGTTAGGTGAGAGGCCCTCCTGACGGTATTAATGTCCCATACAAGTGAGGGAACCTGTTTAAGTATTTCTGGTGGCAGAGGGGAGGGCTGAGCATCAGAGGCAGAGTCCTTTAAGATTCCAAGGAAGGAAGCTTGTGGCTGGAGAATTAGATGAGTCACTAGTTTTGTCAAAAGGTCCCTGCCTAGGAGGGGTGTGGGATAATTGGGAAGGATGAGGAAGGAATGCGAAAAGATCTGATCTCCTAGTGAGCATGGTAAGTCAAAGATTTGGAGCATAGGTTGAAGTTTGTCTTTTACTCCAATGATGGTGATAGGTGAGGGAATCAAGGGACCTGGAAACTCAGGAAAGAACAGAGTAAGTGGCTCAGGTATCAATTAAGAAATTGATTTTCTTACCTGCTATGGATAGAGGTACCCGAGGCTTGGCCAAGTCGATCTTATGTCATGGAGCCAGGTCCAGTGTTGGGGCCTGTCAGTCCAAAGATTGTAGAAGTCCTAGAAGATTTCTGGGGATGGAGGAGATCCTCACAGGAGGGTTCCCCAGTTCCAGACAGGGAATTTGTCCCCTTTTATTGAGGAGAGGGCAATCCCACTTCCTGTGCCCTGTTAGTTTACAAAGTGGGCACGGTCCTGGGGGTAACCTTTTCCTGGGGCATTCTCTACTCCAGTGCCCCACTTCTTTGCAGTTGAAGCAGGAGCCAGCATTGGGCCCAATGACTGTTTTCCTTGACATTGGTTGGGGGCCTTGGATAAGTCTTATCCTGAAAGGTATCTCTGACCACAGATGCAATAATTTGGGAAGATTGTTTCTGCTCTTGAGACGATTGTTGGTCTCGTTCCCTCTTTTCCTCTCATTTATCTCAGTTATTGAAGACCTTAAAGTCCAGGTCAGTGAGTGCAGACTGGGGAGACTGAGGGCGCTTTTCCAATTTTTGGAGTTTGCGAGGGATATCAGGGGCTGACTGGGAGATGAAATGCAACACCAAGATTGTTTTGCCTTTTTCAGAGGTTAAATCTAAATTGGTTTAAATGTGTAGAGTCTCTGAAAGGTGAGACAGGAAAAGAGAGGGGTCTTCCGAGAAATTGCCTAGCTTGAGTTCAATTTGAGAGAGGTAAGACCTAGAAAAAAGAACATGAACGTGAATGATTTCCTCAGAACCAGCCACTTCACGTAAAGGAAATTGGGTGGCTGGCTCAAGAGAGGCTGAGGGGGATGTCTAGACCCTGTGTGATGGGGAGAAGGAGGAGGACTGGAGGACGGTGGAGGAAAGGTTGGCAGTAGGGAAGGAGGGAGTGTTGGGGGTCTTGAGCGAGTTGAAAGAAGGCCTGGACATAAGGAATTTTAGACCACTTGCCAAGGCGATGACGGTAAAAATCGAGTTGAAGAAATAGTATTATAGTTGCGAGAGCCATGCAACTTCCTGGTCGCCCAATTTATATTGAGGCCAAGCCATGGTGCAGAAAAAGACCATTCATTTGGGTTTGAAGTCGTCTAATTTGTGATCTTTCCAATGTTTGAGGAGACATCCCAAGGGGGAGTGTTTGCCAAGGCAGACTGACAGTTGCCCGTAATAACAACTAGGAAGAAGAATAAAGAGAAAGTTTTGAGGACAGGGGCCATTCTGGGAGTCCCAGAGCTCAGAAGGAGCATCCCCACGCTGAACGACCTAGAAGGATTCATTTTGGAATCAGGCATCCCTGAGTCTCAGAGATGAATCAGCGACAAGAAGAAGACGGCCAGGGGGCAACCCCGGAGGCCAAATTCCAACCTAGAGCTAGAGAGTGACAGACCCAACTTCGGGCTTTCTGCGGCCTAGATTCTGACATTATCTTCCAGAGAAAGGCCCATCAAAGATAATAACTTACAGTTTGATGGACAGCTTGGTGGGCGATGAGGAAGATTTTTCAGCCGGAGATTGAGGCAAAAGGAGTTCGGTTAGTGAAGACGCCCAGTACGGGCAACCAAAAATGTTAGGTGAGCAGACGCGGATTGTGAAAGAATTAACAGAAATATTAACAAGGGAAGAAAAGAAAGTTTTTATTCACTTTCCAAGGAAGGAAAAGGGCCAGACGCATAGAGTGGCATTGGCTCTGAAGGGTGGGGGGTTGAGCCTTTTACGGGGCTTCAAAGGGCAAGGTGCAAGAAAGAGGGGGTGGGTTTATATCTATTTTGGTCAACAGTTGTTTCCGAGCTGGCTGTGCTTCTATTGGATGTGTTTTTTCTGAGAATCTGTAACTATTTTTCTTCAGTAATTTTCCAGTCCTTGGGTATCTGAAAGAGACTTAATAGTGGCCCTTGACAGGCATGACTCCATTTTGAACAATGTTAGATGGGTTTACATAACCATAACTATGTTTTCTACATTTGTAACTCTACTACTGGTTTATAGATAAGTTCTAAATTAAATGAATATTTTCCAGTGTTATTTTACTAATTTTTAAAAGTTATTTCTCTTTTTCACATCTTTATTGCAGTATAATTGCTTTACAATAGTGTGTTAGTTTCTGCTTTATAACAAAATGAATCAGCTATATATATACAAATATCCCCATCTCTTCCCTCTTGTGTCTCCCTCCCACCTGCCCTATCCCACCCCTCTAGGTGGTCACAAAGCACGGAGCTGATCTCCCTGTGCTATGTGGATGCTTCCCACTAGCATTCTAATTTACATTTGGTAGTGTATATATGTCAATGCCACTCTCTCACTTTGTCTCAGCTTACCCTTCCACCTCCCCATGTTTTCAAGTCCATTCTATATGTCTGCATCTTTATACCTGTCCTGTCCCTAGGCTCTTCATAACTATTTTTTTAAGATTCCGTATATATGTATATGGTATTTGTTTTTCTCCTTCTGACTTACTTCACTCTGTATGACAGACTCTAGGTCCATCCACCTCACTACAAATAACTCAGTTTTGTTTCTTTTTATGGCTGAGTAGTATTCCATTGTATATATGTGCCACATCTTCCTTATCCATTCACCTGTTGATGGACACCTTAGGTTGCTTCTGTGTCGAGGCTATTGTAAATAGTGCTGCAATGAACATTGTGGTACATGACTCTTTTTGAACTATGGTTTTCTCAGGGTATATGCCCAGTAGTGGGATTGCTGGGTCATATGGTAGTTCTATTTTTAATTTTTTAAAGAAACTCCATACTGTTCTCCATAGTGTCTGTATCAATTTACATTCCCACCGACAGTGCAAGAGGGTTCCCTTTTCTCCACACCCTCTCCAGCATTTATTGTTTATAGATGTTTTGATGATGGCCATTCTGCCTGGTGTGAGGTGATACCTCATTGGAGTTTTGATTTGCATTTCTTTAATGATTAATGTTGTTGAGCATCCTTCCATGTCTTTGTTGGCAATCTGTATATATTCTTTGGAGAAATGTCTATTTAGGTCTTCTGCCCATTTTTGGATTGGGTTGTTTGTTTTATTGATATTGAGCTGCATGAGCTGCTTGTATATTTTCGAGATTAATCGTTTTTCAGTTGCTTTGTGTGCAAATATTTTCTCCCATTCTGAGGATTCTCTTTTTGTCTTTACTATGATTTCCTTTGCTGTGCAAAAGCCTTTAAGTTTCATTAGGTCTCATTTGTTTATTTTTGTTTTCATTCCTTTTCCTTAGGAGGTGGGTCAAAAATGATATTGCTGTGATTTATGTCATAGGGTGTTCTGCCTAGGTTTTCTTCTAAGAGTTTTATAGTGTCTGACCTTACATTTAGGTGTTTAATCCATTTTGAGTTTATTTTTGTGTATGGTGTTAGGGAGTGTTTTAATTTCATTCTTTTATATGTAGCTGTCCAGTTTTCCGAGCACCACTTATTGAGGAGGCTGTCTTTTCTCCATTGTATATTCTTGCCTCCTTTATCAAAGATAAGTTGACCATATGTGCGTGGGTTTATCTCTGGGCTTCTATCCTGTTGCATTGATCTATATTTCTGTTCTTGTGCCATTACCATACTGTCTTGATGACTGTAGCTTTGTAGTATAGTCTGAAGTCAAGGAGCCTGATTCCTCCAGCTCCATTTTTCTTTCTCAACATTGCTTTTGCTATACAGGATCTTTTCTGTTTCCATACAAACTGTGAAATTTTTTGTTCTATTTCTGTGAAAAATGTCATTGTTAGTTTGATCGGGATTGCACTGAATCTGTAGATTGCTTTGGGTAGTATAGTCATTTTCACAATGTTGATTCTTCCAATCCAAGAATATGGTATATCTCTCCATCTGTTTGTATCATCTTTAATTTCTTTCATCACTGTCTTATAGTTTTCTGCATTCAGTTATTTTGTCTCCTTAGTTAGGTTCATACCTAGGTATTTTATTCTTTTTCTTGCAGTGGTAAATGGGAATGTTTTCTTAATTTCAGTTTCAGATTTTTCATCATTAGTGTATAGGAATGCAAGAGATTTCTGCGCATTAATTTTGTATCCTGCAACTTTACCAAATTCGTTGATTAGCTCTAGCAGTTTTCTGGTAGCATCCTTTGGATTCTCTATGTATAGTATCATGTCATTTGCAAACAGTGACAGCTTTACTTCTTCTTTTCCGATTTGGATTCCTTTTATTTCTTTTTCTTCTCGGATTGCTGTTGCTAAAACTTCCGAAACTATGTTGAATAATACTGGTGAGAGTGGACAACCTTATCTTCTTACTGATCTTAGGGGAAATGGTTTCAATTTTTCACCATTGAGAATGATGTTGGCTGTGGGTTTGTCATATATAGCCTATATTATGTTGAGGTAAGTTCCCTCTATGCCTACTTTCTGGAGGGTTTTTATCATAATCGGGTGTTGAATTTTGTCAAAAGCTTTCTCTTCATGTATTGTGATGATCGTATATTTTTTCTCTTTCAATTTGTTAATATGGTATATCACATTGATTTATTTGTGTATATTGCAGAATCCTTGCATTCCTGGGCTACAACCCCCTTGGTCTTGGTGTACGATCCTTTCAATGTGCTGCTGGATTCTGTTTGCTAATATTTTGTTGAGGATTTTTGCATCTATGTTCAGCAGTGATATTGGCCTGTAGTTTTTTTTTTGTAACATCTTTGTCTGGTTTTGGTGTCAGGGTGATGGTAGCCTTGTAGAATGAGTTTGCAAGTGTTCCTCCCTCTGCTATATTTTGGAAGAGTTTGAGAAGGATAGGTGTTAACTCTTCTCTAAATGTTTGATAGAGTTTGCCTGTTAAGCCATCTGGTCCCGGGATTTTATTTGTTGGAAGATTTTTTAATCACAGTCTCAATTTCAGTGCTTGTGATTGGTCTTTTTATATTTTTTTATTTCTTTCTGGTTCAGTCTCACAAGGTTGTGGTTTCTAAGATTTTGTCCATTTCTTTCAGGTTGTCCATCTCATTAGCATATTGTTGCTTGTAGAAATCTCTCCTGATCCTCTGTATTTCTACAGTGTGACTTGTTACTTCTCCTTTTTCATTTCTAATTATGTTGATTTGAGTCTTTTCCCTTTTTTTTCTTGATGAGTCTGGCTAATGGTTTATCAACTTTGTTTATCTTCTCAAAGAACCAGCTTTTAGTTTTACTGATCTTTGCTATTGTTTCCTTCATTTATTTTTCATTTATTTCTGATATGATCTCTATGATTTCTTTCGTTTTGCCTGCTTTGAGGTTTTTTTGATCTTCTTTGTCTAATTGCTTTAAGTGTAGGTTTACGTTGTTTATTTGAGGTTTTTCTTGTTTCATGAGGTAGGATTGTATTGCTAAAAACTTCCCTCTTAGAACTGCTTTTGATGCATCCTATTGGTTTTGGGTCGTCGTATTTTCATAGTCATTTGTTGCTAAGTATTTATCTTTTCCTCTGAGATTTCTTCATTAATCTCTTGGTTATTTAGTAGTGTACTGTTTAGCCTGCATGTGTTTGTGTTTTTTACAGTTTTTTCCTCTAATTGATATGTAGTCTCATAGCGTTGTGGTCGGAAAAGATACTTGATACGATTTCAATTTTCTTAAATTTACCAAGGCTTCATGTGGCCCAAGATATGATCTATCCTGGAGAATGTTCCATGAGCACTTGAGAAAAATGTGTATTCTGTTGTTTTTGGATGGAATGTCCTATAAATATCAATTAAGTCCATCTTGCTTAATGTATCATTTAAAGCTTCTGTTTCCTTATTTATTTTCATTTTGGATTATCTGTCCATTGGTGAAAGTGGGCTGTTAAAATCCCCTACAGTGTTTGTGTTACTGTTGATTTCCCCTTTTATGGATGTTAGCATTTGCCTTATGTATTGAGGTGCTCCTTTGTTGGGGGCATAAATATTTAGAATTGTTATATCTTCTTCTCGGATTGATCCCTTGGTCATTATGTAGTGTCCTTCTTTGCCTCTTGTAATAGTCTTTATTTTAAAGTCTATTTTGCCTGTTATGAGAATTGCTACTCCAGCTTGCTTTTGATTTCCATTTGCATGGAATATCTTTCTCCATCCCCTCACTTTCAGTCTGTATGTGTCCCTAGGTCTGAAGTGGGTCTCTTGTAGACAGCATATATATATGTCTTGTTTTTGTATCCATTCAGCCAGTCTCTGTCTTTTTGTTGGAGCATTTAATCCATTTACATTTAAGGTAACTATCAATATGTATGTTCCTATTACCATTTTCTTAATTGTTTTGGGTTTTCTTTGGTACGTCTTTTCCTTGTCCTGTGTTTCTTGACTAGAGAAGTTCCTTTAGTATTTGTTGTAAAACTGGTTTGGTGGTGCTGAAATCTCTCTGTCAGATCTGAATGAGATCCTTGCTGGGTAGAGTAATCTTGGTTGTAGGTTTTTCCCTTTCATTACTTTAAATGTGTTCTGCCACTCCCTTCGGGCTTGCAGAGTTTCTGCTGAAAGATCACTCTTTAACCTTATGTGGATTCCCTTGAATGTTATTTGTTGCTTTGCCCTTGCTGCTTTTAATAATTTTTCTTTGCATTTAATTTTTGTTAGTTTGCCGAATATCTGTCTTTGCATCTTTCTCCTTGGATTTATCCTGTATGGGACTCTTTGCACTTCCTGTACTTGATTGACTATTTCCTTTCCCATGTTAGGGACGTTTTCAACTATAATCTCTTCAAATATTTTCTCAGACCCTTTTTTTCTCTTCTTTTTCTGGGACCCCTATAATTCGAATGTTTGTGCACTTAATGTCCCAGAGGTCTCTGAAACTGCCCTCAATTCTTTTAATTCTTTTTTCTTTTCTGCTCTTTGTTAGTTATTTTCACTGTTTTATCTTCCAGGTCACTTATCCATTTTTCTCCCTCAGTTATTCTGCTACAGATTCCTTTTATGAGAATTTTTAGTTTCATTTAATTTGATTTTCATCATTGTTTGTTTGCTCTTTAGTTCTTCTAGGTCCTTCTTAAACATTTCTTGTATTTTCTGCATTCTGTTTCCAAGATTTTGGATCATCTTTACTATCACTACTGTGAATTCTTCTTCAGGTAGACTGCCTGTTTCCTCGTCAGTTATTTGGTCTTGTGGGTTTTTACCTTCATCCTTCATCTGCTGCATATTTCTCTGTCTTCTCATTTTGTTCAACTTACTGTATTTTTGTCTCTTTTTTGAATGTATGTATGGCTGTATGTTTGTAGTTCCCGTTGTTTTTGGTGTTTGCCCCACATAGGTGACGTTGGTTAAGTGGCTGGTGTAGGCTTCCTGGTGGAGGGGACTGGTGCCTGTGTTCTGGTGGTGCAGCTAGATCTTGTGTTTCTGGTTGGTAGGACTGCATCTGGTGGTGTGTTTTGTGTGTTTTTTGGTGTCTGTGAACTTAGTATGATTTTAGGTCACCTCTCTGCTAATGGGTGGGGTTGTGTTCCTGTCTTAATATTGTTTGACATGGTGCACCCAGCACCTGAGCTTGCTGGCCGTTGTGGGGAGCTGGGTCTTCGTGTTGAAATGGAGATCTCTGGAAGAACTCTTGACGATTGATATTACATGGGGCCAGGAGGTCTCTGGTGGTCCAATATCCTGAACTCAGCTCTCCTACCTCAGAGTCTCAGGCCTGACACCAGGCCAGAGCACCAAGGCCTTGTCAGCCACACAGCTCAGAAGAAAAGGGAGAAAAAAAGAAAGAAGAAAAATAATAAACAAAAAAATAAAATAAAATAATTAAAACAAAAAGATTTTAAGAATTATTAAATTTAAAAAATAGAAAGAAGAGAGCAACCAAACCAATAAACAAATCCACCAATGAAAACAAGCACTAAAAACTATACTAAGATAAACATAAAAGTCAGAAACAAGTCAGTTGCAGACCACAAACCCCAAGTCTACAGTTTCTCCCAAAGTCCACCACCTCAATATTTGGTTGATTTGTTGTCTATTCAGGTATTCGACAGATTCAGAGTACCTTAAGTTGATTGTGGTGATTTAATCCGCTGCTGCTGTGGCTGCATGGAGAAATGTCCCTTTCTCTTTTTTCTTTGCACAGTTCTTGGGGTTCAGCTTTGGTTTTGGCCCCGCCTCTGCATGTAGGTCACCTGAGGGCATCTGTTCTTCGCTCAGACAGGACGGGGTTAAAGGAGCAGCTGATTCGGGGGCTCTGGCTCACTTATGCTTGGGGTGGGGAGGAGGGAAGTGTACGGCAGTTATAATTGGAATGTGGGCTGAGCTTGCGACAGCAGAGACCAGCATGATGTTGCAACAGCCTGAGGCAAGCCATGTGTTCTCCCAGGGCAGTTGTCCCTGGATCACGGGATCCTAGCAGTGGAAGGCTCCATATGTTCCCAGGGTGGAGGGGTGGGGCGTGTGGATAGTGACCTGTGGGTGTACACAGGATTTTTGGTGGCTGCAGCAGCAGTGTTAGCAATTCATGACTGTCTCTTGTGTCTGAGCTGATAGCCATGGCTCAAGCCCATCTCTGGAGCTCTTTCAGGTGGTGCTCTGAATCCCTTCTCCTCATGCACCCAAAACAATAGTCTCTTGCCTCTTAGGCAGGTCCAGAATTTTTCCCAGACTCCCTCCTGGTTAGCTATGGCACACTAGCCCCCTTCAGGCTGTGTTCACAAAGCCAGCCCCAGTCCTCTCCCTGGAATCTGACCTCCAAAGCCTGAGCCTCAGCTCCCAGCCCCCATCTGCCCTGGTGTGTGAGCAGACAAGCCTCTTGGGCTGGTGAGTGCTGGTTGGCACTGATCCTCTGTGCAGGAATCTCTCCGCTTTGCCATCTGCCCCCCTATTGCTGCATTCTTCTCGGTGGCTCTGAAGCTTCCCCTCCCCCGCCACCCCCTGTCTCTGCCCGCGAAGGGGCTTCCTAGTGTATGGAAACTTTTACTCCTTCACAGCCCCCTCCCCGAGGTACAGGTCCTGTCCCTATTCTTTTGTCTCTGTTTTTCCTTTTTTGTTTTGCCCTACCCAGGTATGTGGGGAGTTTCTTGCCTTTTGGGAAGTCTGAGGTCTTCTGCCAGTGTTCAGTAGGTGTTCTGTAGGAGTTGTTCCACATGTAGATGTATTTCTGATGTATCTGTGGGGAGGAAGGTGGTCTCCATGTCTTACTCCTCCGCCATCTTGAACGTCCCCCTGCCATAGCATCTTAACTTATCAGAATCTACTCCAGATTTATATTAATTCCAGTGAGCTGTTGAAATGTTACTTGTGTGGTGCTCTATTCCCTTTTTACATTTTTGTGTTATTATTGTTATACATATTAAATACATACCTGTTACACACCCAACCATATTGTTATAATAATTAATCTATAGATGTAATATCTGACTTTATGTCTACTAAAGAAGTTGAGAAAAGAAAAGAGAGCAAGTACATATTTATAATTTGTTATATTTACTTTTGTTAAAAAACCATGTATAGTTCTATGCATTTTTTTCTATGAGTTTGAATTTCTACCATCTTGTGTCATTTCCTTACTCAAATACAACTCTGCTCCCACCCACTTCCTTTGTGCTATTATTGTCAAATATATTACATTTCTAATGTTAGAGACCCAACTAAACAATTGTATATATATTGACATATAATTGCTTTTTAAAACAGAGTACTAGAGAGTAAAGATTATGCATTTATACTGTGTTTTATAATTATATAATTACATTTACCAGAGTTTTTTGTTTTTTCATGTGTATTTGAATTTACATCTAGGTTTGCTTGCTTTGAATTTGAATAAATTCCTTTACAAATTCTTGCAAGATAGGTCTGTCAGCAATTGATATCTCTCAGTTTTTGTTTGCCTTGGAGTTTTTATTTTGGTTTCTCTTTTTTAAACATCTTTACTGGCGTATTATTGCATTACAATGGTGTGTTAGTTTCTGCTGTGTAACAAAGTGAATCAGCTATCATATACATACATCCCCATATCTCCCCCCTCTTGTGTCTCCCTCCCACCCTCCCTATCCCACCCCTCTAAGTGGACACAAAACACCAAGCTCATCTCCCTGTGCTATGTGGCTGCTTCCCACTAGCTATCTATTTTACATTTGGTAGTGTATGTATGTCCATGCCACTCTCTCACTTCGTCCCAGCTTACCCTTCCCCCTCCTCCATGTCCTCAAGTCCATTCTCTATGTCTGTGTCTTTATTCCTGTCCTGCCCCTCGGATCTTCAGAACCATTTTTTTTTAGAGTCCATATATATGTGTTAACATATGGTATTTGTTTTTCTCTTTCTGACTTACTTATTTTGGTTTCATTTTTGAAAGATAGTTTTGCAGGATAGAAGATTTTTATTTGACAGTTTTTTTCCCTTCAGCACTTTGAATATTTTGTCCCACTGTTTTTGGCCTCCATTTTTCTTTTTTTCCTAATAAGACATCCCCTGTTAATCTTAATGGGTTTGCCTTCTAAGTGATGAGTTTCTTTTCTCTTGCTGTTTTCAAGATTTTCTCTTTGGCTTTCAGTATTTTTACTATGAAGTGTCTGAGTGTGAATATCTTTGTATTTAAACTTCTTGGAGTTTTTTGACCTTCCTGGGTGTGTAGATCAACATTTTCCAAAAAATTTTAGTCATTGTTTCTTCGAATATTTTTTTCTACTACTTTTCTGGCCTTTCCTTCTGGTAATGCCATTACATGTAGGTTGGTGCACTTAAAGGTGTCTCATGTTTTTCTGACACTGTGTACATTTTACTTCATTCTCTTTCCTCTCTGTTCTTATGATTGCATAATCTGTATTTTCAAATTTGTGTTCTTTTTTCCAGCAACTCCAATCTATTATTGAGCCCCTCTAGTGAACTTTTCATTCTGGTTATTGTAATTTTTAACTCCAAATTATCCATTTGGTACTTTTTATAATTTGCATCTCTTTATGGATAGTCTGTTTAATGAGAAATTGTCATCATAGCTTTAAAGCATGTTTTCCTTTAGTTCTTTGAGCATATTCATATAGGCTTATTTGAAGATTTTTTTCTGTTAAATCCAACATATTGGTTCTTTCAGAGGCAGTTTCTATCGCCTGTTTTTTTTTTCTGTGAGTGGGTCACACTTTCCTTCTTCTTTGCATACTCTCTATTTTTCTTAAGTTGGGGCATTTAGGTAAAATATTATAGCACTGTGGATTCAGGTCCAACTTTCCCATCCCTGGGGGTTGTTTTTGTTGTTATTTTCTTTTTTATTTGTTTAGTGACTTGGGTAGACTATTTTAGTCAAGTCTATTTCCCTCGAAGTATGAACCCTTAGTTGCCACTCCTCAGTAAGTGCAGACTTGGGTATACACGTTACCACTTTGGGATGACAGGAGTTTTAACATAGTTCTCTTTGTTTCCTCTGCTGTTTCTGCTAAGCTGTCTACCTCACTTGTTATTTCACTCACCAGTTAGGCTTTATTAACTGCAATTTATTTTTCAATTGTTTTCAACAATGCCCTGTTGCATTATTTGCACCACAATCTGATCTGATTGAATTCAGGTGGGAATATTTTTTAGCAACATCTTTGAGGTTTAATCAAACCCCAAGAGACCTTTTCTTAGCTGTCTCTCTCTCTGGTTCTCTCTGGTGAAATAGCTGGCCTGTGGTTTTTCTTGTTGCTCTTAATTTAGAGGATTTAAATTTTAATTATTTTCAAGAGTCCTCTTAGGCGTGAACTTTCTCATATTCTGTTTTAAATAGTCTGTTCCTTTCGTGGAGAGGTTAGGAGTTCTATTTTCTTATGAAATGCCTCTCCTACTTTGGAAAAAATTCTGAGCCACAGTTCTGGCCACTGGGTGGGCAGTAGCCTCTGGTCTTCTAGGCTTACTGTTTCTATTTGGAATCTCTGCCAGATGATCAAGCTGGAACAAGGGTGATCAGGACTGCAGTATTCTCAGCCTGCTGTGGCTAAGGTTAAGCCCTCAGACCCATGAGTGAGGACTGGTTGGAGGAAAGGAACCCTGAACTCTTAGCTTCACTCACCAGGAATTTACTCACCTCTTCAATTCAGAATTGGAGGGTGAGAAATACTAGTGGCCTGCCATTATTGGTGAGATATAGGTAACCAATAATTGGGAGCTGAGTGGGGAGGAAGCCCCATCTTCTTGGTCACACTTACCTGGAGTGGAGTTAATATCAAGCTGAGCTGGACAGGTAGGAGAGAGGGAGCAGGTCATGTTTCAAATGCCACAGACTCTCACTGTTCTTACAGAGTATAGTAGATTTTTTTGAGTAAATGTTTCTTCATTTGCTGTTTGCCCTTAGGACAATTTCCAGAGACATTTAATAGTTTTTTAAAAAATAGTTTTCACCAGTTTGCTTGTTTCTCTGGGGAGTATGTCTGTGGAGATCGTTAAGCTGTCATTGCAGAGGTGTAACTGTTAGTTATCTTTTACATTTGATCATGGCTTCTTTCATCATACAGATAGTCTAGCCTGAATATTTTTGTATGTCCCACATTTTGTATTCTTTAAAGAAGCTCTTTGATCCCCAATATTATTAAAATAATCTGAAATTTTCTTCTAATGCTCTTAAGGTTTTCTTTTTTTATAGTAAGCACATTTAATCAACTGAGATGTTTTTGTATGTGTGTAAATGCTTTGTGATAAGAATCTTTATATTTTTCTAAAGGGATAGCCACAATTGTCTCAATTGCACCCCCTTTCCATTGACTTGAAATGGCAGCTTTATCATAAATTAAATTCTCATATATATGTGGAAGATTCTGCTACATTGACTTATTTGTCTATTTCTGCATCAATATCACACTGTTCCAATAACTATGGCATGCATTTTCTAAACTGAGGTTAATTCTTGCCAGGTTTTGGTATCAGGGTTATGCTAACCTAGAAAAATAATTTGGGTAGCTTTCACATTTTTTAATAGAATGAAACAATTTATATAATGTGATAATTATCTGTATTATAATCATCTGTATTCTAATTATCTGTGTTATTATCTATTATTATAGTTTCTTTTTAGGAGTCATTTTTTCTTTACTAATTCTCAGTCTTTTTATTATTACTGTATTCATGTTTCTTTTTCTTAAATTGTAGTAATTTAGATTATTACAATTCATTGGTATAAATTTGTATAAGCATTTAAAAACTTTTAAAAATATCCTCAAATTCTCCTAATTCTTAATATTATCCAATTATATCTCTGTTATTTTTTAAATCATACTTACCAAATGTGTTTCTATTTGATTGATTTTTCAAAGAACCAGAGATTTGTTGAATGGATTGTTATTTTATTTTTGTTGATTATTTCATTAATTTCTGATTTTATGTTTGTTAATAGTGTCCCCTTTGTAGTTATGTTGTTGGTGTCTTTCTAGCTTCCTAAGTTGAATCGTTTTTTTCATGTATAGTCAGTCTTTCTTCTTTTTTGTAGTAAATGTGTTTAAGGTTGTAAAGTTTACTCTGAGTACTCAGTATTAATGCACAGGATTTGTTGGTAGTGTTTTACTATGGTCTATTTTTAGTTGCTGCTTTGAATTTGTCTTAAGCTAAGAATCTTGGAAAAGAACTTAAATATATTCATGTAGATAGATTTAATTGGGAGAAGGACTATCTTTTCATTGTTAATTTTTTATTGTATTGTGATATATGTATGTCTGCTTTTTGACATTCATTAATGTTTCTTTTATGATCTAATACATATTCATTTCTTTATTGTTCCTTGTCTATTTGAATAACATGCTTATTACTTTTCTTTTTTGAATTTTCTATATTAAATTTTTTTTCTTCTTGATCTGTCATTTTCTGAGAGATGTATTGAAGGTTCCACTAAGATAGTAGATTGAATTCAGCTCTCGGATAATTAAATTTGATATGCAGATGAATATAAATTGATTGGTTTTATCTAGAATTAGATGGAAGTATTTATTGGCTTTGGGAAATGGGAGAAAAATATTCAGTGTTGGTGGAAGAGAGGTAATTTTCTAAATAAATTTAATTTCTGATATTATTCCACTTCTGACAATTTATATTACATATAATATGATACACATATACTTATATTAGCAGATTGCTATCTGTGGTAAGCAGGGCTGGGGGAGGACCTTTGCTTTCTTTTATATAAAATCACTCTATTATTTACTTTCTTGAAAAAATGCAAGGTAATAATAGTAATAATAATAATAAAGTAATGGAAAAGAGAAGCATTTCTTGAATGGTGATGTGAGGAGCACCATGGATCATTTCCCAGAGAAAAAAATCAAACTGGTGAAGATTATATACATAAAACAACCACTTAAAGTCTCTGGAGACTGTTCAAATGGTATATAGCAAAGGGAAAAACATTCATTAATGAAAATCTACTAAATCTCAGGAAGAACAGTGGCATTTGAGCCACAATCCACTCTACACTCCCTTCCTCCGCCCCAGCTCAGTATGATGGAAGCTCCACTCTGGTAGCTCTACTCTGGTAGCCAAGAAGATGAGGCTCCCTCTGCTGCCCTTCCACTCCTATTTTTCTATGGGAGGGGCAGGATGCCAGAATTTCTCATCATTCCCAGGACCATATTCGAGAAGCCCTATTCAAGGCAAGTGTAGGTGAGAGATCTGGTGCTCCCTTACTCTACTTGGGCCCTATTCATAGGACAAAGATCTGCCCCAAGTGCAACAGGCTGAAAATACTGGGCCCCAATCACCCTTGCCCCAGCCCACTTATAAGATATGATTTCAACACCAGGAGAGTAAATCTGAGAAAATCAAGAGCTACAAGCCCTGCCTAGCTCACTGCTAGTAGAGCAGGGGTACCACTCTGAGGGAAGAGGGCCACTGTCCCCACCACTAGTTCTGGAGCAGTGGCATAGGAGTGCTGCCCAAGGGAAGAGGCAGGTTATAAACACAGAGAACTCTGTAGCTCTCCCTAAGAGAAACTCTCCTTAAGGGGACTGAATTTATTTGAAACAGAGCATGGGAAAGTTCATGCTTAAGGATATTATTAAAAAGAATGGAGATCTTAGAAGTAAGCATTTAAAAGGGGGCTGGCAGCTTCTCTCTGTTAAATTTCCAAATGGTCTACTATTGGAAAACGATTTAACAGAGAGAAGCAGAGAAAGAAATGGCTGAGAAGTGTCTTCCTAGAATTGAAGCAAGCATCAACGACTGACCTGAAAGACTACCACTGCAACGGGGCCCAAAGTTAGTAGGATCTGACTGTAGAGCCATTTATTCCCTAGGGTGTTATCAAATAAATAAATAGTAATCAACTGAGAATTAATGGAAGCTCACAGATAGGTGCAAAACCAATAGAGGCAGCCTATCCAAAGCTTAATGGAGGTATCAGGAAGGAACAGTAAAGGGCATCCTGGCTAAAAGTGCAGTTACTTATGGGGGAGAAGGGGAGTCAGGGAGACTGTGTGCATGTCCAAGGCTGTGCCCTTTTAGTGGCAACATCAGAAGCAGCACACTGCAGAGAAATAGACTTCACTGAACTAGTCCAGTCAAACACTAAACAAATATGCAAACAACAAGCCCAGGGGGATCAATACCAGGGTTGCTACAATATATTACCTAAATACCTCAGCTTTCAACAAACAAATTATAAGACATGAAAAGAAATAGGAAAGTGTGACCAATATACAGGGAAAAAAATCAGGCAACAAAATTGCCTGTTAGAGGGCCCAGAATTGGATATAGCAGAAAAAGACATCAAAGTACCTATTATAAACATGTTCAACTAATTAAAGGGAACCATGCTTAAAGAAATAAAGGAAGGTATGATGACAGTGTCTTAAAAAAGAGATTATCTATAAGGATAAATTATAAAAAGAAGCCAAATGGAACTTCTGGATTTGAAAATTACAATAACTGAAATGAAAAATTTGCAAGAGGGCCTCAAGTGTAAACTTGTGTTAGCAGAAGTAAGAAATTAGACTTGAAGAGACATTGGTAGAGATTACACAATCCTAAAATCAGAGAGAAAAAAGTATGAGGAAAAATTAATAGAGCTTTAGAGAAATGTGGGACACTATTAAACATGTGAACATATTATACATGCAATGGGATTTACCAGAAGAGAGTAGGCAAAGAAAGGAGCATAAAAAATATACAAAGAACCAATGGCTGAAAATTTCCCAAATTTGATGAAAAATAATATGAGTATCTAAGAAGCTTAAATGTATCTAAGTAGGAAAAGTCCAAAGAGATTCATACCCAGACACATCAGAGTAAAATTGTTGAAAATGAACAGAAAGAGAAACTCTTGAAGGCAGCATGACAAAAAATGACTTATACAAAGGAATTCCAATAACATTAGCAAATATTTCTCATCAGAAATAGTTGCAGCCAGAAGGCATTGTGAAACATATTCAAAGTGAAGAAAGGAAAAATCAGTTTCAACAAAGAAGCATATATACAGAAAAGCTTTCAGGTTAAATATATTCTAGATAAATAAAAATTGAGAGAATTAGTTGCTAGCAGATTCACCTTATAAGAAATACTAAAGGAAGTTCTTCAGCTGGGAAGTGACACTAGAGAGTAATTTGAATCTGCATGAAAAAAAAAGGATGCCACTAAAAGTAATTATGTAGACAATAATAAAAAACAGTATAAATTACATATTTCTTCTACTTCCTTCTCTTAAAAGACTTCTAGAAACATTTGCATAAAAGAATATATATACAGTTTTATTTATGGGCCAATAACATACAGATATATAATGTAATTGACAATAAAACACAAATGATATGGGTGGGAGAAAAGCTATATGGGAGTAAGAAAATAACACCAGATGTTAACTTGAATCCACAGGAGCAAGTGAGGAGAACCAGAAATAGAAAATAAAACAAACTCTATAATAAATATAGACTGACTCTCTTTCTCTTAGCTTAAAATGTATATAATTGAAATATATTTGACTTATAACATTGTGCAAATTTAAGGCACAGAACATGTTAATTTGATACATTTATATAAAGCAATATGATTGCTACTGTAGTGTTAGCTAACACCTCTATCTTGTGATATAATTGCTCAGCTTTTTTTTTTTAACATCTTTATTGGGGTATAATTGCTTTACAATCGTGTGTTAGTTTCTGCTTTATAACAAAGTGAATCAGTTATACATATACATATGTTCCCATATCTCTTCCCTCTTGCGTCTCCCTCCCTCCCACCCTCCCTATCCCACCCCTCCAGGCTGTCACAAAGCACCAAGCTCAGCTTTTTAAAAAGACACAAATTTATATAAATAATGATTCTAATAATGTACTGTAAAATATTTTACTGGGTTTGTAAAATATACAGACTAAATACATATAACAATAGCATAAGAAGGGGAAGCAGAAATAGAATTATATAAGAGTAATACTTTTATGTCTCACTGGAATTCAGTTAATGTAAACATGATAGATATACTAGGTTAAGATGTACATTGTAAGCCCAATAGTAACCACTAAGAAATTAACTTAAAAATCTAGTATAGTGACATATGATTAAATAAATAAGAATGTTGTATTAGAAAATATTCACTTAATGTAAAAGAAAGCAGAAAAGGAGACATTCATATGACATGAATCATATAGAAAACAAGAAGCAAAATGCAGACATAAATTCATCTATGTCAATAATAACATTAAATATGGATGGATTACATAATTCAAACAAAAGGCAGAGATTGACAGACTGATTAATAAACAAGATCCAATTAAATTATGTCTATGGCAGAAATACTTTAAATTCAAAGATACAAACAGATGGAAAGTAAAAGGCTAAGAAAAAAATGTACCATGAAAACACCAACCATAGAGATTGGAGTGGTGATACAAATGTCAGATGACTTTGGCTTTAAGACCAAAATATGTTACTAGATATAAAGGACATTTCATATGGATACAAAGTCAATCTATCAAGAGTTTATAACAATTATAAATATGTATATTCACAAAATAATAAAACCCCAAAATACATGAAGAAAGAACTGGGAGAATTGAAAGGAAACCTAGACAATTTAACAATAATAGTTGGAAAGTTTCTCAGCCCATTTTCAATAATGGCTAGAATAATTAGGCAGGAGATAAACAAGGATGTAGAAGACGTCAGTGACACTATAAACCAAGTACACCTAGCAGACAACTATAAAGAAGTCCACTCAGCAAGAGCTGAATTCATCTTTTTTATTCAAGCACACATGAAATAGACAGGATAGACAATATGATAGGTGATGAAACAAGCCTCAATAAATTTAGCATGTTTGAAATCACAGAAATCATGTTCTTAGCCCAAAACAGGATGAAATTAGAAATCAACAGCAGAAGGGAAGTTGAGAAATTCACAAATATGTGGAAATTCTGTAACACACCATGAAATAACCAATGATTCAAAGAAGAAACTACAATGGAAATTATAAAATACTTTGAGGGGAACATCACCAAGATGGTGGGATAGGAAGGTCCTATATTTTCCTTTTCCCATGGACACAATACATATAACTACACATGGATCAATTTCCTCCAAGAGAAATCCAGAAACTAGTTGAGTGACTCCTACACATTGGATGACTGAGAAAATACTCACATTGAAATAGGTAGGAAAGGCTGAGACACACTCTCACCATAAACCCCACCACAGCACAGCACCTTACAATTGGAAGAGAATCTGCAACTCCCAGTTTCTCCCTGAGAAGCAGAGGGGTCGGACCACACATAAAGCACCCCAACAAAGGCTGTAATCTAAGGGATGGGCAAATCACCTTGCTCTGAGACACAACACAGCTTGGAATTCATGAGTCCCACAGGACCATAGTAAACAAAGAGACAGTTTTTAAATGGATGCATGAGCATTTCCCAGGGCTATCCCTGCAGCTCCAACCACATCAGGACTCAGTGCAGAGGGATCAGGCAACAACGCCCATTTCCCACTTTCTCCCTGGAAGGGATTTGATCGCATCCTTTCCCAACTAGTGCCTGAGGACGTGGCTTCTAATCAGCCTGCAACTGAGAGCTGCCTAGGATCCTCCTAAAAGAGCTGGTGGGCAGGTCCCCCACATCCTCCCTCTGGCTCATTCACAGTAAAACCAAGTCTCTGGTATCTCTCAGGAAGGAACTTGTCCATACATCTAGCACCCCACCTGCTATGGATGCCACCTGAGGGACTGGCTCCGAAATCGCTTAGCTGGGGGAGCTGACAAAGGATAGGCATTCAGAAGTTTACCAGGACCATGCAAAACAAAGAGGCAGTTCTATATGGGCACACAGGCACCCCCAGCGACTCTTCCCTCTGGCTCAGCAGAGAAGGCACAAACATCCAGCTCTCAGTTTTTCCCTGATAGGGGCAAGACTGCATATCTAATGTCCTGTCTTTCCCAGCTGTACCCTGAAGATCAGCCTTTTAATTAGCTTGCATTAGGCATCTGAAGGGGCAAAACTGTTAAAACTAGTAACCAAATTCAATAAAGTTGTAAGATACAAAATTAACATATAAAAATCAGTTGTGTTTCTATACACTAAGGATGAACTGAGAAATTAAGAAAACAATCCCGGGGGACGAGGGGAAGATGGCGGAAGAGTAAGATGCGGAGATCAACTTCCTCCCCACAGATACACCAGAAATACTTCTACACGTGGAACAACTGCTACAGAACACCTACTGAACGCTGGCAGAAGACCTCAGACCTCCCAAATGTCAAGAAACTCCCCACGTACCTGGGTAGGGAAAAAGGTAAAAGAATAAACAGAGAAAAAAGGAATAGGGATGGGACCTGCACCAGTGGGAGGGAGCTGTGAAGGAGGAAAGGTTTCCACACACTAGGAAGCCCCTTCGTGGGCAGAGACTGCGGGTGGTGGAGAGGGGAAGCTTCGGAGCCGCAGAGGAGAACATAGCAACAAGGGTGCGGAGGGCAAAGCGGGGAGATTCCCGCACAGAGAATTGGTGCCGACCGGCACTCACCAGCCCAAGAGGCTTGTCTGCTCATCCGCCGGAGCGGGCAGGGCTGCGAGCTGAGGCTCGGGCTTCGGTCGGAGCGCAGGGAGAGGACTGGGGAGGGGTTAGTGCACCACGGCTAGCCGGGAGGGAGTCCGGGAAAAGGTCTGGAGCTGCTGAAGAGGCAAGAGACTCTTTCTTCCCTCTTTGTTATATGGTGCGCCAGGAGAGGGGATTAAGAGCGCTGCTTAAAGGAGCTCCAGAGATGGGCGGGTGTGAGCCGCGGCTAAAAGCATGGACCCCAGAGACGGGCAGGAGACGCTAAGGCTGCTGCTGCCGCCGCCAAGAAGCCTGTGTGCAAGCACAGGTCACTATCCACACCCCCGCTCCGGGGTGTGCAGCCCGCCAATGCCAGGTTCCCGGGATCCAGGGACAACTTCCCCGGGAGAACGCACGGCGAGCCTCAGGCTGGTGCAACATCACGCTGGCCTCTGCCGCCGCAGGCTCGCCCAGCACCCCGTGCCCCTCCCTCCCCCTGGCCTGAGTGAGCCAGAGCCCCCAGATCAGTTGCTCCTTTAACCCCGTCCTGTCTGATTGAAAAACAGACGCCCTCCGGCGACGTACACGCAGAGGCGGGGCCAAATCCAAAGCTGAGCCCCTGGGAGCTGTGAGAACAAAGAAGAGAAAGGGAAATCTCTCCCAGCAGCCTCAGAAGCAGGGAATTAAAGCTCCACAATCAACTTGATGTACCCTGCATCTGTGGAATACAGGAGGTGGACGTTGAGAGCAAGATTTATGATGTTTTCCCCTTTTCCTCTTTTTGTGAGTGTGTATGTGTATGCTCCAGTGTGAGATTTTGCCTGTACAGCTTTGCTTCCACCATTTGTCCTAGGGTGCTATACGGCCGGTTTTTGTTTTCTTTTGTTTTTTGGTTCTTTTTAATTTTTCTTTTCTTTCTTAATAATTAATTTTAATTTTAATAACTATTTTATTTTACTTTATCTTTTTTCTTTCTTTCTTTTTCTTTCTTCCTTCCTTCTTTCCTTCCTTCCTTTCTTTCTTTCCTTCCTTCCTTCCCTCCTTTAGACAACGAATCATCCCAAATTGAGGAAGTGGACTTTGAGAGCAAGATTTATGATTTTTTCCCATTTTCCTCTTTCTGTGAGTGTGTATGTGTATGCTTCTGTGTGAGATTTTGTCTGTATAGCTTTGCTTCCACCATTTATCCTAGGGTCCTATCCATCCGGTTTTTTAAATTTTTTTTCTTATTATTTTTAAATTTAATAACTTTATTATATTTTACTCTATTTTATTTTACTTTATCTTCTTCTTCCTGTCTTTTTTCCTTCCTTCCCTCCTTCCTTCCTTCCTTCCTCCATCCCACCATCCCTCCCTCCCTCCCTCCCTCCCTCCCTCCTTCCTTTCTTTCTTTCTTTCCTTCTTTTCTTCTTTCTTTCTTTCTTTCTTCCTTCCTTTCTTTCTTTCTTTCTTCCTACATGTACTAATTGTTTCTCTCTAATTTTTCTCCCTTTTACTCTGAGCCGTGTGGATGAAAGCCTCTTGGTGCTGCAGCCAGGGTCAGTGCTGTGCCTCTGAGGTGGGAGAGCCAACTTCAGGACACTGGTCCACAAGAGACCTCCCAGCTCCACATAATATAAAATGGCAAAAATCTCCCAGAGATCTCCATCTCAACACCAGCATCCAACTTCACGCAACGACCAGCAAGCTACAGTGCTGGACACCCTATGCCAAACAACTAACAAAACAGGAACACAAACCCATCCATTAGCAGAGAGGCTGTCTAAACTCATAATAAGTCCACAGACACCCCCAAAACACACCACGAGACGTGGACATGCCCAACAGAGAGACAAGATCCAGCCTCATCCACCAGAACACAGGCACTAGTCCCCTCCAACAGGAAGCCTACACAACCCACTGAACCAACCTTAGCCACTGGGGACAGACATCAAAAACAGTGGGAACTACGAACCTGCAGTCTGCAAAAAGGAGACCCCAAACGCAGTACAATAAGCAAAATGAGAAGACAGAAAAACACACAGCAGATGAAGGAGCAAGATAAAAACCCACCAGGCCTAACAAATGAAGAGGAAATAGGCAGTCTACCTGAAAAGGAATTCAGAATAATGATAGTAAAGATGATCCAAAATCTTGGAAATAGAACAGACAAAACGCAAGAAACATTTAACAAGGACCTAGAAGAACTAAAGATGAAACAAACAATGATGAACAACGCAAAAAATAAAATGAAAAATACTCTAGATGGGATCAATAGCAGAATAACTGAGATAGGAGAATGGATAAGTGACATGGAAGATAAAATAGTGGAAATAACTACTGCAGAGCAGAATAAAGAAAAAAGAATGAAAAGAACTGAGGACAGTCTCAGAGACATCCGGGGCAACATTAAATGCACCAACATTGGAATTATAGGGGTTCCAGAAGAAGAAGAGAAAAAGAAAGGGACTGAGAAAATATTTGAAGAGATTATAGTTGAAAACTTCCCTAATATGGGAAAGGAAATAGTTAATCAAGTCCAGGAAGCACAGAGAGTCCCATACAGGAAAAATACAAGGAGAAATACACCAAGACACATATTAATCAAAGTGTCAAAAATTAAATACAAAGAAAGCATATTAAAAGCAGCAAGGGAAAAACAACAAATAACACACAAGGGAATCCCCATAAGGTTAAAAGCTGATCTTTCAGCAGAAACTCTGCAAGCCAGAAGGGAGTGGCAGGACATATTTAAAGTGATGAAGGACAAAAACCTGCAACCAAGATTTCTCTACCCAGCAAGGATCTCATTCAGATTTGAGGGACAAATTAAAACCGTAACAGACAAACAAATGTTGAGAGAGTTCAGCACCACCAAACCAGCTTTACAACAAATGCTAAAGGAAGTTCCCTAGGCAAGAAACACAAGAGAAGGAAAAGACCTACAGTAACGAACCCAAAACAATTTAGAAAATGGGAATAGGAACATACATATCGATAATTACCTTAAATGTAAATGGAACAAATGCTCCCACCAAAAGAAAGAGATTGGCTGAATGGATACAAAAACAAGACTCATATATATGCTGTCTACAAGAGACCCACTTCAGACCTAGAGACACATACAGACTGAAAGTAAGGGGATGGAAAAAGATATTCCATGCAAATGGAAACCAAAAGAAAGCTGGAGTAGCAATTATCATATCAGACAAAATAGACTTTAAAATAAAGACTATTAGAAGAGACAAAGAAGGACACTACATAATGATGAAGGGATCGATCCAAGAAGTAGATATAACAATTGTAAATATTTATGCACCCAACATAGGAGCACCTCAATACATAAGGGAAATACTAACAGCCATAAAAGGGGAAATCAACAGTAACACATGCATAGTAGGGGACTTTAACAGCCCACTTTCACCAATGGACACATCATCCAAAATGAAAATAAATAAGGAAAGAGAAGCTTTAAATGATACATTAAACAAGATGGACTTAATTGATATTTATAGGACATTCCATCCTAAACCAACAGAATACACATTCTTCTCAAGTGCTCATGGAACATTCTCCAGGATAGATCATATCGTGGGTCACAAATCAAGTCTTGGTAAATTTAAGAAAATTAAAATTGTATCAAGTATCTTTTCCGACCACAATGTTATGAGACTAGATATCAATTATAGGAAAAGATCTGTAAAAAATACAAACACATGGAGGCTAAACACTACACTACTTAATAACAAAGTGATCACTGAAGAAATCAAAGAGGAAATAAAAAAATACCTAGGAACAAATGACAATGGAGACACGACGACCGAAAAACCTATGGAATGCAGCAAAAGCAGTTCTAAGAGGGAGGTTTATAGCAACACAAGCCCACCTTAAGAAACAGGAAACATCTCGAATAAACAACCTAACCTTGCACCTAAAGCAATTAGAGAAAGAAGAACAAAAAACCCCCAAAGTTAGCAGAAAGAAAGAAATCATAAAAATCAGATCAGAAATAAATGAAAAAGAAATGAAGGAAACGATAGCAAAGATCAATAAAACTAAAAGCTGGTTCTTTCAGAAGATAAACAAAATAGATAAACCATTAGCCAGACTCATCAAGAAAAAAAGGGAGAAGACTCAAATCAATAGAATTATAAATGAAAAAGCAGTAGTAACAACTGACACTGCAGAAATACAAAAGATCATGAGAGATTACTACAAGAAATTCTATGCCAATAAAATGGACCGCCTGGAAGAAATGGACAAAATCTTAGAAATGCACAACCTGCCAAGACTGAATCAGGAAGAAATAGAAAATATGAACAGACAAATCATAAGCACTGAAATTGAAACTGTGATTAAAAATCTTCCAACAAACAAAAGCCCAGGACCAGATGGCTTCACAGGTGAATTCTAACAAACATTTAGAGAAGAGCTAACACCTATCCTTCTCAAACTCTTCCAAAATATAGCAGAGGGAGGAACACTCACAAATTCATTCTACGAAGCCACCATCACCTTGATACCGAAACCAGAAAAGGATGTCAGAAAGAAAGAAAACTACAGGCCAATATCACTGATGAACATAGATGCAAAAATCCTTAACAAAATACTAGCAAACAGAATCCAACAGCACATTAAAAGGATCATACACCATGATCAAGTGGGGTTTATTCCAGGAATGCAAGGATTCTTCAATATACGCAAACCAAGCAATGTGATAAATCATATTAACAAATTGAAGGAGAAAAACCATATGATCATCTCAATAGATGCAGAGAAAGCTTTTCACAAAATTCAACACCCATTTATGATAAAAACCCTCCAGAAAGTAGGCATAGAGGGAACTTTCCTCAACATAGTAAAGGCCATATATGACAAATCCACAGCCAATATCATCCTCAATGGTGAAAAACTGAAAGCATTTCCACTAAGATCAGGAACAAGAAAAGGTTGCCCACTCCCACTGCTCTTATTCAACATAGTTTTGGAAGTTTTAGCCACAGCAATCAGAGAAGAAAAGGAAATAAAGAATCCAAATTGTAACAGAAGAAGTAAAACTGTCACTGTTTGCAGATGACATGATACTATACATAGAGAATCCTAAAGATGCTACCAGGAAACTACTAAAGCTAATCAATGAACTTGGTAAAGTTGCAGGACACAAACTAATGCACAGAAATCTCTGGCATTCCTATACACTAATGATGAAAAATCTGAAAGTCAAATAAAGAAAACGCTCCTATTTACCATTGCAACAAAAAGAATAAAAGAGCTAGGAATAAACCTACCTAAGGAGACAAAAGACCTGTATGCAGAAAATTATAAGACACTGATGAAAGAAATTAAAGATGTTACAAATAGATGGAGAGATATACCATGTTCTTGGATTGGAAGAATCAACATTGTGAAAATGACTCTACTACCCAAAGCAATCTACAGATTCAATGCAGTCCCTATCAAACTACCACTGGCATTTTTCACAGAACTAGAACAAAAAATTTCACAATTTGTATGGAAACACAAAAGACCTCGAATAGCCAAGGCAATCTTGAGAACGAATAATGGAGCTGGAGGAATCAGGCACCCTGACTTCAGTCTATACTACAAAGCTACAGTAATCAAGACAGTATGGTACTGGCACAAAAACAGAAAGATAGATCAATAGAACAGGATAGAAAGCCCAGAGATAAACCCACACACATATGGTCACTTTATCTTTATAAGGGAGGCAGGAATGTACAGTGGAGAAAGGACAGCCTCTTCAATAAGTGGTGCTGGGAAACTGGACAGGTACACGTTAAAGTATGAGATTAGATCACTCCCTAACACCATACACAAAAATAAGCTCAAAATTGATTAAAGACCTAAATGTAAGGCCAGAAACTATCAAACTCTGAGAGGAAAACATAGGCAGAATACTGTATGACATAAATCACAGCAAGATCCTTTTTGACCCACCTCCTAGAGAAATGGAAATTATAACAAAAATAAACAAATGGGACCTAATGAAACTTCAAAGCTTTTGCACAGCAAAGGAAACATAAACAAGACCAAAAGACAACCCTCAGAATGGGAGAAAATATTTACAAATGAAGCAACTGACAAAGGATTAATTTCCAAAATTTACGAGCAGCTCATGCAGCTCAATAACAAAAAACAAACAACCCAATACAGAAATGGGCAGAAGGCCTAGTTGTTTCTCCAAAGAAGATATACAGACTGCCAACAAACAGATGAAAGAATGCTCAACATCATTAATCATTAGAGAAATGCAGATCAAAACTACAATGAGATATCATCTCACACCAGTCAGAATGGCCATCACCAAAAAATATAGAAACAATAAATGCTGGAGAGGGTGTGGGGAAAAGGGCACACTTGCACTGCTGGTGCGAATGTGAATTGGTACAGCCACTATGGAGAACAATATGGAGGTTCCTTAAAAATCTACAAATAGAGCTACCATATGACCCAGCAATCCCACTACTTGGCATATATCCTGAGAAAACCATAATTCAAAAAGAGTCATGTACCAAAATGTTCATTGCAGCTCTATTTACAGTAGCCCAGAGATGAAAACAACCTAAGTGCCCATTGTCAGATGAATGGCTAAAGAAGATGTGGCACATATATACAATGGAATACTACTCAGCCATGAAAAGAAACGAAATTGAGCTATTTATTATGAGGTGGATGGACCTAGAGTCTGTCATACAGAGTGAACAGAATGAGAAAGACAATTACCATATGTTAACACATATGTATGGAATTTAAGAAAAAAATGTCATGGAGAACCTAGGGGTAAGACAGGAATAAAGACACAAACCTAGTAGAGAACCGACTTGAGGATATGGGGAGGGGGATGGGTTAGCTCTGACAAAGCGAGAGAGAGGCATGGACATATATACACTACCAAACGTAAGGTAGATAGCTAGTGGGAAGCAGCCGCATAGCACAGGGAGATCAGCTCGGTGCTTTGTGACCGCCTGGAGGGGTGGGATAGGGAGGGTGTGAGGGAGGGAGACGCAAGAGGGAAGAGATATGGGAACATATGTATATGTATAACTGATTCACTTTGTTATAAAGCAGAAACTAACAGACCATTGTAAAGCAATTATACCCCCAATAAAGATGTTAAAAAAATAATAAATGCAATTCCAATTTTAAAAATAAAAGACAAGAAAACAATCCCATTTACAATATCATCAAAAACAACAAAATTCTTAGGAATAAATGTAACCAGGAGATGAAAAAATCTGTATACTAAAATGTATAAAACATTTATTATTTTTTAAATTGAAGTATAGTTGATTTACAATGTTTCAGGTGTACAGCAAAGGGATTAAGTTTCACACACACACACATTCAGATTCTTTTCCATTGTAGGTTATTACAAGATATTGAATATAGTTCCCTGTGCTATACAGTAAGTCCTTGTTGTTTATCTATTTTATATATAGTAGTTTGTATCTGTTAATCCCAGATTCCTAATTTATCCCTCCCCTCCCTTTCCCTCTTGGTAACCATAAGTGTTATTTTTTTTCATTTCTTTATGTTTCTTTTGTTTCCACTACTCTAGAAGAAGGTGCCCAAAAAATTTTGCTGTAATTTATGTCAAAGCGTGTTCTGCCTGTTTTCCTCTAGGAGTTTTGTAGTATCTAATCTTACATTTAGGTCTTTAATCCATTTGGGGTTTCTTTGTGTATATGGTGTTAGAGATTATTCTAATTTAGAACTTTTACATGTAGCTGTCCAGTATTCCCAGCACCACTGAGGAGACTGTCTTTTCTCCATTGTGTATTCTTGTATCTTTTGTCATAGATTAATTGACTATAAGTGTGTGGGTTTATTTCTGGGCTTTCTATCCTGTTCCATTGATCTGTGTGTCTGTTTTATCCAAGTACCATACTGTTTTGATGACTATAGCTTTGTAGTAGAGTCTGAAGTCAGAGAACATGATTCCTTCAGTGAAAAGTATAAAAAATTGATGAAAGAAATTGAGGAACATATAAATAAATGGAAAAATATCCCGTGTTTGTGGATCAGAAGAATTAAAATTGTTAAAATGTCCACACTACCCAAAATGATCTAGAGAGTCACTGAAGCCCTTATTAAAACTTCAGCAGCACTTTTAACAGAAATACCAAAAAAAACCCTCCTAAAATTAAAAAAAAAGCACACAGTAAGCCTTAAATAGCTAATGCAACCTTGAGCAAAAAGAAGAAAGCTGAAGGCATAACACCTCCTGATTTTAAAATATATTACATGGGTATTGTAATTAAAACAGTATGGCATTGGCATTAAAAACAGATACATAGATCAATAAAACAGAACAGAGATCCCCCAGATAAACCCATAGGTATATCGTCAATAACTTTTTAACAAAGGCATCAAGAATACACAACAGGGAAAGGATAGGCTCTTCAATAAATGGTGTTTGGAAAACTGGACAGCTACTTGCAAAAGAATGAAAATGGAACCTTATCTAATACCATACAGAAAAATCAGCACAGTATGCATTAAAGACTTGAGCACAAAACCTAAAACCATGAAACTTCTAGAAGAAAACCTAGGGGATAAGCTCCTTGACATTGGTGTTGTCAATAATTTTTTCAGATTTGGCACCAAAAGCAAAGACAACACAAGCAAAAATAAATGGGTTGAACTACATCAGATTGAAACGCTTCTGCAATGAGAAGGAAACCATCAACAAATGAAAGGCAACTTGTGGAACAGGAGAAAATATTTGCATATAAAATATCTATAAGGGATTAATATCCAATATATATAATGAAATCATACAACTCAACAGCAGAACAAGCAAACATACAAAATCAAAAAGCAAACCAAAAAAAGGAAGTAACTCAATTAAAAATTGTACAAAGGCATATTGTCAAAGGAGATATACAAATGGCAAAAAATACATTAAAATATGTGCAACATCATTAATCATCAGGGAAATGCAAGTTAAAACCACACTGAGATCACCTCACAGCTGCTGGGATATCTGTTATCAAAAAGAGGAGAGATAAAGAATGCTGGTGAAGATGTGGAGTAAAAGGAACCCTTCTGCATTGTTGCTGTAAAGTGGTACATACATTATGGAATACAGTATGGAAGATCCTCAAGAAATTAGAAATAGAACTACCATATTATCCAGTAATCCAACATCTGGTTATACATCCAAAGGAAACAAAATCACCATTTTGAAGTGATATCTGTACTCTCATGTTCATTGCAGCATTATTCATAATAGCCAAGATATGGAGCCAATGTTAGTCTCTTTCAGGGGATGAATGGATAAAGAAAATGTGATAGATAGATAGATAGATAGATAGATAGATGATAGATAGATAGATAATAGATAGGTATGATAGGTAGATATAGATAAAATTTATCCTTAAAAAGATGGAAATCCTGCCATTAGCAACAACATGAATGAAACAGGAGAACATTATGCTAAGTGAAACAAACCAGACAGAGAAAGACAAATATTGCCTGGATTTACTTATAGATGTAATGTAAAAAATAAAGTCGTACTTATAGTAACCAAGTAGAATGGTGGGGGCCAGGGCATGGAATGTATGAAACAAGGGGAGAGACTGATAAAAGGGTATAAAATTTCAGGTATAAAATGAATAACTTCTGAGTATCTGATGTATAGCATGATGACTACATTTGATAATACTGTATTGAATATTTGAAATTTCTGACAGATCTTAAATGTTGTCATTGAAAGGGGGGGAGGGAGGGAGGGAGAGAAAGAGAGATAGAGAAGAAAATACTCTGATAATGGAAACAATACATACTATAAACTTTTTTAACATCTTTTTTAGAGTATAATTGCTTTAAAATGGTGGGTCAGTTTCTGCTTTATAACAAAGTGAATCAGTTATAAATATACATATGTACGCATATCTCTTCCCTCTTCAATCTGCCTCCCTCCCACCCTCCATATCCCACCCCTCTAGGTGGTCACAAAGCACAGAGCTGATCTCACTGTGCTATGTGGCTGCTTCCCACTAGCTATCTATTTTACGTTTGCTAATGTATATATGTCCATACCACTCTCTCCTTTGTCCCAGCTTACCCGTCCTCCTCCCCATATCCTCAAGTCCATTCTCTAATAGGTCTGCATCTTTATTCCCATCTTGACCCTAGATACTTCTGACCATTTTCTTTTTTCTTTTTTTTCTTTTTTAGATTCCATAAAGATGTGTTAGCATACAGTATTCGATTTTCTCTTTCTGACTTACTTCACTCTGTATGACAGTCTCCAGGTCCCTCCACCTCACTAAAAATAACTCAGTTTCATTCCTTTTTATGGCTGAGTAATATTCCATTCTATATATGTTCCACATCTTCTTTATCCTTTCATCTGTTGATGGACAGTTAGGTTTCTTCCATGTCCTGAATATTGTAAATAGAGCTACAATGAACATTATCGTACATGACTCTTTTTGAATTATGGATTTCTCGCAGTATATGCCCAGTTTTGGGATTGCTGGGTCATATGGTAGGTCTATTTATAGTTTTTTAAGGAACCTCCATACTGTTCTCCATAGTGGCTGTATCAAATTACATTCCCACCAACAGTTTAAGAGGGTTGGCTTTTCTCCACACCCTCTCCAGCATTTATTGTTTGTAGATGTTTTGATGATGGCCATACTGACTGGTGTGAGATGATATCTCATTGTAGTTTTGATTTGCATATCTCTAATGATTAATGATGTTGAGCATTCTTTCATGTGTTTGTTGGCAGTCTGTATATCTTCTTTGGAGAAATGTCTATTTAGGTCTCCTGCCCATTTTTGGATTGGGTTGTTTTTTTGATATTGAGCTCCATGAGCTTCTTGTATGTTTTGGAGATTAATCCTTTGTCACTTGCTTCATTGGCAAATATTTTCTCCCATTCTGAGGGTTGTCTTTTCGTCTTGTTTATGGATTCCTTTGCTGTGCAAAGGCTTTGAAGTTTCATTAGGTCCCATTTGTTTATTTTTGTTATAATTTCCATTTCTCTAGGAGGTGGGTCAAAAAGGATATTGCTGTGATTTATGTCATAGAGTGTTCTGCCTAAGTTTTCCTCTAAGATTTTGATGATGTTTGGCCTTACATTTAGTTCTTTAATCCATTTTGAGTTTCTTCTTGTGTATGGTACTAGGGAGTGTTCTCATTTCATTCTTTTACATGTAGCTCTCCAGTTTTCCAAGCACCAGTTTTTGAAGAGGCTGTCTTTGCTCCACTGTATATTCTTGCCTCCCTTATCAAAGATAAGGTGACCATATGTGCATGGGTTTATCTCTGGGCTTTCTATCCTGTTCCATTGATCTATATTTCTCTTTTTGTACCAGTACCATACTGTCTTGATTACTGTAGCTTTATAGTACACTCTGAAGTCCAGGAGCCTGATTCCTCCAGCTCCGATTTTCTTTCTCAAGATTGCTTTGGCTATTCAGAGTCTTTTGTGTTTCCATACAAAGTGTGAAATTTTTTGGTCTAGATCTGTGAAAAATGCCAGTGGTAGTTTGATAAGCATTGCATTGAATCTGTAGATTGATTTGAGTAGTAGAGTCATTTTCACAATGTTGATTTTTCCAATCCAAGAACATGGTATATCTCTCCATCTATTTGTATCATCTTTAATTTCTTTCATTAGTGTCTTATAATTTTCTGTATACAGGTCTTTTGTGTCCTTAGGTAGGTTTATTCCTCGATATTTTATTTTTTTTCTTGCAGTGGTAAATGGGAGTGTTTTATTAATTTCACTTTCAGATTTTTCATAATTAATGTATAGGAATGTAGGAGGTTTGTGTGCATTAATTTTTTATCCTGCTATTTTACGAAGTTCATTGATTAGCTCTAGTAGTTTTCTGGTAGCATCTTTCGGATTCTCTATGTATAGACTCATGTCATGTGAAAACAGTGACAGCTTTACTTCTTTTCCAATTTGGATTCCTTTTATTTCTTTTTCTTCTCTGATTGATGTACCTACAACTTTGAAAACTATGTTGAATATAGTGGTGAGAGTGGGTAACCTTGTCATGTTCCTGATCTTAGTGGAAATGGTTTCAGATTTTCACCATTGAGGATGATGTTGGCTGTGGGTTTGTCATACATGACCTCTATTATGTTGAGGAAAGTTCCCTCTATGCCTACGTTCTGGAGGGTTTTAATCATAACTGGGTGTTAGAAATTTGTTGAAAGCTTTCTCTGCATCTGTTGAGATGATCATATGTTTTTTCTCCTTCAATTTGTTAATGTGGTGCATCACATTCATTGATTGGCGTATATTGAAGAATCCTTGAATTTCTGGGATAAACCCAACTTGATCATGGTGTATGATCCTTTTAATGTGCTGTTGGATTCTGTTTGCTAGTATTTTGTTGAGGATTTTTGCATCTATGTTCATCAGTGATACTGGCCTGTAGTTTTTTTTCTAGAAAAGATGTGACATCTTTTCCTTTGGTATCAGGGTGTTGGAGGCCTCGTAGAATGTGTTTGGGAGCGTTCCTCCCTCTGCTATATTTTGGAAGAGTTTGAGAAAGATAGGTGTTAGCTCTTCTCTAATTGTTTGATATAGTTCACTTGTGAAGCCTTCTGGTCTTCGGCTTTAGTTTGGTGGAATATTTTTAATTACAGTTTCAATTTCAGTTCTTGTGATTGGTCTGTTCATATTTTCTATTTCTTCCTGGTTCAGTCACAGAGGGTGATGCATTTCTGAGAATTTGTCCATTTCTTCCAGGTTGTCCATTTTACTGGCATAGAATTTCTTGTAGTAATCTCTCATGGTCCTTTGTATTTCTGCAGTGTTAGTTGTTACTTCTCCTTTATCATTTCTCATGCTGTTGTTTTGAGTCTTCGTTTTTTCTTGATGAGTCTGGCTAATGGTATACCAACTTATTTTTATATTCCCAAAGAACCAGCTTTTAGTTTTATTGATCTTTGCTATCGTTTCCTTCATTTCTATTGCAATTATTTCTGAACTGATCTTTATGATTTCTTTCCTTTTGCTAAATTTGGGGTTTTTTTGTTCTTCTTTCTCTAACTGTGTTAGGTGTAAGGTTAGGTTGTTTATTTGAAATGTTTCTTGTTTCTTAAGGTAGGATTGTATTGCTATAAACTTCCCTCTTAGAGCTGCTTTTGCTGCATCCCATAGGTTTTGGGTCGTCGTGTTTTCATTGTCATTTGTTTCTAGGTGTTTTTTAATTTCCTTTGTGTTTTCTTCAGTGATTTCTTGGTTATTAAGTAGGGTGTTGTTTAGCCTCCATGTTTTTGTATATCTTACAGATTTTTTCCTATAATTGATATCTAGTCTCATAACATTGTGGACCGAAAAGATACTTGATACGATTTCAATTTTTTTTAATTTACCAAGGCTTGATCTGTGACCCAAGATATGATCTATCATGGATAATATTCCATGAGCACTTGAGAAAAATGTGTATTCTGTTGTTTTTGGATGGAATGTCCTATAAATATCAATTAAGTCCATCTTGTTTAATGTATCATTTAAAGCTTGTGTTTCCTTATTTATTTTCATTTTGGATGATGTGTCCATTGGTGAAAGTGGGGTGTTAAAGTCCCCTACGATGATTGCGTTACTGTCAATTTCCCCTTTTGTGGCTGTTAATATTTGCCTTATGTATTGAAGTGCTCCTATGTTGGGTGCATAAATATTTACAACTGTTACATCTTCTTGGATCAATCCCATGATCATTATATAGTGTCCTTCTTTGTCTCTTGTAATAGTCTTTGTTTTAAATTCTATTATGTCTGATATGAGAGTTGCAGCTCCAGGTTTTTTTGATTTCCATTTGCATGGAATATCTTTTTCCATTCCCCCACCTTCAGTCTGTATGTGTTGCTAGGTCTGAAGTGAGTCTCTTGTAGGCAGCATATATGCAGGTCTTGTTTTTGTGTCCATTCAGCCAGTCTTTGTCTTTTGGTTGGAGCATTTAATATATTTACATTTAAGATAATCATCGATACATATGTTCCTATTACCATTTTCTTAATTATTTGGGGTTTATTATTGTAGGTCTTTTCCTTCTCTTGTGTTTCCTGCCTAGAGAAGTTCCCATAGCATTTGCTGTAAAGCTGGTTTGGTGGTGTTGAATTCTGTTACCTTTTGCTTGTCTGTAAAGGTTTTATTGTCTCCGTCAAATCTGAATGAGATCCTTGCTGGTTAGAGTAATCTTGGTTGTAGGATTTTCTCTTTCATCACTTCAAATATGTCCTGCCTCTCCCTTCTGGCTTGCAGAGTTTCTGCTGAAAGATCAGCTCTTACCCTTATGGGGGTTTCCTTATGTGTTACTTGCTGTTTTTCCCTTGCTGCTTTTAATATTTGTTCTTTGTATTTAATTTTTGATAGTTTGATTAATATGTCTCTTGGCTTGTTTCTCCTTGGATTTATCCTGTATGGGGTTCTGTTCTCCCTGGACTTTAACTATTTCTTTTCCCATATTAGGGAAGTTTTCAACTATAATCTCTTCAAATATTTTCTCAGTCTCTTTCTTTTTCTCTTCTTCTTCTGGTACCCCTATAATTCGAATGTTGGTGCATTTAATGTTGTCCCAGAGGTCTTTGAGACTGTCCTCAGTTCTTTTCATTCTTTTTCTTTTATTCTGCTCTGCAGTAGTTATTTCCACTATTTTATCTTCCAGGTCACTTATCTGTTCTTCTGCCTCAGTCATTCTGCTATTGATCCCTTCTAGAGCATTTTAAATATCATTTATTGTGTTGTTCATCTCTGTTTGTTTGCTCTTTAGTTCTTCTCGGTCCTGTTAAACGTTTCTTTTATTTTCTCTATTCTATTTCCAAGATTTTGGATCATCTTTACTATCATTATTCTGAATTCTTTTTCAGGTAGACTGCCTATTTCCTCTTCATTTGTTTCGTCTGGTTGGTTTTTGCCTTGCTCCTTCATCTGCTGTGTGTTTCTCTGTCTTCTCATTTTGCTTAACTTACTTTGTTTGGGGTCTCCGTTTTGCAGGCTGCAGGTTCGTAGTTTGTGTTGCTTTGATGAGTGTCCCCAGTGGCTAAATTTGGTTCAGTGGGTTGTGTAGGCTTCCTGGGGGAGTGTACTAGTGCCTATGTTCTGGTGCAGGAGGCTAGGTGTTGTTTTCCTATTGAGCAGTTCCACGTCTGTTGGTGTGTTTTTTGGTGTCTGTGGCTTATTATGATTTTAGGCAGCCTCTGTGCTAATGGATGGTGTTGTGCTCCTGTCTTGCTAGTTGTTTTGCATAGGGTGTCCTGCACTGTAGCTTGCTGGTCATTGAGTGAAGCTGGGTCTTGGTGTTGAGAAGGAGATCTCTGGGAGATTTTTGCTGTTTGATATTACGTGGAGCTGGGAGGTTTCTTGTGGACCAGTGTCCTGAACATGGCTCTCCCACCTCTGTGGCACAGCCCTGATGCTTGGCTTGAGCACCAGGAGCCTGTCCTCCACACGGCCAGGTACGTGGGGAGTTTCTTGCCTTTTGGGAGGTCTGCAGTCTTCTGCCAGCATACAGTAGGTGCTCTGTTGGAGCTGCTCCACATGTAGATGTATTCCTGATGTATTTGTGGGGAGGAAGTTGATATCTGCATCTTACTCTTCCACCATCTTGAACCTCCTCCAATACTGTAAACTTTGAGATGCAGCTAATGTAGTGCTGAGAGGGAAGGGTACAGCAATAATCTCCTATACTAAAAATGTAGAAAAGTATATTAAGTCAGTAACTTAACAATTCATATTAAGAAACTGCAAAACAAGAGTTAACTCATCCTAAATCAAGTGGAAGCAAGGAAATAAATATTTGATTAAAAATGGGTGAAATAGAGAATAAAAAAGTTAAAGAAAATCACTTACAACCAATGTTGATTTCTATGAAAATAACAACAGTATTTTTTTGTGTGTGTGGTATGTGGGCCTCTCATTGTTGTGGCCTCTCCCGCCGTGGAGCAGAGGCTCTGGGCGTGCAGGCTCCATGGCCATGGCTCACTGGCCCAGCCACTCTGCGACATGTGGGATCTTCCTGGACCGTGGCACGAGCCCATGTACCCTGCATTGGCAGGCAGACTCTCAACCACTGAGCCACCAGGGAAGCCTGAAAATAACAACAATATTGACAACCCTTTAGCTGTACTGAATAAAAGTAAATGAGAGCAAAACTCAACTTACCAAATTCAAGAATGAAAGAGAGGATACCTCTACTAACCTTACAGAAGTAAAATGGATTATAAGATGCCCATGAAAAAATGGATGCCAACAAATTATTTAGCCTCTGTAAAATTAACAAATTTCTAGAAAGACACAAGCTACTGAAGTGGACACAAGAAGAAATCTGAAATCCTGAGACATTAGAGAAGAATAAATACTAATTCTTCACAGACTCCTCTGAAAGTTAGAAGCTGAGGGAACACTTTCTTTTCATTCTATAAGACCATTTTTACCCTGATATTAAAACCAGAAAAAGTGATTACAAGAAAACTACAGGACAATATGTCTCATGAATTTCAATGCAAATATTCAGCGAAATATTAGCAAACTGAATTCAGCAGCACACAAACACTAATATGCACAATGACCAGTTTTTCTCAAGAATATGTGGTTGGTTTAACATCTGAAAATCTATTAATGTAATATACCATATAAATACAATGGAGGACAAAAACCACATGATCATCTCACTAGACACAAAAAAAGCATTTGGCATAATCCAACACTTTCATGATAAAAACACTCGAAAAACAAGGTAAAGGGGAGGAGCTTCAAGGTGGCAGAAGAGTAAGATGCGGAGATCACCTTCCTCTCCACAAATACATCAGAAATATATCTACATGTGGAGCAGCTCCTACAAAACACCTATCAAACGCCGACAGAAGACCTCAGATTTCCAAAAAGGCAAGAAACAAACCATGTACCTGGGTAGGGCAAAAGAAAAAAGAGAGACAAAAGAATAGGAATGGGACCTACACCAGTGGGAGGGAGCAGTGAAGGAGGAAAATGTTTCCACACACTAGAAGCCCCTTTGTGGGCACAGACTGTGTGTGGCGGAGGGGGGAAGCTTTGGAGCCACGGAGGAGAGCGCAGCAACAGGGGTGCGGAGGGCAAAGCGGAGAGATTCCCGCACAGAAGACCGGTGCAAAACAGCACTCACCAGCCCGAGAGGCTTGTATGCTCACCAGCCGGGGCGGTTGGGGGCTGGGAGCTGAGGCTCGGGCTTCGATCGGATCCCTGGGAGAGGACTGGTGTTGACTGCGTAATTACAGCCTGAAGGGGTTAGTTCACCTTGTTTCCTAGTGCGCGAGGAGAGGGTATTAAGAGTGCTGCTTAAAGGAGCTCCAGAGACTGGTGCAAGCCGCGGCTAAGAGTTCGGACCCCAGAGATGGGTATGAAACACTAAGGCTGCAGCTGGAGCCACCAAGAAGCCTGTGTGCTAGCACAGCTTAGTATCCACACTGCCCCTCCTGGGAGCCTGTGCAGCCCGCCACTGCCAGGGTCCCGTGATCCAGGGACAACATCCCTGGGAAAACGCCCGACATGCCTCAGGCTGGTGCAATGTCATGCTGGCCTCTGCCACCGCAGGCTCACCACGCACACCGTACCCTTCCCTCCCAACCGGCCTGAGTGAGCCAGGGCCACCAAATCAGCTGCTCCTTTAACCCCATCCTGTCTGACCTACAGGCAGAGGCGGGTCCAAATACAAAGTTGAACCCCGGGAGCTGTGCAAAAAAAGAAGAGAAAGGGAAATTTCTCCCAGCAGCCTCAGGAGCAGAGGATTAAATCTCCACAATCAACTTGATGTACCCTGCATCTGTGGAGTACCTGAATAGACAAGGAATCATCCCAAATTCAGGAGGTGGACTTTGGGAGCAAAGATATATACATATTTTTTCCCTTTTTCCCATTTTGTAAGTGTGTATGTGTATGCTTCTGTCTGTGATTTTGTCCGTATAGTTTTGCTTTTACCATTTGTCTTAGGGTTCTGTCTGTCCAGATTTTTTTTTTCTTTTTTTTTTCCTTTTAAAAAATTTTTTCTCAATAATTATTTTTTACTTTGATAACTTTTTATTTTATTTTTTCTTTCTTTTTCTTTCCTTCCTTCTTTCTTTCTTTCTTTCCTTCCTTCCTTCTTTCTTTCTTACTTTGTTTCATTCTTTATTTATTTTCTCCCTTTTATTCTAAGCCATGTGGATGAAAGGCTCTTGGTACTCCAGCCACGCGTCCAGGCTGTGCCACTGAGGTGAGAGAGCCATGTTCAGGACACTGGTCCACAAAAGACTTTCCAGCTCTGCATAATATGAAATGGTGAAAATCTCCCAGAGATCTCCATCTCAACACCAAGACCCAGCTTCATTCCACGACCAGCAAGCTACAATGCTGCACACCATATGCCAAACAACTAACAAAACAGGAACACAAACCCACCCATTAACACAGAGGCTGACTAAAATCACAATAAGGACACAGACACTGCAGAACACACCACCATACATGGACCTGCCCACCAGAAAGACAAGATCCAGCCTCTTCCACCAGAACACAGGCAATAGTCCCCTCCACCAGGAAGCCTACACAACCCACTGAACCAACCTTAGCCACTTAGAACAGACACCAAAAACGTGCAGCCTGTGAAAAGGAGATCCAAAACACAGTAAGAAAAGCGAAATGAGAAGACATAAAAACACACAGCAGATGAAGGAGCAAGGCAAAAACCCAGCAGACCTAACAAATGAAGAGAAAACAGGCAGTCTACCTGAAAAAGAATTCAGAATAATGATAGTAAAGATGATCCAAAATCTTGGAAATAGAATAGAGAAAATACAAGAAAAGTTTAACAAGGACCTAGAAAACTAAACAGCAAACAAATATGTATGAACAACACAATAAATGAAATTAAAAATTCTCTAGAAGGGATCAATAGCAGAATAACTGAGGCAGAAGAATGGATAAGTGACCTGGAAGATGAAATAGTGGAAATAACTACTGCAGAGCAGAATAAAGAAAAAGGAATGAAAAGAAATGAAGACAGTCTCAGAGACCACTGGGACAACATTAAACGGACCAACATTCGAATTATAGGGGGTCCCAGAAAAAGAGAAAAATAAAGGGACTGAGAAAATATTTGAAGAGATTATAGTTGAAAACTTCCTTAATATGGGGAAGGAAAAGTTAAGTCCAGGAAGCACAGAGAATCCCATACAGGATGAATCCAAGGAGAAAATTGCCAACAGACATATTAATCAAACTATCAAAAATTAAATACAAAGAACAAATATTAAAAGCATCAAGGAAAAAAGAACAAATAACACACAGGGGAATCCCCATAAGTAAAAAAACATATATTTCTGCATAATCTCTGCAAGCCAGAAGGGAGAGGCAGGACATATTTAAAGTGATGAAGGAGAAAATCCTACAACCAAAATTTCTCTCCCCAGCAAGGATCTCATTCAGATTTGATGGAGATATTAAAACCTTTACAGACAAGCAAAAGGTAAGAGAATTCAGCACCACAAAACCAGCTTTACAACAAATGCTACAGGAACTTCTCTAGGCAGGAAACACAAGAGAAGGAAAAGACCTACAATAAAAATCCCAAAACAATTAAGAAAATGGGAATAGGAACATACATATCGCTGATTACCTTAAATGTAAATGGATTAAATGATCCAACCAAAAGACATAGACTGGCTGAATGGACACAAAGACAAGACCTGTATATATGCTGTATACAAGATATCCACTTCAGACTTAGGGACACATACAGACTGAAAGTAAGGGGATGGAAAAAGATATTCTATGCAAATGGAAATCAAAAGAAAGCTGGATTAGCAATTCTTATATCAGACAAAATGTTCTTTAAGATAAAGAGTATTACAAGAGACAAAGAAGGACACTACAGAATGATCAAGGGATCAATCCAAGAAGAAGATATAAGAATTGTAAATATTTATGCATCCAATATAGGAGCACCTTAATAAAAAAGGCAACTGCTAACAGCCATAGAAGGGGAAATAGAAAGTAACACAATCATAGTAGGGGACTTTAACACCCCACTTTCACCAATGGACAGATCATCCAAAATGAAAACAAGAAAGGAAACACAAGTTTTAAATGATACATTAAACAAGATGGACTAAATTGATATTTATAGGACATTCCATCCGAAACCAACAGAATGCACTTTCTTCTCAAGTGCTCATGGAACATTCTCCAGGAAAAACCATATCTTGGGTCACAAATCAAGCCTTGGTAAATTTAAGAGAATTGAAATCGTATCAAGTATCTTTTCCAACCACAACGTTATGAGACTAGATATCAATTACAGGAAAAAATCTAAAAAAATACAAACACATGGAGGCTAAACAATACACTACTTAATAACAAAGTGATCACTGAAGAAATAAAAGAGGAAATTTAAAAATGCCTAGAAATAAAAAACAATGAAAACACGATGACCCAAAACCTATGAGATACAGCAAAAGCAGTTCTAAGAGGGAAGTTTATAGCAATACAATCCTACTTAGAAAACAAGAAACATATCAAATAAACGACCAAATCTTACACTGAAAGCAATTAGAGAAAGAACAGAAAAACCCCAAAGTAAGCAGAAGAAATCATAAAGATCAGATTAGAAATAAATGAAAAAGAAATGAAGGAAATGATAACAAAGATCAAAAAATCTAAAAGCTGGTTCTTTGAGAAGATAAACAAAATTGATAAACCATTAGCCAGACTCATCAAGAAAAAGAGGGAGAAGACTCAAATCAATAGAATTAGAAATGAAAAAGGAGAACAACTCACACTGCAGAATATACAAAGGATCATGAGAGATTACTAGAAAGCAATTCTATGCCAATAAAATGGACAACCTGGAAGAAATGGATAAATTCTTAGAAATGCACAACCTGACAAGACTGAATCAGGAAGAAATAGAAAATATGAACAGACCAATCACAAGCACTGAAATTGAAACTGTGATTAAAAATCTTCCAACAACAAAAGCCCAGGATCAGATGGCTTCACAGGAGAATTCTATCAAACAATTAGAGAAGAGCTAACACCTATCCTTCTCAAACACTTCCAAAATACAGCAGAGGGAGGAACACTCCCAAACTCATTCTATGGCGCCACCATAACCCTGATACCAAAACCAGACCAAGATGTCACAGAGAAAGAAAACTACAGGCCAATATCACTGATGAACATAGATGCAAAAATCCTTAACAAAATACTAGCAAACAGAATCCAACAGCACATTAAAAGGATCATACACCATGATCAAGTGGGGTTTATCCCACGAATGCAAGGATTCTTCAATATACGCAAATCAATCAATGTGATACACCATATTAACAATCTGAAGGAGAAAAACCGTATGATCATCTCAGTAGATGCAGAGAAAGCTTTTGATAAAATTCAACACCCATTTGTGATAAAAACCCTCCAGAAAGTAGACATAGAGGGAACTTTCCTCAACATAATAAAAGCCATATGTAACAAACCCACAGCCTACATCATCCTCAATGGTGAAAAACAGAAACCATTTCCACTAAGATCAGGAACATGACAAGGTTGCCCAGTCTCACCACTATTATTCAACATAGTTTTCAAAGTTGTAGCCACAGCAATCAGAGAAGAAGAAGACAGGAATCCAAACTGGAAAAGAAGAAGTAAAGCTGTCACTGTTTTGCAGATGACATGATATTATAGATAGAGAATCCTAAAGATGCTACCAGAAAACTACTAGAGCTAATCAATGAATTTTGTAAAGTAGCAGGATAAAAATATTAATGCACAGAAATCTCCTGCATTCCTGTACACTAATGATGAAAAATCTGGAAGTGAATTAAAACAACACTCCCATTTACCATTGCAACAAAAAGAATAAAATATCTAGGAATAACCCTATCTAAGGAGACAAAAGACCTGTATGCAGAAAATTATAAAACACTGATGAAAGAAATTAAAGATGATACAAATAGATGGAGAGATATACCATGTTCTTGGATTGGAAGAATCAACATTGTGAAAATGACTCTATTACCCAAAACAATCTACAGATTCAATGCAATGCCTATCATATTACCACTGGCATTTTTCACAGAACTAGAACAAAAAATTTCACAATTGGTATGGAAACACAAAACACCATGAATAGCAAAAGGATTCTTGAGAAAGAAAAAATGGAGCTGGAGGAATCAGGCTGCCAGACTTCAGACTATACTGCAAAGCTAGAGTAATCAAAACAGTATGGTACTGGCACAAAAACAGAAAGATAGATCCATGGAACAGGATAGAAAGCCCAGAGATAAACCCACGCACATATGGTCACCTTATCTTTGATAAGGGAGGCAAGAATATGCAGTGGAGAAAAGACAGCCTCTTCAATAAGTGGTGCTGGGAAAACTGGACAGCTACATGCATAAGTATAAAATTAGAACACTCCCTAATACCATACACAAAATAAACTCAAAATGGATTAAAGACCTATATGTAAGGCCAGATACTATAAAATACTTAGAGAAAACATAGGAAGAACACTCTATGACATAAATCACAGCAAAATCCTTTTTGACCCACCTCCTAGAGAAATGGAAATAAAAACAAAAATAAACAAATGGGACCTAATGAAACTTAAAAGCTTTTGCACAGCAAAGGAAACCATAAACAAGATGAAAAGACAACCCTCAGAATGGGAGAAAATATTTGCAAATGAAACCACTGACAAAGGATTAATCTCCAAAATTTACAAGCAGCTCGTGTAGCTCAATAACAAAAAAACAAAGAACCCAATCCAAAACTGGTCAGAAGACCTAAATAGACATTTCTCCAAAGAAGATATACAGACTGCCAACAAACACATGAAAGAATGCTCAACATCATTAATTATTAGAGAAATGCAAATAAAAACTACAATGAGATATCATCTCACACCAGTCAGAATGGCCATCATCAAAATATCTAGAAACAATAAATGCTGGAGAGGGTGTGGAGAAAAGGGAACACTCTTGCACTGTTGGTGGGAATGTAAATTGATACAGCCACTATGGAGAGCAGTATGGAGGTTCCTTAAAAAACTAAAAATAGAACTACCATACAACCCAGCAATCCCACCACTAGGCATACACCCTAAGGAAACCATAATCCAAAGAGAGTCATGTACCAAAATGTTCATTGCCGCTCTATTTACAATAGCCAGGACATGGAATCAACCTAAGTATCCATCAACAGATGAATGGATAAAGAAGATGTGGCACATATATACAATGGAATATTTCTCAGCCGTAAAAAGAAATGAAATTCAGTTATTTGTAGTGAGGTGGATGGGCCTAGATTCTGTTACACAGAGTGAAGTAAGTCAGAATGAGAAAAACAAATACTGTATGCTAACACATATATATGGAATCTGAAAAAAAAAAAAAGGTCATGAAGTACCTAGGGGCAAGATGGGAGTAAAGACACTGACCTACTAGAGAATGGACTTGAGGATATGGGGAGTGGAAAGGGTAATCTGGGACAAAGTGAGAGAGTGGCATGGACATATATACACTACCAAACGTAAAATAGACAGCTAGTGGGAAGCAGCCACATAGCACAGGGAGATCAGCTCGGTGCTTTGTGACCACCTAGAGGGGTGAGATAGGGAGGGTGGGAGGGAGGGAGATGCAAGAGGGAAGAGATATGGGAACATATGTATATGTATAACTGATTTATTTTGTTATAAAGCAGAAACTACTAAGACACCATTGTAAAGCAATTATACTCCAATGAAGATGTTAAAAAAAATAAGGAATAAGTAAAATAAATGAAAGTGTACACGTTGGAAAGGAAAAAGTAAAAGTATATTTGCACATGATATGATATATATGAAAAGCATAATAAGCAATCCAATAAAACATATCAGAGTTAATTAAAATGTGTTCAGCATCATGGCAGCATACAATATCAATATGCAAAAAAATTGTTTTTCTGTACACTAGCAATGAACAGTTGAAAATGAAATGAAGAAAACAACCTCATTTATAATAGCATCAAAATAATAAGCTACTTAGGAATAAAGCTGACAAAAGAAGTATAAGAGTGTACACTGAAATCTACAAAATATTCTTTAAAGAAATAAACTAAGACCTTTCTTAATGGAAAAAAATTTTATGTTCATTCATCAGATTGATACAGAAGTGCCCCTCCCCTGACCAAATGAAACCCATTAATAACAGGGAATTTATTTTTATTTTTATTTTTATTTTTATTTTTATTTTTGCGGTACGCGGGTCTCTCACTGTTGTGGCTTCTCCCGTTGCGGAGCACAGGCTCCAGACGCACAGGCTCCAGATGCACAGGCTCAGCGGCCATGGCTCACAGGCCCGGTCGCTCCGTGGCATGTGGGATCCTCCTGGACTGGGGCACGAACCCGTGTCCCCTGCATCGGCAGGCGGACTCTCAACCACTGCGCCACCAGGGAAGCCCACGAATTGATATTTTAATTGCTTAATCACAATTGTAGAAACAGGATTTTCTGATGTTAAAAAGGTATAGTTCTATTTAACTCTCTAACATATTCAACATTCAATTTTCTCTTTCCTGAACTGTTTCGTGGTTATGATTTTTTTTTACCACTGTCCTGACTGATCTCCCTCTCTCTAGTCTGGGCCTGTCCATTCTGTCCTTTATACTGCTACCCATGTTTTCTTTTTCCAAAGTGCAAATCTCTCCATATTAATCTTCCACTTACAGCCCTTCAATGATCACATTTTTTTTAACCAGGCAAAGTCCACTGTCTTTAGCTTAACTTTCAAAGCCCTGTAAGGACTTCCACCTGTCATGGTCTCCAAGCCTTCAGTCACATTCTTCTCTCCACTTTATCCTGTGTGCAAACATCTGCTCATCTTTCAGTAAACAACTGGAGGGTCCTCTTCTCTCTGAAGCCTTATTACAACCAGTACTTCCCTACCCACTATTGCCCCCAGATTACTTACTTCATGACTGCTACTGGATCCCAAATTGGCTGTGCCCCATATTTACTGCAAACATCCCAAAATAAAGATTCCCAGTCCCCACTCTGGACTATGAAAAAGAATTTCTACTGATGGGCCCAGAAAACTGTATTTAGAAGCTCCACATGGTTCCTAAATGCAGCCAATACAAGGGCTAGTGCTCGAGAACCACTTTGTTCTCCTTTTTGTCACTCTGTATCTTGCCTCTGGCTCTTATTATAGCACTTATAAGCCTCGATTATTCTTGCTTACTTTTTTGTAGTTCCACTATTATTATAATAAGCTCCTTGCCTGGGGATACAGTAGGCACCTAAACATTCTCACATGGTATCTTTGTCTTTCCTTTGGTCTTTCTCTTTGAATATTTCCTCTTCTTCCCATGTTGTTTCTGCTCACCCATTTGCCGGGACTGATCTCTGGCAGTACTTCGTTCCCAATCTAACCAACCACGTATTATCCTTCTCCTAGATCAGGACTTCCCATTTCTAAACCTAAGCTATTCTGCCTGTAAGAATAAGGAGAGATGGCATGAGTTCCATATTTAAGGGAAATTCAGGATGAATAAGAACAAAGCACTTGGCCAAGGGAATGAAGAAGATATAAATACTACATTCATTAAGGTATGTTTTGGTGTGGATCCTTTTGTTTTGTATTGTTTTGTTTTGTTAAACATCTTTATTGGAGTATAATAGCTTTACAATGGTGTGTTAGTTTCTGCTGTATAACAAAGTGAATCAGTTATACATATACATATGTTCCATATCTTTTCCCTCATGCGTCTCCCTCCCACCATCCCTATCCCACCCCTCTAGATGGTCAAAAAGCAACGAGCTGATCTCCCTGTGCTATGCGGCTGCTTCCCACCAGCTATCTATTTGACATTTGGCAGTATATGTAAGTCCATGCCACTCTCTCACTTTGTCCCAGCTTAACCTTCCCCCTCCCCAGGTCCTCAAGTCCATTCTCTACATCTGCATCTTTATTCCTGTCTGGCCCATAGCTTCTTAAAAACCATTTTTTTAAGATTCCATATATATGCATACGGTATTTGTTTTTCTCTTTCTGACTTATTTCACTCTGTATGACAGACTCTAGGTCCATCCACCTCACTACAAATAATTTCGTTTCTTTTTATGGCTGAGTAACATTCCATTGCATATATGTGCCACATCTTCTTTATCCATTCATCTGTCGATGGACACTTAGGTTGCTTCCATGTCCTGGCTATTGTAAATAATGCTGCAATGAACCTTGTGGTACATGACTCTTTTTGAATTATGGTTTTCTCAGGGTATGTGCCCAGTAGTGGGATTGCTGGGTCATGTGGTAGCTCTATTTGTAGTTTTTTAAGGAACCTCCACACTGTTCTCCATAGTGGCTGTATCAATTTACATTCCCACCAACAGTGCAAGAGGGTTCACTTTTCTCTGGTGTGGATCCTTTTTTATGAAGCCTGGTGCCTACCTGGTGAGCTCCTTTTATATAAAGGCTGAAGTATTTCTTCAGTTCTGGAAATACTGCTTGTATCATGAATATTTCATCTCCATTTTTTCTCTTGTATTCTTCTGAACCACCTTAAAACTTCTTGCTTTCTATATTTCTCATTTTAATGTCTTTCTCAATTGCATGCGGTGAGAATCCTACATGGAACATCCAAGTTTTCAGATATTTTCTGACCGGTATCCATTTCATCTACTGAGGTTTCTGTTTCCTCCCTGGGGATAAAAGGAGGATGGATGAATGAATGGAAGGAGAGAGAGAGAAACATAGGTTATGTGTGGAACACCAACTGATGTGTCAAATGCTATCAACAAGGCTTGGAATGTCAAGGAAGTGCAGAGGAATATGGCAGGTGCTGTGTCAATAAATAATTTGAAGCCTTAGGGAATATGGTATTTTATCTTGGTCTTAGGAGGTTAGGGTTTCAGCAAGTGGAGATGGGTGAGGAAGGGCATTCCACGTCACAGCAACAGCGTGAGCTGTGGCCTGTGACAAGACAGTGAGGCATGGGGGTGTGAGGTGTCTGGGCCGGGAGGATATCTGAAAAGTTAACTAGTTCTATGGCTGGGAAAGCTCCTCCAGGCCAGGTCATATGCCAGGCTAAGTAGGAATTTGGGGGCTGATACTTCAAAGTTGCTGCCAAATGGGAGGAATGTCTGGGAACTTATTAGTTGCAATTTTCCAATCATCCTCCATTTTCTATCTTATTCAAAGCCCTTTTGTGTTTGGACTTACTTCCCTGTGGGGCATGAGATGCAAGCCTACTCTGGGATGGAAGTGAGTGTCACGTCAGCGTGACAGACAACTCAGTACTTTTTAAAATAAACATGTTATTTTTTAAAAAAAACATGTTATTAAGATGTTATTTTTTCGAATTCTTTCAGATCGACAGAAATACTGAGCAGATAGCACAGAGAGTTCTCATAGCGCCTCCCCCAGTTTCCCTTATTATTAACATCTTGCCTTAATGTGATACATTCATTACAAGTAATACACCACTATTAACACATTACTATTAACTAAAGTCCACAGTTTGCATTGATGTTTGATCTTTGTGTTGTACAGTTTGATGGGCTTGAAAATGCATAAAGTCATCCATCCATCATGACGGTATCAAACAGAATAGTCCCATTATCCTAAAAACTCCTGCGCTTTACCTATGCATCCCTCAGCCACCACCACCACTGTGCTGAAAAGCTGTTATCCACTGATAGTTTTGCCTTTTCAGAATATCATATAGTTGAAATCATGCAGTTGTAGCCTTTTTAGGCTAGCTTCTTTCACATACCAAAATGCATTAATGGTCCCTTCATGTCTTTTCATGGCTTGATAGCTCATTTCTTTTTATCACTGACTAATGATTCATGGTATGGATGTACCCCTGTTTGTTTATCCCTTCACCTATTGAAAGGCGTCTTGATTGCTTACCAGTTTGGGCAACTATAAATAAAGCTGCACAGTTGTATGCAGGGTTTTTACCTAAAAGTATAAAAGTGTGATTTCTAGATCATACGGTAAAACTGTGTTTCACTTGGTAGGGAACTGTCAAAATGTCTTCCAAAGTGGCTGTACCATTTTACACTCCCTCCAGCAACGAATGAGAGCTCCTGTTGCTCTACATCTCTACCTATGGTAGAGATGTAGAGCAACACATCTATTACAGTAGCTAAAATTAAAAAAAAATAATAAAAAATAAAAACACAAATTCTGGTAGGGATGTGGAGCAACAGGAGCTCTCATTCACCACAATGAATCTTGTTACCTTCTGTCACCATACATAGTTGCAAAAATGTTTTTTCTTGTGATGCGAACTTTTAAGATTTATTCTCTTAGCAACTTTCAAATACGGAATACAGTATTATTAACTAAAGTCACCATGGTGTACATTATATCCCCAAGACTTATTTATTTTATAACTGGAAGTTTGTACCTTTTGACCCCCTTTACCCATTTTGCCCACCCTGACGCCCCTCCCCTCTGGCAACCACCAATCTGTTGTCTGTATCTGTGGGTTTGGTTCTGTTTTGTTTTGATTTGTTTTTATGCTTGTTTTGTTTTCTTAGTTTCCACAGATAAGTGAAACCATATGTATGTGCCTTTCTCTGTTTGACTTGTTGCACTTAGCAAATGCCCTCAAGGTCCATCCATGTTGCCACGCATGGCAAGATTCCATTCTTTTTTATGGCTGAGTAGTATTCCAATATATATCTCACATCTTCTTTTTTCATTCATCCACCAACAGACACTCATGTTGTTTCCATATTTTGGCTATTGTAAATAATGCTTCAGTGAACATCGGGGGTGCATATATATTTTCAAATTAGCATTTTCGTTTTCTTCAGATAAACACCCCAACTAGTCAAAGCAATCTTGAGAAAGGAGAACAAAGCTGGAGGTATCACACGCCCTGGTTTCAAGCTATATTACAAAACTATAGTAATCAAAATAGTGTGGTACTGGCACAAAAGCAGACACATTGATCAATGGAACAGAATAGAGAGCCCAGATGTAAACCCACGAATATATTGACCAATTAATTTATGACAAATGAGGGAAGAATATATAGTGGGGAAAGGATAGTCTCTTCAAGAAATGGTGTCAGAAAAACTGGACAGACACATGCAAAAGAATGAAAGTAGAACACTACCTTACACCATACCCAAAATTTAACTCAAAAAGGGATTAAATACTTGAATGTCAGACCTGGAAACATAAAACTCCTAGAGGGAAACACCATGGTAAGATCCTTGACATTGGTCTTGGTGATGATTTTTTGGATCTGACACCATAAGCAAAGACAATAAAAGCAAAATAAAACAAGTGGGACTATGTTAAACTTTAAAGATTTGCACAGCAAAAGAAAACATCAACAAAATGAAAAGGCAACCTACTGAATGGGAGAAAATATTTGCAAATCATACATCTGATAAAGGATCAATATTCAAAAAATATAAAGGATTCATATGACTCAATAGCAAATAAACAATCTTATTAAAAAATGGGCAGAGGACCTCAATCATTTTTCCAAAGGAGACATACAGATGGCCAACAGGCACATGAAAAGATGCTCAACATCACTAATCATCAGGGAAACGGAAATCAAAACCCCAGTGAGATATCATCTCACACCTGTTAGAATGGCTATTATTAAAAAGAGGAGCAATAACAAGTGTTGGTAAGGATGTAGAGAAAAGGGAACCCCTGTGCACTGTTGGTGGGAATGTAAATTGGTGCAGCCAGTATGGAAAACAGTATGGAGATTCCTCAAATATTTAAAAATAGAACTACCATATGATCAGCAATTCCACTACTGGGCATTTATCATACTTTTAATTTTCAAGGTTGCTGAACACTTCATTTTGAAATCATCCTATCATCATCTGTTTTAATTTTTTTAATTATTTATAATTTAAACACGTATAACAACATAAATTTCATTATATATACATGCCCCCCGTTTTAGTTCAGTCTTCTATTATTCCCTTACCTTTTTGCTTGAATTTCTCACCTCCTTCCTCTCTAAAAACAGCTGCCTCAATAACCCATTTTAACAATCTACCATGTATTGTTTCATGTTTTTCAAAATTCTTATAGTCCTTTACAGATGGATATACACATGCATGTGTATATAAACATATACACAGTTTTCTGTCATTGCTAACAAAATGGTATCATATTAATCACACTTTTCTGGATCTTATATGTTACATGTAATGATAACCTTGTGCGAATGTCTCCATGTCAACTTGTATAGTTCTAACTCATTTCTTAATGATTATATAATATTTGTGGTGTAGACAAACGATACTTTATTCAGCCCTTCTTGTTTTGATTAGCTTTAATTTCGTTTCCAGTACTAAATAATATATTTGCACATATGACTTTGTATATTTATGCTTCTATTTCTATGGAATAGATACCCAGGTGTTAGATTACTGATTCAAGGTGTGTGTGTGTGTGTGTGTGTGTGTGTGTGTGTTGTTTTAATACATAATTTCACACACTTTGCCTTCTTAAGTCCCAAAAGTCTTAATGCTTCATGGTTTTACCACTAATGTAAATGAATAAATGTTTCCTCACATCCTTGCCAATAATTGAAATTATAATTCGTAGTGCTTGCCAATCTCATGTATATAAACTAGTAATCTCATCATTTCTTTAATTTGCATTTATCTGACTACTACAGAATTTTAGCTCCCCCCCCCAAATTTATTGATTTATTGGTCATTTAGATTTGCGACTCTGTGAATTCCTGATTCTTATTCTTTTCCCAATTTAAAAAAATTTAGGTTTCTTGCCTTTTTTCTAGTCAAACTGTAAGAGTACTTTCTATATAGTTTGGATATTCAACCTTTGTGATCTTTATTAAATTATATTTCCTGATTTGTTTTTATATTAATGATGTTGACTGTCATTCAAAAGTTTAAAATTGCATGTGTCAGTCTTATTTATTTATTTATTTTTACCTTCAGAGTTTCCAGTGTAGATTTCTCTGGCTCCTATATTGTGCATATAGCTTCCTAGTTCTTCTTGCAACATTTATTTTGTTCATTTTCTGTATTTAATACTTTAGCTCATCTGGATTCTGTGATGTACTGTATGGTACATGCTATAAGATGGCAATTCAGTTTTATTACTAGTTATACCACGAATTCAAGTACCAACTTTATTTTAAATTATATATATATATATATATATATATGTATTTATATTAGCATTATAATATAATGATATCCACTAAGGCAAGTCCTCTCACTATTCTTCTTGTTCATAGTGTCCCTGCTTATTCTTGGTCATTTACTTTTACAAATAAACTTTTGATTATTTTATAAAATTCCCACATAATAAATCCCGTGTATTCTAGTTACTATTGAATGTTATATTTTAATTTTGGGAGACTTGACTCTTTGTGATATTAATTAAATCTTCTCATCAAAGAACATGGTTTATCTTTTTAATACCTCAGATTTTGTCTTCTGTCTTTCAATCAGATTTTATAGTTTTCTTCCTCTCGTTCTGCTTTTCTTGTTAAATTGATGTCTGAATATTTTGTATTGTTTCACTGTAATAAATGGAATGTTTTTTCCCCTTCCTACTTCCTTTCTCCTTAACTTAACTGTTTGTATTTAAGCCTTGCTCTGAGACTCTTGTTTCAAATGTTATCAGAGTTTCACAGAAGCAGATTATTGACCACTTTTGGAGGTGGTTAAAAAGCTTGAATCACTGGGTCATATAGTTCAATCCCTACCCAGACAAAACTAGGTAAATGTATCCAAACGACCTAAACATCCTCTGCTGTATGTCTTTCATTTGCCGCTCCAGATCCATTCCCCATACTTTTTCACCCTGCTCTGTGCCCCAGGAGGGGGCTTTGCCCTTTGGCTTGTGATGGAGCTCCTTCAGTGGGCAACCCTGGCAGGAGATCAAAGGGTTGGAGAGTGGTGTGATATTTACACCTCTCTGCAGGCCCATCACCGGCTGGCTACATCCCTCACATGAAGCTCTCAGCTTCTGTACATACAGCCCTCTACACACAGCCCTCTTGATCTTGGGAGATATAGTAAAGCTCTTTTGCCCCATCCTTTCAGGAGCAGAATTACCAAATGATCCTTCAGTTACTAGCCAGGGGATGTGATTGTCCTTTTTGTTTTCCCTATACCCCTGGCCCACCTTTGTCATGAGTTCCTCTATTAAACTCTCCTCAAATTACTCAATTTGGGTGTCATCTGTTTTCTGGTGTGACCCAGACTGGTACATGCTCATAATGCTAATTATGATTTCCTCCTTCCTCCTAGCTCAGTCTAACTCTGGAGACTCAGTAACTTAGATGCACAAGATGGAAAATGTTTTGGGCTACCTTAAAGTAACAGTTTGGGATATCTAAGAGGGAACACATGGTGCGCAGTGAGATTTTGGTCTAAACCTTCCTTCTAAACCAAGACTGTAAGGCTATAAGTCTACCCAGGATAATTCTATTGTCTAAACTGTACAGGACACTCTGCCCAGGCTCCATCACTTCCTTTATCCACAGTCCCAACTCCATCTTCTCTAACAGACTTGAATGCACTCGCAAGACTGGGTAGGATCCAGCTTTGCTTCCTTATGCTTGCTACATTGCAAAAAGCAAATACTCTTGCTTTATTGCCCCTCTCTCTCTCTTTAAAATTCCCTCACAAGTTTCACATTTCTATTGCAATTTTCCAAGTTTTATAGGTATGGGAGGAAATTTTCTTTTTCAAATTTGAATGCAAATTTGGTCTGTTGTGAAAAAAAATAACAGTTATCAGATATGGAATCTACTCCAAGAATTGTCACTGCTAGTCATTGTGAGTATATGACATTTATCCTCTTTTAGTCTCTGTTTCCTGATTTAGGAAATGGAATCTTTCTTCCCTGCACACTTTACAACATACGATAGTATATGGGAAATTTTAAAGTAACATACAATTGTGTGTGTGTGTGTGTGTGTGTGTGTGTGTGTGTGTGTGTGTGTAGGGTGGTGGCAGGGGCAGAATCCTGTATTTTAGCTTGCTTATCTGGTCCTTTAACATGATGGCAAATGGGCATTTCTTTAAATTAGGCAAACCCTTTCCCATGATTTCAGACCAGCTGTTGATCTGTTCTCAGTATACGAAACAGTTGATATTTTGAATTTTATTTTTATCATTTCAGTTGACAACCCTCCAATGGACACTATAGAATCTCTTTTTAACCACAAAGTACTTGAACAGATTAAAGCAAACTGGATTTTGCTGAAAGGAATCCCACAAGCCCTTTTTCAGCACCCAGCCTTGATGAAGGCAGTTCAGAGACATCCCTGGGAAACTCAGCATGGGAAAGACAAAGACACATCCCTTGTAGAGATTGTAGTGATTGCCTATGGAGCCCCACAAAGGAGCTCTGATGTGAGGGCAAACTGGTATTATCAGAGGAAGATCCTATGTGTGATCAAGTCCCAGATTATGGTTCACATCATCCAAGTTTGAGCCCAATTCAGAGTATCTAAGACGCATAAGAGGTCTGAATATACAGAAACCTTAAGAATGCAATGAATGTGGTCAAACTTTCAGCAGACGTTCACATCTTACTAGGCATCAGAGCATTCATACTAGGGAAACACCTCATAAATGTAATGACTGTGGGAAAGCTTTCAGTCAGAAGGCATCTCTTATTGGGCATCAGAAAATCTGTAGTCGGGGAAAGCCTTATAAGTGCAATGGAGGTGGAAAAGTATTTATTAGGAGCTCGCATCTTATTCAGCATCAGAAAAGTGGAGAAATAACACCTGACTGTAATAAATGTGGAAAAGCTTTTGGTTGGAGTTCATCCTTTTCTGGACATCAGAGAATTCATAGTGGTGAGAAAACGTATTTGTGTAACGCATGTGGAAAAAAATTTCAGGTAGAGTTCTGCTCTTAATGACCATTAGCATATGCATAATGGAAAAGGACCCTACGAGTGCAACACGTGTGGTAAAGGCTTTGTGAGGAGATCTCCTCTTCTTCGCCATCATCAGTGGAGGAAACCCCTGTGAATGCAGAGTGTGAAAAGGTCTTCAGCTGGAAATCTCATCTTGTTTGACATCAGAAAATCCATAATGGAAAAACCTCTTTGACATGGAATAGGTTCCCAGGTTTGACATGGAATAGGTTCCCAGAACCCAGGTTTTGTGGGTTAAGCAATTCTTCCCTACACCTGAAATGATCTTCACTGCTCTCACTTTTATTTCTCTTTCCAGACAGTTCAGATGCCATCTGCTCAGGAAGCCTTCTCGAGTGTCCTGATGGGCTGGCAGGGTTACATGCTCCACAGCAGTGCTTTCCATGTTCTGTTGGAATAATCGATTTATTCAACCATCTCTTCCATTTTTCTGAGCTCCTTGAGGGGAGCACATTTTGAAGGTTATGAAATTCACAGTGCTTAGAACATACCAGGTACTGAACAAATGCTTAGTCAGCATTTACTGTCAATACAAGTGAGACTGTTTTGTGAAGTGCAACCCTTTTAAAGAAACTTTTATCCGAAGAACGCATAATGTGAGCTCTATCTTCTTGACCAATTGTAAGTGTACTTTACTGTTGGCTCAGGTAGAATGTTGTAGAGCAGATCTTTACATAACTGAAATTTTATTCTTGTTGATTGATAACTTCCTATTTCCCCCTTCCCCAGACCCTGGTAACCATCATTCCAATTCGACTCTATGAATGTGACTATTTTAGATACCTCATAAAAGTGGAATCATGCAGTGCTTGTCCTTTTTGCTCTGGCTTATTTCATCCAGCATAATGCCCTCAAGGTTCAAGCGTGTCACATATTGCAGAATCGCCTTCTTTTTTAAAGCTAAATACTAATCCAGTGTATGCATACACCACATGGCTTACCTTCATTCCTTTGCATGTGGATTTCCAGTTTCAACAAAAGCACTTGTTGAAGGGATTGTCCTTTCCCCGTTGAATATCCTTGGCACCCTTGTTCAAAAACATCAATTGACTATATACATAAGGGCTTATTTCTGAATCTTTTTTCTATTCCATTAGTCTCTATTTCTGTCTTTAGGCCAGAACCACACTGTTTTGATGACTGTACCTTTGTAGTAAATTTTGAAATCAGGAAGTGTGAATCCTCCAAATTTGCTCATCTTTTTCAGGACTGTTCTGGGTATTTGGGAGTCCTTGAAAGTCCATACAATTCTTACAATGTATTTGACTATATCTGCAAAAAAAATGTCACTGGGGTTTTGACAGGTATTTGTTATATTTATAGAATGCTTTGGGCACTATTGACATCTTAACATGATTAAGTCTTCAAATCCATGAACATGGTATCTCTTTCCATTTATTTATGTCTTTTTAAACTCCTTTCAGCATTTTCTTTTGTAGGTTTCAGTGTATAAAACTTTCACCTCCTTGGTTAAGTTTATTTCTAAGTATTTTATTCTTTTCCATGTTATTTTTATTGTTGAGTTTAGAGAGTTTTTGTATATTCCACTACTAATTCTTTGTAAGATATGTGGTTTGAAAATATTTTCTCTAAGTACGTAGCTTGTCATTTTATCATTTTAACGTGGTGTTTCTTTCATTTCCAGGGTTACTTGTTCAACACTGTTTCCCTCACAACCTTCAGTGAAGTTTTTCATACATTCGAAATATGGTTAGTTTCTTTTGTCACGTTCTGCATTCCATCCTGATATTCCTGACCTTGATGATGATCTCAAATTTTGGATACTTAAGTTTTACTCTGTAAGCTGTAAGTCTCCATGGATTTGGACAAATGCATAGAGTCATGTAACCACCATTAAAATATCACACAGTCTTAGTCTGCTCAGGCAGCTATAACAAAATACCATAGACTGGACGGCTTAAACAACAGACATTTATTTCTAACCATTCTGGAGGCTGGGAAGGCAAATATCAGGGTGCCACTGTGGTGGAGTTCTTGATGAATACCCACTTTCCGGCGTGAAGGCAGCATCCTCCTAGCTATAATGTTCACTTGACAGAGTGAGAGAGAGGTCTGGACTGCTGTTCTTATAAGGACACTAATCCCATCATGAGAGCCACATATTCATCTGAAACTAATTGACTCCCAAGGGCCCCACCTCCAAATACCATCACACTGGAGGGTTAGAATTCAACATATGAATGGTGGGAGGACACAAACATTCATCCATAAGGCACACATAATAGTTTCAAAGCCTTACAGTATTACCTGTGTTTTTCAAGTCCTATTCAAATCCCTATTCCCAAACTCCTGGAAGGCACTGTGATCAGTTTACTCATTTTTGTTTTTATCCTTTTGCACAGTTTCTGATAATTGGATCACACAGTATACAGCCATTTTTGTCTGGATACTTTCACTTTGCAGTATGAATGTAAGATTTATCCATTTCTGTCTGTGGCTTGAAAAGCCATCCCTTTCTTTGCCAAATAATGTTCCACCGTACGGATGTACCAAGATCATTTATTCATTCAGCTATTGATGCACATCTTTGTTGCTCCCCATTTTTGCAATTGTGAATAAAGGTGCTATAAACATTGGTGTGCAGGATTTTGTGTGGACTGACAATGTTGGAATTTATCCAAGCACTGTGATTCTGGAAAAGAGTGAAAGTTAAGAGATCTGTCCAAACTTTGTGTTCCAGGAAACTGCTTACTACAAGGAGCCTTCCTGCCCCATATGACTCAGATAACATTCACTGCCCACCCCCACGTTGTGTACCTGTGATAGCAACAGACAGGGTCTCTCCAAGTTTCCATTCCTCAACTCACAAATAATTAGCTGTACTTCTTATGTCCAAGTGACAACAGGACCAAAATACTTGTTAATCAGACTGTGCTTAAGGTTCCGTCCTTCCTCTAGGCTTCTGCACTTTGACCCACCCTCAGCCTGAGCCAGCACACAACCCCTCCTGAGGGATGAAACGCTCTTTGATTCATTATCGGTTCACACCACCCCTTCATTCCATTCCCCGACACTGGTTCTTTGTATCCTCCATATAAAAGAAAGTACCTTTTTTGCCTAACTCTTGAGATGCTTGCTGATCCTGTGGTCTCAGTGTTCTCCCTGTTACATAGTCCCTTCTCCCCACCCTTTACCTTAAAATAATCTTTGGAATAAAGTTTCTCCTTACCAATTCTGAATTCGTATTTTATTTGACAGGGTATAAGTTTTTTAATCCGTTAGGCAAATACTTAATATCACAATTACTGTACCATATTACTGTAAAACTCTGTAAAGTTGGTAAGAACCTGTCAGACTGTCTTCCGAAGTCTGTGTGCGACTTAGAATTCCAGCCTTAAATGAATGGCTGTTGGTGTTGCTCTGCATGCTCCCCAGCAGTTGGTTTTGTCAGCTTTTCAGATATTAGCCATTCTAATAATGTGTAGTGTTATCTCATTATGATTTTAATTTGCAATTCCCAAGTGCCAAATTATATTGAGCATCCTGTCGTATGCTCATTTGCCATTAGTATATCTTAATTGGTGAGGTGTCTGTTCAGACCTTTTGCCCATTTATAATTGAGTTATCTATTAATTGTTGAGTTGTATCAGTTCTTCGTATATTTAGATACAATCCTATTATCAGACATGGGTTTTGCAAAAATTTTCTTCCAGTCTCTGGTTTGTCTTTCATTTCTTAACATTCTCCTTTGTAGAACACACATTTTATTTTTAATAAAGTCCAACTAATCCTTTTTTTCTGATATGGATTCCTCTTTTGGTGTTCTGTCTAAAAGCTCATCAGAAAACACAAAGACATGTTGATTTCCTCCTATGTTTTCTTCCAGACGTTTTATATTTTGAATTTTACATATAGGACTTTGGTCCGTTTTGAGTTAATTTTTTGTAAACGTGTAAGGTCTGTGTGTAGGTTAATTTTTTTTAGTTGAACTATGGTTGATTTACAAGATTGTGTTAGTTTCAGGTGTACAGCCAAGTGATTCGGTTATACATATACATGTGTGTATATACATATAGGTTAACATTTTTTTTAGGTTAAATATTTTTGACCTTGGTCTTTGAATTGTTCCAGCACCATTCATTGAAAAAATGTTCTTTCTCTATCAAATTGTGCTTGTGCCTTTCTCAAGTTCAATTGAGTAATATCTGTGCAATCTATGACTAGGGCTGTTATTCTGTTGCACGGAACTCTGGGTCTCTTCTTTGCCAACACCACCCTGTCTTGATTGCTATATCTTTATGGTAAGTCTTGAAATCAGATAATAAGAGTCCTGTAACTTTGCTTTCCTTTCTCGGAATTGCTTTTTCTATTCTAAAGTCTTTGGTCTTCAATATAAATTTGAGAGTCAGTATGTCTATATCTACAAAGAGCTTGATGCAATTTTGATTGGTATTCTGTTGTTTCTATAGATAAGTCTGGGAAGAATTGAAATCTTAACAACTACGAACCTTCCAGTCCACGTATGCAAAAGAGAAATGTCTCTCTTTTTAGTAAGGTCTTCTTTGATTTCTTTCATCACTCTTTGTGGTTTTCCACAAACAATTCCTGGACATATTTGTTATATTTATACTTAAGTGCTTCGTATGTAGATTGCTCTTTTAAAAGGTAATTTGAAAAAATATCAAATTCTAGTTGTTCATTGCTCATATATAGGTAAGCAATCTTTGTGTGTATGTTGACCTTGGATCCTGTGGGCCTGCTAAACTCCCTTGTTAATTCAACAGTAATTTTGTAGATTTTTTGGAGTTCTCTACATAACTAATCATGTCCTTGGCAAACAAAGATCTTTTTATTACAATATTTCCAATCTCTATTTCTTTAATTTCTTTTTCTTTTCTTATTAATCAAAGTGAGATTCCATTACGTGTTGAATAGGAGTGATGACAGCAGACATATTGTAGGGGGAAAGCGTCCAGTCTCTCACCCTTAAGTATTATGTTACCTGTAGGTTTTTCATAGATCTTTCTTTATCAGGTTGAAGAAGTTCCCCTCTCTTGCTAGTTTACTGAGTTTTTAACCTGAATGCTGTTGAATGATATCAAATGCTCTCTGCATCAGTTGATATGATCATATGATGTTTCTACTTTAGCCTGCTGACATGGCAAACTGCACTGATTAATTTTCTAATGTTGAAGGGGTCTTGTATGCCTGAAAGATTTCACATTTGATGGTTTTTGATAATTCTTTTTATACATTGTCAGATTCAATTTGCTAATATGTTGCTGAGGAATTTTGTGTCAATGTTCATGAGAGATACTGGTCTGTAGTTTTCCTTCCTTGCAATGTCTTTGCCTGCCTTGCTAGTAGAGGAATGCAGACCTCAAAGAATGAGTTAGGAAGCATTCTTCTACTGCTATTTTCTTGAAGAGAAGGCGGCAAATTGGTAATATTTCTTCTTTAAATGTTTGTTTAGAATTCGCCAGGGAAAAAAGTCTGGGCCCAGTGCATAAATATATAACTATTCAGGTTATCTATTTTTCCCTGTGAGTTTTGGTAGTTCGTGTCTTCCAAGGAATCTGGTCATTTCATCTAATGTATCAAATTTGCAGGCATAGAGTTATTAGTGGCATTCCTTTATTATATTTTTAGTGCCCATGAGATCAGTAGTGATATCCCTTCTTTCAATTCAGATATTGGTTAGTTGTGTCTTCTCTCTTTTTTTTTTTTCTCTTTGCTAGATAGAGGTTTACCTCTCTTAATTGATCCTTTCAAAGAACCAACTTTTGATGTCATTACTTTTTGCTATGGTTTTCCAGATTACACTTTCCTTGATTTTTGCTCTAATTTTTATTATTTATTTTCTCCTGTTGACTTTAGGTCTAAATTGGTCTCCTTTCCTGCTTTCCTATGGTGAATGCTCAAGTTATTGATTTTAGTTGTTTCTTCTTCTCCAATACATGAATTTATGCTCTATGTTTCATTTTCCTCCTCTAACAATGCTATTGCTGCATCAAAATATTTTTGATAAGTTTTGTTTTCATTTTAATTTAGTTCAAAATGTCTCTAAGTTTCTCTGGCGCCTTCTGATTTCATCCATGTGTTAATTAGAAGTGTTTTGTTTAATTTCCAAACATACATGGATTATCCATCTATTTTTCTGTTATGGATTTCCAGCTTAATGCCATTGTGGTGTGAGAACATACTTTGCGTGACTCTTTTTCCTTTATATTGGTAAAGGTGTGTTTTCTGTCCACAGATATGGTCCATGTTTGTATATATCCCCTGTGAGTTTGAGAGGCTATGGATTCTGCTGTTGTTGGGTGGAGTATCCTATAAAAAAAAAAAAGTCAAGTAGATCGATGATTGTGCCTTTCACACACACAGGCCTAATGATTGAATGAGTGCCTTTGGGATTGCCTTTCATTCCCTCTAAATTAGTTTTTTCTTTAAATTTAACCTTCAGTTTTGAGTCACTTAGTTGGCTGTTGCATCAAATGATTCTTCTTTGGTTTTACAGGTTACCTCCCAGTGATGCCAGATGGGATTAGCACAGCCCCAGGTGCTCGTTGCCAACGCCTATAAATTAATCTCCCCAAAGGAGAATCATTTAAGAGTTCTTTGGATTTCATCTTCAAAAGTAGCCAAAGAATTCAAGTGACAGTTTATCCCAGAAAATCTCTGGCAGTTAGTGAAATTAGGATATGACATTCAGAACACCACAGTTTAGGTGATCTTGGTATAACTCGTAGTGGTGGGAAAGCAGTGATTGTAAAATGAAAGTAATTAACATGTACACGGTCTGTTGGGGGAGACTAGGGCAAAACAGGTGTTCAGCCTAGAAAAACGTTTCTCAGTGGATTTCCTATGAAGTCAATGTGTCTTGGATTTAACTTTGAAACAGGAATAAAATTTTTTTTAATTGCAAAAGCAAGTCATGCAGATTGAATTAATGGAGAACGCTGTTCAAGTTATCAAGTATTTTTTCTGATTGCCTGCCTGCTTGATTTACCAATTACTGAGAGAAGGGTGTTGAAATCTCCCACTACAATCGGGGATTTATGTATTTCTTCTTGAACTTCTATCAGGGTTTTCCTGATATATTTTGATGCTGTGCTGTTAGGAGCTGACATATTTAGGATCGTTACGTCCTCTTGGAGAATTGACCCCTTAATTATTATGTAGCGCCCCTCTTTACCCCTGGAAAGTTTCCTGTTTCTGATGTGTGCTTTGTCTAAAATTTATCCACCTACTGCATCTTTCTTTGGGTTGGTGTTAGCATGGTAAACCTTTCTCCAAGTCTTTACTTCTAAGCTGAGTCTTTATGTTGAATGTGAGGTTCTTGTACATAGCATATAGTTGGATTTTCCTTTTGTCCACACTGAAAATTGGTGTCTTTCATGGGTATGCTTAGATCACTTTCTTTAAAGTGATTATTAATATAATTGGATTACTATCAACCATATTTGCAGCTTTTATTTTCTGTTCACTCCATTTTTTCTTTGTCTCCTTTTGGCCCCTCTTTTCCTGCTTTCTCTGGATTTAATTGTGCTTTTTGCATGATTCCATTATCCCCTCTCTTAGCATATTGCTTATACTGCTTCTTAAGCTGTTTTTATGCTTGCCCTAGTGTTCCAGTATGCACTTTTACTGCTCTAAGCCCACCTTCAAATAACACCATAGGGCTTCATGTGTATGTGTATTTCAGGTACCTTGTAACAGAGTATTCCCAATTCCTCCCGAACATTCTGTCCATCATTTCACTTACCCATATGCTATAATCCCCCAATACATTGTTACAATCATGTTTTAGCAAACAGTGATCTTTTAGATGACACAAGAATAGGAAACATAAAAGGTCTTATTTTTAATACCTCCATTTTACTTCACTGACTCTCTTCCTTTCTTTAGGTAGATCCAAGTTTCTGACCTGTATTATTTCCCTTCTGCCTGAAGAACATCTCTCAACATTTTTGCAAGGCAGGTTTCCTGGAGATTAATTTGCTCAAAGTTTTGTTTGTTTGTTTGTTTGTTTTTTCTGAGAAAGTCTTTATTTCTTGTTCACTTTTGAATGATAAGTTTGCTAGAAATAGAATTCTGGGTAGGTGGTTTTCCTTTTCAATCAACACTTGAAATAATTCACTCTACTCTTCTTTGCATGGGTTCTGATGAGAAGCTGGCTGTTGTTCTCATCCAGATTCCTCCATGGGTATGGTGTTTTTATCCTTTAGCTTATTCTTTCAATATTTAGCTTAGTCTTAGTTTGATACAGTTTGAATGTAACATGTCTAGGAGTGTGTGTGTGTGTGTGTGTGTGTGTGTGTCTTTAGTATACCTACTGCTCGGTGTTCACTGAGAGTCTTCAATCTGTGGTTTGGTGTCTGTCATTTATTTTGGCATTTCTTGGCCCTTACTGCTTCCAATATTCCTTCTTCTCTGTTATCTCTATCTTCTTTCTCTTTTTGGTATTCGAATTAATGTGTCAAACTTTTTCTAATTTCACATGGCAGTATGTTCAGTTACCTTTTTTCTTTTTTCTGTTTTTCTCCTCTTTGCAATTCCATTTGGAAAGTTTTATTGACATATGACCCATTTTCAAGCTCATGGATTCTTTCCTTGGTTGTGCTGAGTCTACTGATGAGCCCCTCATTACTGTTAGTATGTTTTTACTTTCTAGTATTTCCTCTTAATTCGATCTTAGAATTTCCATCTCTCTGCTTACATTACCCATCTGCTTTTGCATGTTGTCTATTTTTCCATCGGAGCCCTTAATATATTAATCATACTTATTTTAAATCCCCTGTTTGACAATTCCAACATGTGTGTCATATCAGAGTTTGGTTCTACTGTGTCCTTTGTCTCTTAATTCTCTTGATTTTTGGCATGCTTTGTAATTTTTTGGTTGAAAGCCAGACAGTTTCTTTTGGGTAATAGGACCTGATGTAAATAGGCATTTGGAGTGAACATTTCTGTTAATCTGGCTCGGGGCTGGATTGTGTTTTATGCTTGCTCTAATATAAGTGCTGGAGGCTTCCAGTTCCTGTAGTGTCCTTATTTCGGTCCCCCTGCTTGAAGTTAGGCTTCCCAAAACAGTCCTGCTCAGAGAGAATCAGTGTTTTCGCAGTGGTTGCATCTAAAATCCGCAGTTATTTCTCTGCAGCCCCAACAGTGTGGTGGCAAGGGGTGGAGGAGGGAGGCAATTCTATAGCTTCATCATTAAATGTCAGTCTTTTAGAGGGACTGTGTCTTTGGGCTGCAACCTTCACAGGTGTTTCTCCAGTGGCATGACCTTCTCCCCATGCCTTCTATCCTTACCCTGGCTGCATGCAGTATTCCCAAATAATTTCCTGGAAGCCTTGACCTCTATTGACTGCTCTATTTCCCTTAGGTGAGACAAGAATGCTAGAGGGTACTAGAGTGGAAGGAATACCCTTCCTCCACTTAGGATCAGGCTCTAGCAAAATATTTTCCATGGAAAGTAGGCCTTGTCAAGGAAAAGGCTCTGGGGGTACTTTGACAGTGATTACCCTTTCTCTCACCCAGCCACAGAAACCAGGGCATCTTTCTCAGATCTTCACCATGAAAACCTGTTTCCTGGTTGTAAGCATGATTTCAAGAAGATTGAATAAATGCTCTCAAATACATACAGTTCTTAAAGCATATATTATCTCTTGCTTGTTGATATCAATTGTCATTATTTGTTAATTAACACGTGTGTGTCACTCACGATCACAGCAGGTTTGCGCACTAATTGGCTGAGGTAACAATGTGAAATTTGCCCTCTTGCCCTCTGCTAAGCGTTGGGGAAACAATGAAAGAGAGGGGCTATGTTCTCATTTTGTGAACGAAGAAACACGCTAAAAGAGATTAAGTAACTTGCTGAAAGTCGTGCACTAATTAATGGTGGCTCTGGAACAATCTCTCAAGTCTGTCTGATTGTCAGCATCCATGTTCTTGCCTGTATACTTCTCTGCCTGCACTCCCCAGCATGCACATTCTTGAAGAGTCACAGCTTCATCAGAAAATGGTGGGTTTTTTCCCCAACTAGGTTTGTGAACCAAATTTACTGAGGAAAGTACAAGGAGAGATGAATACAATCATCCAATTCTTTTCAGAAATCACAAATTCCTAAGCCTTGTTGAGTTGCTTTAGATGCTAGAAACAAAGACAGAAATCTTCAAAATTTATTTAATGAAGATAGGCTAAATTGATGAAATAAAATTCATATTTTAACGCAGGACAAAAGTTTAAACATAAAATTCTCTATGTCCCTTTGGGCCTCCTCCCTCTCTCCCTAATGTGCAGTGTGCACTCTGATGTAACTTCTTAAAAGAATAGAGTTCCTTCCCAACTCTGTAGGGAGTCATTGTGACTTGCTGCTCCCTTCATCCGTGTCTATGGGACTGTGAATCTTTGGTGAACTTTCTGTAAAAGTCTTTCTGTATCAGTATGTCATTTTCACGTATGATCCTTTGTCTCGAAAATGTATATGACTGTGCCTTCGACTTCTAATGGGCAGAACAGTTCTCAGAGTTTTTGGAGCGTCTGTCTGCCATGTTATGTTCCTCAGTTTGGCTCAGAGAAGCATCCCCTTTTCTTCTTAACTTGATTGCTAATTGAATTTTCATTCACACTTTCTTGGCATAGTCGGCAGGATATGAGAGACACCCAGCAGAGGACACCTGTAGTCGACCCTGAACTGGCACTTGGTACCAGCTTGGGCCCTTTGAGCCCCACCAGTTTCTCAGGATTCCTCAGGTGTTTTGGTGAGTTCTCCTGATATCTGAACATCATTGCTTTTAAAATGACATCCTGAAGTATACTCAAGCTGTTTTTCATGGGACTTGGAGTCCTGAGGGGGTACCAGTACCTTTCCTAGGCAAGGATCTAGGGGGAAGGTCCTAGGCAGGGAGCTAAGGGGAACTTTGGAGTGACTTGGGTTAGCTGGCCTTTTTAAAAAAATTGTCTTAAACTAGAAAGTTTATGTGTATATGGTCTGAACAAACTGTTTGCTAGTGAAATGGGAGACTTAGCCTGCTCAGCTCTGAAGAAAAGGGACATTGGCTCCTTCTGGCCACATGGTATTCTCAGGTGACTGAGAACCTAGCAGAAGTGTCTGAGGATCAATCCTTGTAAAGTGCTGCAGTCCCACAGGGGATCTCACTACAACCAATAAGTAAATTCTGCTGGCCAGGGGTGCACAATGGGCTGATCACCTAGAGCCTCAGCACCCAGGGCTGTTTTAAACTATTAGGTGGAAAAACCTAGACACATGAGACAGTCAAACCAACCCAAGGGCAGGTAACTCCTTAGGGAGCTAGACTCAGAAGCAGCACACATTCGATCCATAACAGTGCCCTCAGACAATTGTGCAGATCATATCTGAATTAGGCTACCAAATTAGTAATGGGAAATCGTGCCTCAAAGGCCAAACAGCTCCATGATGGACAGCCACCCACTGGAACTTGGCTGGCTTTGTGTAAAATTGGAATGAAGCCAATATTTGCAAGTACTTATCTTAACTCTTAAATGGCCAGGATGGAGCTCTTTTGACACTCCCAAACTGTAGAGAAAGCCGACTTGAGAAAACATCCTTTCAAAATTCTGCCACTGAGAGAACCAAAAGTATTTCCAGGGAAACTTTGAAGTTATAAAGCACAGCTCACATTGCCCGACACTACAGCCTTGGCTTAATTAGTAGAACTTAAAACTGAAAAAGAAAAGAAAGGAGGGAAAAGGCCTTTTTCAACTCAAGCAGGAAAACTATGAGATCTCTGTCTTTGCCTACCTAGATCTATGTGTGTCTGTTGTGTATGTTATAAATATGATATGTCTCTATTTCCGGATGCTATTATCAAAATTAATTTGTAAATGAGCTCTATTTATTTGACTTAGAAGTAAGGACTTACAAATCAAATATTTCTAGATGGAACTTAAAGTAGCCTCAATTTTAAAAGATCACGTGATCTAGGATTAATTTTTAACAAATGAAACAAGTTCAAGTTGATGGTTTGATTAATACAAACATGTCTTTAGAGTCATCAGCATTAAGTATGATACTTTTATTGTACCTAGGTTTACTGCAAGTCAAGAAAGTTATGTTCTCTCTGTTATAAAATGTGTCAAAAAGAAAATTAACTTGGCACTGTTGGCGGGAATGTAAATTGATACAGCCACTATGGAGAACAGTATGGAGGTTCCTTAAAAAACTAAAAGTAGAACTACCATATGACCCAGCAGTCCCACTCCTGGGCATATACCCAGAGAAAACCATAGTTCAAAAAGACACATACACCCCAGTGTTCACTGTAGCACTATTTACAATAGCCAGGACATGGAAGCAACCTAAATGTCCACGAATGGAAGAATGTATAAAGAAGATGTGGTACATATATGCAATGGAATATTCCTCAGCCATAAAAAGGAACGAAATTGGGTTATTTGTAGAGACGTGGATGGACCTAGAGACTGTCATACAGAGTGAAGTTAAGCCAGAAAGAGAAAAACAAATATCGTATATATTAACGCATACATGTGGAATCTAGAAAAACGGTATAGATGATCTTATTTGCAAAACAGAAATAGAGACACAGACGTAGAGAACAGCCATATGGACACCAAGGGGAGAAAGGGGGCGGTGGGATGAATTGGGAGATTGGGATTGACATACGTACAGTATTGATACTATGTACAAAATAGATGACTAATGAGAACCTACTGTATAGCTCAGGGAACTCTACTCAGTGCTCTGTGGTGACCTAAATGGGAAGGAAATCCAGAAAAGAGGGGATATGTGTATACGTATAGCTGATTCACTTTGCTGTACAGCAGACACTGACACAACATTGTAAAGCAACTAAACTCCAGTAAAAAATAATTATCAAAAAAAAAAGAAAATTAACTTGGTCTGATGATATTTTCATAAGTAACGAAAAAGAGATAAATGGGATAAAATTTTGGGGTGAACTCTTTAAGAATAATTAGTTTTATGGTATGTCTACCTAAAGACAGTTTCTCCAGTTTTTTGGTAACTTGAAGCTTCAGAGTTCTGCTACATTAAGTTAAATGATGGAAATTCATTGAATGTCTATGTCATTCTTAATAAGATAAATTCTGAAACATTAATTGCTAAAGAAGTCTATGTTTACCTGTTTTGACCGCTTATTACAGAGAGACTAAATACATTTGAGACTATTAATAAATATATTTGATGCTTATTGGAAGATTGAACTATGAAGTGGTGTATATTTTTAGAAATTAGTGTTTAAAAAGGAACCCTGAGTAAAGAGTTCTATGAATGGCCAAGACTGACTAAGATTAGCTTTAATTTAATTAAATGAATGAATTCTAATATGAAAGGTCAAATAGTGCAAAACTAGAATTTGGCGTTTTCTCTGTTAAGGGGACAAAGTTTTCTTGAAACATTGATCTGTTTTTGTTTTATTTTTTTGCGGCACGTGGGCCTCTCACCGCGGCGGTCTCTCCCGTTGCGGAGCACAGGCTCCGGACGCGCAGGCCCAGCGGCCATGGCCCACGGGCCCAGCCGCTCCGCGGCATGTGGGGGCACGAACCCGCGTCCCCCGCATCGGCAGGCGGACTCTCAACCACTGCGCCACCAGGAAAGCCCCATTGATCTGCTTTTGACAACAGCTTGTAAAGGTTCTTTATCTCTTAAGTAAGCTGTTGTAACTTCCTGTAATTGCCTTGGAAATCTTTTGTTGTCATTTTGGTTAAATGAATAAGTATTGTTTCATGGTAACTTATGATCCTACTTGGCCAGATGTTTAAAACCTTCTGATGTCTTTGACAAACTTGCTCAAATCAAATGCCAAATGAAGTTCTTTTGACCTCTAGCTAACTTTGTGATGCTTCAGAGGTCCCCTGAACACGTCAAAGGCAGATATTAAATTAATTAGGCTAATTTGGTATGTTAAATTCTAAACATGGGAAACATTGTCAAATGAGTAATGATAATCATTCTTAGGTTATATTGCATGGGTAAGTATTCTTAACATAAATGTTCGAGAAATTACATGAAGTTCTTAAAATTTGAAATGTCCTGGTGTATTGTCAGTCATAATTCTAGTCGTTATTTTAAGATGTTGTATGTCACAGAAATAGCCAAATTTCCTTGACAGTTGCATTGTAATCAGGTCTTTAACCATGATTTTAAGTCTTTTGTTATTTATAGACAGTTATTGTCCTACTCTGACGCTTTTGCAGAAATGCTTGTAGATGACTAGCCTTTATGCTCCAAAACTAAATTAGACTCGGGAGCAAATGGACTTCCACCTTGTATGAGGTCTATTTCAGCAACAGCTCTCTTATGTAAGGTTACTGAAGAGGGTCTCCTTTAAAAAAAAAAAAAGTTTTTCCTTTTGGGCTGCGCCGGGTCTTAGTTGCGGCACTCAGGATCTAGTTTCCTGACCAGGGATCGAACCTGGGCCCCCTGTATTGGGTACACGGAGTTTTAACCGCTGGACCACCAGGGAAGTCCCTACTTTAACTAATTATGTCCCACACTCAGCTGAGTCTCTTCTAAACTCTCACCACACTCAGCACCATTCTGTAAGCCAACTAACTCCTTCTGAAGTAGTTTTGCTTTCTGCACCTAATAGTAAGTTGGTTTGATATAATAACCTTAACCCTGCAACTTTGCTTCCAGCACCACAGGAAGAAAACAACCGGGACTGCACTTTGTTAACTGATTATCTTCTTGCACCCAGGAATGATTTCCAAGAAGCTCCTATGGATAATGTTGATCTAATTTAATTTACAGATGGGTCCTAAGTAAAGGATGAGCAGGGACATTACCGAGGTGGATATGCAATAATGCCCACAGTGGACATAACTGAAAGCTCTTATTTACCAGAAACAACCTCAGCACAACAAGCCCAATTAATTGCCTTTACCTGAGCTTATCAACTAGCTAAAGCAGAGGTAACACATATTTTTACTGACAATCGCTATGCTTTTGGAGTGGCACACAACTTTGGAATGCTCTAGGGAAAAACATGAGGTTTTTGACCTCTTCAGGACAACTTATTTTAAAAAATGGAAAACAGGTTGAAGAGTTATTCATTGTTATACAGCTGCCAAAACATTCAGCAATTATTTAAACACCAAGGCATTCCAAATCTGACACTATGGAAGCTAAAGGAAATCAGCTTGCTGATGCTGCAACCAAACAGGCAGCTTTAAATACTCACCCTGTCCAGCCTCGAGGATGTCCACTGCTCTCCATAAACCCTGCTACCCAGTGAAAGATGTCCTTCTACAGTCTCAAGAAACCGCCACTAAAGAAGAGAAACTGATATGGCAACAAAAAGGGAGAATTTTAACCCCACCATACAAATATGGTTTGGACGTGATTTAAAGAAAAAAATCCTACAGTGTCTGTTGGAGCATAATTGTGGTTGCTCCAACATGTATATTCTTTAACTCATTGGGAACCTGAGGAAATGGTCTTATGGGGAGAACAATATTTTTGGAAACTTTCACCCATGATGGTTCAAGGGAAATTGTATTACATTATTATCAGGGTCTTATTGAGGCACTTTTTAAAAATTGGCAGTTAATTCCTTTTATATTGAGCTCTCAGGAGATGCAAACCCTAAGGCTCATGGATTACAATCTAGAAATTTTCTGAATTGGATAGGACGTCAAATAAAAGGTTCTTTGCAACCATGATGCAAAGGACCTTATCAGGCATTATTAACAAATCCATGCACATAAATTCATGGATTCACATCTCTCATTTTATTTTATTTTTTCCAACATCTCTCTTTCTTTTTTTTTTTTTTTTTTTTTTTTTGTGGTACGTGGGCCTCTCACTGTTGTGGCCTCTCCCGTTGCGGAGCACAGGCTCCGGACGCGCAGGCTCAGCGGCCATGGCTCACGGGCCCAGCCGCTCCGCGGCATGTGGGACCTTCCCGGACCAGGGCACGAACCCGTGTCCCCTGCATCGGCAGGCGGACTCTCAACCACTGCGCCACCAGGGAAGCCCCCAACATCTCTCATTTTAAAAAGGCCCCTCCACCTGAATGGACTTTGATCCCTGCTTTTCACACCTGGCTTCAACTAACTAAAACAAGCATCATCAAGATGGGTCGAGAAGAAGACAGCAACAGTAGCAGATAGCTAACCCAAGAGTCCAGACCAGGCCTGTAAGACCCATCCTACAAGTTCAATTGTACTGTTTGCCAAATGTCTGTCTCTCTATCAAAATTGAAAGTCATTGTTTTACTTCTAGCTGTACTTTTGCCTCAGTGTTTGAGATGGAAGGAAAATTTGTTAGCAAAATGTTCCCAAAGTATAGCTACTAGCCTCAATTTAACCTGTTGTTGGATCTGTCATCAAATTCCTCCACCAATACAAAACCGATAAGGCCCCTCATAATTCCTGTACTCAGATCGACCAGCCTCTGGCTTAAGGTTTCAGATTCAAATTCTTCAACATATTAAGGTGTTGATTCCTTGTCTGGCACTATCCTCGGTCCTTAGAGCCCAGACACAATTTACCCTAGGACTCCCCATCTGCTCCAACCCTTCCTTAATTAACAAATGTCTTGCAGAGAAAAACACGAGTAACTTGTGCCAGTAACTCCCCTATGTCAAGTACCATAGAGCTGGCTTTTGGAAAGCCTGCAAGAGGAAAGATCCAGGGTTTAATACATTGTTAACAAAACTTCCAAATGATGAGGCTATCAGTGAGATCACTCTGGGAGGCATCACTTGCACTCCCCCAGGGTTTTTCTTCATCTGCGGTGTTGGACTTGACCCGCCTATGCAAGGATCGACACATAAATATCTTAAGAGCTGGCAGGTAGAAGGTTTATGTTTGTTGGGACATTATGTTACCCCATTGTCTATACAAAGAGACAGATGAACCTCCTTTCTCTCTCCATTTCAGAGTCAAGAGATCCATGTTAGCATGATACCAAGATACCTGGTGGCAAAGTCTTTGAGGGGTCTTGATTCCTAATGCAAGAGTATGTATAAACAGGATATGCTCAGAAAACTATCAGCCATCACTGGTCAAATAGCCAAAGAGAGTGCAAAAAGCATTGCAGCACAACAGACACCCCTAAATTTACTAGCCCAAGTAGTATTCAATAACAGTGCTGCCTTAGAGGATGCATAATCTATAAAATGTTTCCCCATCAGCATATACCTCCATGTTTGTTTACTGCATTTGATTAATTTACTCAATTCCAAAGTTTATAGGATGGGAAAGAGGTGTCGCAAAACTGAATGGCTCTTGATTTTTTTTTTTTTTTCGGTACGCGGGCCTCTCACTGTTGTGGTCTCTCCCATTGTGGAGCACAGGCTCCGGACGCGCAGGCTCAGCGGCCATGGTTCACGGGCCCAGCCGCTCCGCGGCATGTGGGATCTTCCCGGACCGGGGCACGAACCCGCGTCCCCTGCCTCAGCAGGCGGACTCTCAACCACTGCGCCACCAGGGAAACCCAGCTCTTGATTTTTAAAACCACTTTGCAAGGAGAAACTGGTGGTATAATCCAGACTGAATGCTCTGCTTTCATACCAGATGAGTCCTCTAATATAACTCATCTAATGACTCACATATAAGATCAAATTTCTGCATTGAAGGATCCCCTTCCTAATCTAGGTGAAATCTTGGGTAAATGGTTCGGCTCTGGGGATTCATGGCTTAAATGTCTGCTTATGACTGTGTTATTTTTGTTGGCCTCTGTATCATTTATAGAGTAACAATCTCTTGTGCCTCTCAATGTATATTCAGAAATACAACTAAAATAATGTCTAAATGACTTGAAACTATTGATCATATCTGTAGTTTTACATAAGATAATGGGCATGCACAAGGCACATATAGGGTAAAACTGTCATAAGTCCTATTGGACAACCTAGAATTGACTATCAGTCCTTGGCAAGCATTCTACTAGTATAACCCCCTAAAAAGGAGGGAAAGAACTTGGCTATTAAGACCTGGCATTGAAGGACATGACAGATCCAAGGGCAGGTAAGCAACCGCCCTAGCATGGGAAACCAAATATTTGATCATCTAATGCTTTCTATCAAAATATTAATGCTCCAAACTGGGAAATCGATGAAACAAAATTTATATTTTAAGGCAGGACAAGAAAATGTAAGCATAAAATTCTCTCTGTGTCCTTTTGGTCATTCTCCCTTCTTCCCTAATGTGTGGTGTGCATCTGCATTACACATTACCCAGACCTCCTCAAAAATGGGAATGCCTGCTCGACCATAGTGATCAGTAATTTCCCCTTTCTTCTAACGTTAGCAATGTAACATTAAAGAATTGCTTTCTTTCCCAACTTGTAGGGGGTCAAGGTGACTTGCTGCTCACTTTGTACATGCTTACCTGGACTATGTATCTTTGGTGAATGTTCTGTGAGATACCAGTATGTCATTTTGATGTGTGATCCTCTGTCTCAAAAATGTATATGACTGTGCCTTTGACTTCTAACGGACGGAAGTGTTCTCAGAGCTTTATGAAAGTCTGTCACCTGGGTTATAATCCTGAGTTTGTCTCAAATAAAATTCCCCTTTTCTTCTTAACTTGATTGTTAATTGACTTTTCATTTATAAAACACTCATTCCAAAACCTGGAAAAGGTAGTACATTCACACAAGCCCAGAAATACAGGTACACACACAAACATGTGCTCATATACTCAGTCGTGTGCACATACACACAGAAATATGGATTTAGCTTACATAGATGCATAAGTTTAATTTTTTATCCATGAAGATTGAGTTTAAAGTTCAATATAGAAAATCCCACATCCTGGGAGCTTTTCTAGTCACAAGAGGATGGTGTAATAATGAGACATATTTTAGTGTTTTAATAATAGGTCAAAGGAGAAATACCAGAAAAATCAGAAATGATGGAAAAAAACACCTCAAGAAATTCTGTCCATCTCTGATAAACTCGCTGTGGTCTTTCTTAGTTCTTGTCTACTTGATCTGTCTTCAGCTGATAGAACTGTGTTGAAATCCTTTAGTACTACCCATCCAGAAACACTTATCTGAAATTCTTGGGACCAGATGTTTCAGAATTCGTATTCTGTTCTTTACATAAAGAGCCATAGCAGGGTCTGGAAGAGCACTGCAGAATCTAATAAAATAATATTTCTGCAGCAGAACATAAATTTTCATGCCAAGAAGGATAAATAAAGACTAAACACAGCCTTATGTCAGTTCAGGTCATGTTTTGCTGGCAAATGAGTCAGGAAAAGTAACTTTGGTTTTCATAGCCTTTGACATTTTAAACTTACGATAAAGGATTTTGACTCCGAAGCATGTTTCTGTCCATTCTTCTTGCGTTTTTTTTTTTTTAAACATCTTTATTGGGGTATAATTGCTTTACAATGGTGTGTTAGTTTCTGCTTTATAACAAAGTGAATCAGTTATACATATACATATGTTCCCATATGTCTTCCCTCTTGCGTCTCCCTCCCTCCCACCCTCCCTATCCCACCCCTCCAGGCTGTCACAAAGCACCGAGCCAATATCCCTGTGCCATGCGGCTGCTTCCCACTAGCTATCTACCTTACTACTTTTGTTAGTGTGTATATGTCCATGACTCTCTCTCGCCCTGTCACAGCTCACCCTTGCCCCTCCCCATATCCTCAAGTCCGTTCTCCAGTAGGTCTGCATCTTTATTCCTGTCTTACCCCTAGGTTCTTCATGATATTTTTTTTTCTTAAATTCCATATATATGTGTTAGCATACGGTATTTGTCTTTTTCTTTCTGACTTACTTCACTCTGTATGACAGACTCTAGGTCTATCCACCTCATTACAAATAGCTCAATTTCGTTTCTTTTTATGGCTGAGTAATATTCCATTGTATATGTGTGCCACATCTTCGTTATCCATCCATCTGTCGATGGACACTTAGGTTGCTTCCATGTCCTGGCTATTGTAAATAGTGCTGCAATGAACATTGTGGTACATGACTCTTTTTGAACGATGGTTTTCTCAGGGTATATGCCCAGTAGTAGGATTGCTGGGTCATAAGGTAATTCTATTTTTAGTTTTTTAAGGAACCTCCATATTGTTCTCCATAGTGGCTGTATCAGTTTACATTCCCACCAACAGTGCAAGAAGGTTCCCTTTTCTCCACACCCTCTCCAGCATTTATTGTTTGTAGATGTTTTGATGATGGCCATTCTGACCGGTGTGAGGTGATACCTCATTGTAGCTTTGATTTGCATTTCTCTAATCATTAGTGATGTTGAGCATCTTTTCCTGTGTTTGTTGGCAATCTGTATATCTCCTTTGAAGAAATGTCTATTTAGGTCTTCTGCCCATTTTTGGATTGGGTTGTTTGTTTTTTTGACGTTGAGCTGCATGAGCTGCTTGTATATTTTGGAGATTAATCCTTTGTCAGTTGCTTCGTTTGCAAATATTTTCTCCCATTCTGAGGGTTGTCTGTTCGTTTTGTTTATGGATTCCTTTGCCGTGCAAAAGCTTTTAAGTTCCATTAGGTCCCATTTGTTTACTTTTGTTTTTAGTTCCATTTCTCTAGGAGGTGGATAGAATTCGCCTGTGAAGACGTCTAGTACTGGTGCTTTGTTTGATGGAAGATTTTTATCAGATATTTTATCAAACATTCAAACATAAATGATTGAATTCTATCAAACATTTAGAGAAGAGCTAACACCTATCCTTCTCAAACTCTTCCAAAATATAGCATGGGGGGAACACTCCCAAACCCATTCTACGAGGCCACCATCAGTCTGATACTAAAGCCAGACAAAGATGTCACAGAGAAAGAAAACCCTAGGCCAATGTCACTGATGAACATAGATGCAAAAATCCTCAACAAAATACTAGCAAACAGAATGCAGCAGCACATTAAAAGGATCATACTCAATGATTACATGGGGATTATACCAAGAATGCAAGGATTCTTCAATATACACAAATCAATCAATGTGAGACAACATATTAACAAGTTGAAGGTTAAAAACCATTTGATCATCTCAATAGATGCAGAAAAAGCTTTTGACAAAATTCAACACCGTTTTATGATAAAAACTCTCCAGAAAGTAGGCATAGAGGGAACTTACCTCAACATAATAAAGGCCATATATGACAAACGCACAGCCAACATCATCCTCAATGGTGAAAAACTGAAAGCATTTCCTCTAAGGTCATGAACAAGACAAGGTTGCCCAGTCTCACGACTATTATTCAGCATAGTTTTGGAAGTTTTAGCCACAGCAGTCAGAGAAGAAAAAGAAATAAAAGGAATCCAAATCGGAAAAGAAGAGTAAAGCTGTCAGCGTTTGCAGATGACATGACACTATACATAGAGAATCCTAAAGATGCTACCAGAAAACTGCTAGAGCTAATCAATGAATTTGGTAAAGTAGCAGGATACAAAATTAATGCACAGAAATCTCTTGCATTCCTATACACTAATGATGAAAAATCTGAATGAGAAATTAAAGAAACACTCCCATTTACCATTGCAACAAAAAGAATAAAATATCTAGGAATAAACCAACCTAAGGAGACAAAAGACCTGTATGCAGAAAATTATAAGGCACTGATGAAAGAAATTAAAGATGATACAAACAGATGGAGAGATGTACCATGTTCTTGGATTGGAAGAATCAACATTGTGAAAATGACTCTACTACCCAAAGCAATCTATAGATTCAATGCAATCCCTATCAAACTACCACTGGCATTTTTCACAGAACTAGAACAAAAAATTTCACAATTTGTATGGAAACACAGAAGACCCCGAATAGCTAAAGCAATCTTGAGAAAGAAAAATGGAGCTGGAGGAATCAGGCTCCTGCACTTCAAACTATACTACAAAGATACAGTAATCAGGACAGTATGGTACTGGCACAAAAGCATAAATATAGATCAATGGAACAGGATAGAAAGCCCAGAGATTAACCCACGCACATATGGTCACCTTAGTTTTGATAAAAGAGGCAAGAGTGTTCCCTTTTCTCCACACCCTCTCCAGCATTTATTGTTTCTAGATTTTTTGATGATGGCCATTCTGACTGGTGTGAGATGACATCTCATTGTAGTTTTGATTTGCATTTCTCTAATGATTAATGATGTTGAGCATTCTTTCATCTGTTTGTTGGCAGTCTGTATATCTTCTTTGGAGAAATGTCTATTTATGCCTTCTGTCCATTTTTGGATTGGGTTGTTTGTTTTTTTGATATTGAGCTGCATGAGCTGCTTGTAAATTTTGGAGATTAATCCTTTGTCAGTTGCTTCATTTGCAAATATTTTCTCCCATTCTGAGGGCTGTCATTTGGTCTTGTTTATGGTTTCCTTTGCCGTGCAAAAGCTTTTAAGTTTCATTAGGTCCCATTTGTTTATTTTTGGTTTTATTTCCATTTCTCTAGGAGGTGGGTCAAAAAGGATCTTGCTGTGATTTATGTCATAGTGTTCTTCCTATGTTTTCTCTAAGTATTTTATAGTATCTGGCCTTACATATAGGTCTTTAATCCATTTTGAGTTTATTTTTGTGTATGGTATTAGGGAGTGTTCTAATTTTATACTTATGCATGTAGCTGTCCAGTTTTCCCAGCACCACTTATTGAAGAGGCTGTCTTTTCACCACTGCATATTCTTGCCTCCCTTATCAAAGAGAAGTTGACCATATGTGCGTGGGTTTATCTCTGGGCTTTCTATCCTGTTCCATTGATCTATCTTTCTGTTTTGATTGATTACTTGATTACTGTAGCTTTGTAGTAGTCTGAAGTCAGGGAGCCTGATTCCTCCAGCTCCGTTTTTCGTTCTCAAGATTGCTTTGGCTATTCGGGGTCTTCTGTGTTTCCATACAAATTGTGAAATTTTTTGTTCTAGTTCTGTGAAAAATGCCAGTGGTAGTTTGATAGGGATTGCATTGAATCTATAGATTGCTTTGGGTAGTAGAGTCATTTTCACAATGTTGATTCTTCCAATCCAAGAACATGGTACATCTCTCCATCTGTTTGTATCATCTTTAATTTCTTTCATCAGTGCCTTATAATTTTCTGCATACAGGTCTTTTGTCTCCTTAGGTTGGTTTATTCCTAGATATTTTATTCTTTTTGTTGCAATGGTAAATGGGAGTGTTTCTTTAATTTCTCATTCAGATTTTTCATCATTAGTGTATAGGAATGCAAGAGATTTCTGTGCATTAATTTTGTATCCTGCTACTTTACCAAATTCATTGATTAGCTCTAGCAGTTTTCTGGTAGCATCTTTAGGATTCTCTATGTATAGTGTCATGTCATCTGCAAACGCTGACAGCTTTACTCTTCTTTTCCGATTTGGATTCCTTTTATTTCTTTTTCTTCTCTGACTGCTGTGGCTAAAACTTCCAAAACTATGCTGAATAATAGTCGTGAGACTGGGCAACCTTGTCTTGTTCATGACCTTAGAGGAAATGCTTTCAGTTTTTCACCATTGAGGATGATGTTGGCTGTGCGTTTGTCATATATGGCCTTTATTATGTTGAGGTAAGTTCCCTCTATGCCTACTTTCTGGAGAGTTTTTATCATAAAAGGGTGTTGAATTTTGTCAAAAGCTTTTTCTGCATCTATTGAGATGATCAAATGGTTTTTAACCTTCAACTTGTTAATATGTTGTCTCACATTGATTGATTTGTGTATATTGAAGAATCCTTGCATTCTTGGTATAATCCCCATGTAATCATTGAGTATGATCCTTTTAATGTGCTGCTGCATTCTGTTTGCTAGTATTTTGTTGAGGATTTTTGCATCTATGTTCATCAGTGACATTGGCCTAGGGTTTTCTTTCTCTGTGACATCTTTGTCTGGCTTTAGTATCAGACTGATGGTGGCCTCGTAGAATGGGTTTGGGAGTGTTCCCCCCATGCTATATTTTGGAAGAGTTTGAGAAGGATAGGTGTTAGCTCTTCTCTAAATGTTTGATAGAATTCAATCATTTATGTTTGAATGTTTGATAAAATATCTGATAAAAATCTTCCATCAAACAAAGCACCAGTACTAGACGTCTTCACAGGCGAATTCTATCCACCTCCTAGAGAAATGGAACTAAAAACAAAAGTAAACAAATGGGACCTAATGGAACTTAAAAGCTTTTGCACGGCAAAGGAATCCATAAACAAAACGAACAGACAACCCTCAGAATGGGAGAAAATATTTGCAAACGAAGCAACTGACAAAGGATTAATCTCCAAAATATACAAGCAGCTCATGCAGCTCAACGTCAAAAAAACAAACAACCCAATCCAAAAATGGGCAGAAGACCTAAATAGACATTTCTTCAAAGGAGATATACAGATTGCCAACAAACACAGGAAAAGATGCTCAACATCACTAATGATTAGAGAAATGCAAATCAAAGCTACAATGAGGTATCACCTCACACCGGTCAGAATGGCCATCATCAAAACATCTACAAACAATAAATGCTGGAGAGGGTGTGGAGAAAAGGGAACCTTCTTGCACTGTTGGTGGGAATGTAAACTGATACAGCCACTATGGAGAACAATATGGAGGTTCCTTAAAAAACTAAAAATAGAATTACCTTATGACCCAGCAATCCTACTACTGGGCATATACCCTGAGAAAACCATCGTTCAAAAAGAGTCATGTACCACAATGTTCATTGCAGCACTATTTACAATAGCCAGGACATGGAAGCAACCTAAGTGTCCATCGACAGATGGATGGATAACGAAGATGTGGCACACATATACAATGGAATATTACTCAGCCATAAAAAGAAACGAAATTGAGCTATTTGTAATGAGGTGGATAGACCTAGAGTCTGTCATACAGAGTGAAGTAAGTCAGAAAGAAAAAGACAAATACCGTATGCTAACACATATATATGGAATTTAAGAAAAAAAATATCATGAAGAACCTAGGGGTAAGACAGGAATAAAGATGCAGACCTACTGGAGAACGGACTTGAGGATATGGGGAGGGGCAAGGGTGAGCTGTGACAGGGCGAGAGAGAGTCATGGACATATACACACTAACAAAAGTAGTAAGGTAGATAGCTAGTGGGAAGCAGCCGCATGGCACAGGGATATTGGCTCGGTGCTTTGTGACAGCCTGGAGGGGTGGGATAGGGAGGGTGGGAGGGAGGGAGACGCAAGAGGGAAGACATATGGGAACATATGTATATGTATAACTGATTCACTTTGTTATAAAGCAGAAACTAACACACCATTGTAAAGCAATTATACCCCAATAAAGATGTTTAAAAAAAAAAAAACGCAAGAAGAATGGACAGAAACATGCTTCGGAGTCAAAATCCTTTATCGTAAGTTTAAAATGTCAAAGGCTATGAAAACCAAAGTTACTTTTCCTGACTCATTTGCCAGCAAAACATGACCTGAACTGACATAAGGCTGTGTTTAGTCTTTATTTATCCTTCTTGGCATGAAAATTTATGTTCTGCTGCAGAAATATTATTTTATTAGATTCTGCAGTGCTCTTCCAGACCCTGCTATGGCTCTTTATGTAAAGAACAGAATACGAATTCTGAAACATCTGGTCCCAAGAATTTCAGATAAGTGTTTCTGGATGGGTAGTACTAAAGGATTTCAACACAGTTCTATCAGCTGAAGACAGATCAAGTAGACAAGAACTAAGAAAGACCACAGCGAGTTTATCAGAGATGGACAGAATTTCTTGAGGTGTTTTTTTCCATCATTTCTGATTTTTCTGGTATTTCTCCTTTGACCTATTATTAAAACACTAAAATATGTCTCATTATTACACCATCCTCTTGTGACTAGAAAAGCTCCCAGGATGTGGGATTTTCTATATTGAACTTTAAACTCAATCTTCATGGATAAAAAATTAAACTTATGCATCTATGTAAGCTAAATCCATATTTCTGTGTGTATGTGCACACGACTGAGTATATGAGCACATGTTTGTGTGTGTACCTGTATTTCTGGGCTTGTGTGAATGTACTACCTTTTCCAGGTTTTGGAATGAGTGTTTTATAAATGAAAAGTCAATTAACAATCAAGTTAAGAAGAAAAGGGGAATTTTATTTGAGACAAACTCAGGATTATAACCCAGGTGACAGACTTTCATAAAGCTCTGAGAACACTTCCGTCCGTTAGAAGTCAAAGGCACAGTCATATACATTTTTGAGACAGAGGATCACACATCAAAATGACATACTGGTATCTCACAGAACATTCACCAAAGATACATAGTCCAGGTAAGCATGTACAAAGTGAGCAGCAAGTCACCTTGACCCCCTACAAGTTGGGAAAGAAAGCAATTCTTTAATGTTACATTGCTAACGTTAGAAGAAAGGGGAAATTACTGATCACTATGGTCGAGCAGGCATTCCCATTTTTGAGGAGGTCTGGGTAATGTGTAATGCAGATGCACACCGCACATTAGGGAAGAAGGGAGAATGACCAAAAGGACACAGAGAGAATTTTATGCTTACATTTTCTTGTCCTGCCTTAAAATATAAATTTTGTTTCATCGATTTCCCAGTTTGGAGCATTAATATTTTGATAGAAAGCATTAGATGATCAAATATTTGGTTTCCCATGCTAGGGCGGTTGCTTACCTGCCCTTGGATCTGTCATGTCCTTCAATGCCAGGTCTTAATAGCCAAGTTCTTTCCCTCCTTTTTAGGGGGTTATACTAGTAGAATGCTTGCCAAGGACTGATAGTCAATTCTAGGTTGTCCAATAGGACTTATGACAGTTTTACCCTATATGTGCCTTGTGCATGCCCATTATCTTATGTAAAACTACAGATATGATCAATAGTTTCAAGTCATTTAGACATTATTTTAGTTGTATTTCTGAATATACATTGAGAGGCACAAGAGATTGTTACTCTATAAATGATACAGAGGCCAACAAAAATAACACAGTCATAAGCAGACATTTAAGCCATGAATCCCCAGAGCCGAACCATTTACCCAAGATTTCACCTAGATTAGGAAGGGGATCCTTCAATGCAGAAATTTGATCTTATATGTGAGTCATTAGATGAGTTATATTAGAGGACTCATCTGGTATGAAAGCAGAGCATTCAGTCTGGATTATACCACCAGTTTCTCCTTGCAAAGTGGTTTTAAAAATCAAGAGCTGGGTTTCCCTGGTGGCGCAGTGGTTGAGAGTCCGCCTGCTGAGGCAGGGGACGCGGGTTCGTGCCCCGGTCCGGGAAGATCCCACATGCCGCGGAGCGGCTGGGCCCGTGAACCATGGCCGCTGAGCCTGCGCGTCCGGAGCCTGTGCTCCACAATGGGAGAGACCACAACAGTGAGAGGCCCGCGTACCGAAAAAAAAAAAAAAATCAAGAGCCATTCAGTTTTGCGACACCTCTTTCCCATCCTATAAACTTTGGAATTGAGTAAATTAATCAAATGCAGTAAACAAACATGGAGGTATATGCTGATGGGGAAACATTTTATAGATTATGCATCCTCTAAGGCAGCACTGTTATTGAATACTACTTGGGCTAGTAAATTTAGGGGTGTCTGTTGTGCTGCAATGCTTTTTGCACTCTCTTTGGCTATTTGACCAGTGATGGCTGATAGTTTTCTGAGCATATCCTGTTTATACATACTCTTGCATTAGGAATCAAGACCCCTCAAAGACTTTGCCACCAGGTATCTTGGTATCATGCTAACATGGATCTCTTGACTCTGAAATGGAGAGAGAAAGGAGGTTCATCTGTCTCTTTGTATAGACAATGGGGTAACATAATGTCCCAACAAACATAAACCTTCTACCTGCCAGCTCTTAAGATATTTATGTGTCGATCCTTGCATAGGCGGGTCAAGTCCAACACCGCAGATGAAGAAAAACCCTGGGGGAGTGCAAGTGATGCCTCCCAGAGTGATCTCACTGATAGCCTCATCATTTGGAAGTTTTGTTAACAATGTATTAAACCCTGGATCTTTCCTCTTGCAGGCTTTCCAAAAGCCAGCTCTATGGTACTTGACATAGGGGAGTTACTGGCACAAGTTACTCGTGTTTTTCTCTGCAAGACATTTGTTAATTAAGGAAGGGTTGGAGCAGATGGGGAGTCCTAGGGTAAATTGTGTCTGGGCTCTAAGGACCGAGGATAGTGCCAGACAAGGAATCAACACCTTAATATGTTGAAGAATTTGAATCTGAAACCTTAAGCCAGAGGCTGGTCGATCTGAGTACAGGAATTATGAGGGGCCTTATCGGTTTTGTATTGGTGGAGGAATTTGATGACAGATCCAACAACAGGTTAAATTGAGGCTAGTAGCTATACTTTGGGAACATTTTGCTAACAAATTTTCCTTCCATCTCAAACACTGAGGCAAAAGTACAGCTAGAAGTAAAACAATGACTTTCAATTTTGATAGAGAGACAGACATTTGGCAAACAGTACAATTGAACTTGTAGGATGGGTCTTACAGGCCTGGTCTGGACTCTTGGGTTAGCTATCTGCTACTGTTGCTGTCTTCTTCTCGACCCATCTTGATGATGCTTGTTTTAGTTAGTTGAAGCCAGGTGTGAAAAGCAGGGATCAAAGTCCATTCAGGTGGAGGGGCCTTTTTAAAATGAGAGATGTTGGGGGCTTCCCTGGTGGCGCAGTGGTTGAGAGTCCGCCTGCCGATGCAGGGGACACGGGTTCGTGCCCTGGTCCGGGAAGGTCCCACATGCCGCGGAGCGGCTGGGCCCGTGAGCCATGGCCGCTGAGCCTGCGCGTCCGGAGCCTGTGCTCCGCAACGGGAGAGGCCACAACAGTGAGAGGCCCACGTACCACAAAAAAAAAAAAAAAAAAAAAAAAAGAAAGAGAGATGTTGGAAAAAATAAAATAAAATGAGAGATGTGAATCCATGAATTTATGTGCATGGATTTGTTAATAATGCCTGATAAGGTCCTTTGCATCATGGTTGCAAAGAACCTTTTATTTGACGTCCTATCCAATTCAGAAAATTTCTAGATTGTAATCCATGAGCCTTAGGGTTTGCATCTCCTGAGAGCTCAATATAAAAGGAATTAACTGCCAATTTTTAAAAAGTGCCTCAATAAGACCCTGATAATAATGTAATACAATTTCCCTTGAACCATCATGGGTGAAAGTTTCCAAAAATATTGTTCTCCCCATAAGACCATTTCCTCAGGTTCCCAATGAGTTAAAGAATATACATGTTGGAGCAACCACAATTATGCTCCAACAGACACTGTAGGATTTTTTTCTTTAAATCACGTCCAAACCATATTTGTATGGTGGGGTTAAAATTCTCCCTTTTTGTTGCCATATCAGTTTCTCTTCTTTAGTGGCGGTTTCTTGAGACTGTAGAAGGACATCTTTCACTGGGTAGCAGGGTTTATGGAGAGCAGTGGACATCCTCGAGGCTGGACAGGGTGAGTATTTAAAGCTGCCTGTTTGGTTGCAGCATCAGCAAGCTGATTTCCTTTAGCTTCCATAGTGTCAGATTTGGAATGCCTTGGTGTTTAAATAATTGCTGAATGTTTTGGCAGCTGTATAACAATGAATAACTCTTCAACCTGTTTTCCATTTTTTAAAATAAGTTGTCCTGAAGAGGTCAAAAACCTCATGTTTTTCCCTAGAGCATTCCAAAGTTGTGTGCCACTCCAAAAGCATAGCGATTGTCAGTAAAAATATGTGTTACCTCTGCTTTAGCTAGTTGATAAGCTCAGGTAAAGGCAATTAATTGGGCTTGTTGTGCTGAGGTTGTTTCTGGTAAATAAGAGCTTTCAGTTATGTCCACTGTGGGCATTATTGCATATCCACCTCGGTAATGTCCCTGCTCATCCTTTACTTAGGACCCATCTGTAAATTAAATTAGATCAACATTATCCATAGGAGCTTCTTGGAAATCATTCCTGGGTGCAAGAAGATAATCAGTTAACAAAGTGCAGTCCCGGTTGTTTTCTTCCTGTGGTGCTGGAAGCAAAGTTGCAGGGTTAAGGTTATTATATCAAACCAACTTACTATTAGGTGCAGAAAGCAAAACTACTTCAGAAGGAGTTAGTTGGCTTACAGAATGGTGCTGAGTGTGGTGAGAGTTTAGAAGAGACTCAGCTGAGTGTGGGACATAATTAGTTAAAGTAGGGACTTCCCTGGTGGTCCAGCGGTTAAAACTCCGTGTACCCAATACAGGGGGCCCAGGTTCGATCCCTGGTCAGGAAACTAGATCCTGAGTGCCGCAACTAAGACCCGGCGCAGCCCAAAAGGAAAAACTTTTTTTTTTTTTAAAGGAGACCCTCTTCAGTAACCTTACATAAGAGAGCTGTTGCTGAAATAGACCTCATACAAGGTGGAAGTCCATTTGCTCCCGAGTCTAATTTAGTTTTGGAGCATAAAGGCTAGTCATCTACAAGCATTTCTGCAAAAGCGTCAGAGTAGGACAATAACTGTCTATAAATAACAAAAGACTTAAAATCATGGTTAAAGACCTGATTACAATGCAACTGTCAAGGAAATTTGGCTATTTCTGTGACATACAACATCTTAAAATAACGACTAGAATTATGACTGACAATACACCAGGACATTTCAAATTTTAAGAACTTCATGTAATTTCTCGAACATTTATGTTAAGAATACTTACCCATGCAATATAACCTAAGAATGATTATCATTACTCATTTGACAATGTTTCCCATGTTTAGAATTTAACATACCAAATTAGCCTAATTAATTTAATATCTGCCTTTGACGTGTTCAGGGGACCTCTGAAGCATCACAAAGTTAGCTAGAGGTCAAAAGAACTTCATTTGGCATTTGATTTGAGCAAGTTTGTCAAAGACATCAGAAGGTTTTAAACATCTGGCCAAGTAGGATCATAAGTTACCATGAAACAATACTTATTCATTTAACCAAAATGACAACAAAAGATTTCCAAGGCAATTACAGGAAGTTACAACAGCTTACTTAAGAGATAAAGAACCTTTACAAGCTGTTGTCAAAAGCAGATCAATGGGGCTTTCCTGGTGGCGCAGTGGTTGAGAGTCCGCCTGCCGATGCGGGGGACGCGGGTTCGTGCCCCCACATGCCGCGGAGCGGCTGGGCCCGTGGGCCATGGCCGCTGGGCCTGCGCGTCCGGAGCCTGTGCTCCGCAACGGGAGAGACCGCCGCGGTGAGAGGCCCACGTGCCGCAAAAAAATAAAACAAAAACAGATCAATGTTTCAAGAAAACTTTGTCCCCTTAACAGAGAAAACGCCAAATTCTAGTTTTGCACTATTTGACCTTTCATATTAGAATTCATTCATTTAATTAAATTAAAGCTAATCTTAGTCAGTCTTGGCCATTCATAGAACTCTTTACTCAGGGTTCCTTTTTAAACACTAATTTCTAAAAATATACACCACTTCATAGTTCAATCTTCCAATAAGCATCAAATATATTTATTAATAGTCTCAAATGTATTTAGTCTCTCTGTAATAAGCGGTCAAAACAGGTAAACATAGACTTCTTTAGCAATTAATGTTTCAGAATTTATCTTATTAAGAATGACATAGACATTCAATGAATTTCCATCATTTAACTTAATGTAGCAGAACTCTGAAGCTTCAAGTTACCAAAAAACTGGAGAAACTGTCTTTAGGTAGACATACCATAAAACTAATTATTCTTAAAGAGTTCACCCCAAAATTTTATCCCATTTATCTCTTTTTCGTTACTT